>NW_006921749.1:5770333-5785782 GCF_000298275.1 Orycteropus afer afer | reverse complement strand
TGTGTCTGTGTTAATTGGTTTCCCTTTTCTTTGTTGAAGAGGGTCTGTGCAATCCTTCTGCCTAGTCCGCCATCTTGCCCCGCCTCCTCCAATTTCTTTTTTTTTTAAAGCCATCTTGTTTTGGTATGTCTGTTATAAAATCACTTAACATTTTTTTTTCCAATATATATGACTGATGATTTTGTTTGCTTTTATTACTGCATATTTTAGTAAATATATAATGATTAAGTAGTATAATTTTGTATTTTTTCTTGTGCTTGGAAATAAGTCACTCTGTGTGTGTAACTCTACGTCACTCATTTGGTTAGTGTGTGGTGTTATTGAGATAAACATCGTAGATTTTATAACAGAATGAAGTAATTTATTTCAGAAACTGGCTACTGAATATATTGCTACTTTCTTGCATTCTGGATGCAGATGAATACCAGTGACCCTATGGAAGATGACTGGATTCACCTTATAACCAATATTGGCAAAACAACACTCCAAAAATGAGTAACCTTAGGCTCACATAAAAGCAAATTACTTTTTTATTTTCTTATAAGTTTTAGGTATAGTATAAATAATGCCTGATAAAATTTACATTGTTTAATTGCATTTTATGTTTTGATTTCCTTATTGTTTATTTTTGAATATCAAAAATGCTACCTTTAATGGAACAATTAAACAGGCAAAATAAAATTGTTCATTACTGATATAATTTCATTTTTATAGATTCAGTGTTCCTAAGCATTGTTGTTGTTGTTGTTCCATTGACCTCCAACTCATGGTGATTCCGTCTGCAATGGAACAAAATGCTGGCCTGGTCTTGTACCATAGTCTGATCAATCTGTGGTGACTTGAGTTTTATGATTCATAGGTTTTTCATAAGCTGATTTTCAGATGTAGATCACCAGACTTTTCTTCTTTGTCTGTCATAATTTGGAAGCTCTCTAAGAAACTTATTCAGCACCATGTTGTTGTTGTTGTTATGTGCCGTCGAGTCAAACCCGACTCATAGCGACCCCTCCTTGGGTTTCCGAGGCAGTATCACTACGGAAGTAGGATTGCCCAACCTTCCTTCCAAGGAGTGGCTGGTGGGTTTGAACCACCAGCAGTCTGGTTAGCAGGCAAGTGTCTTAGCCACTATGCTACCAGAGCTCCCATTCAGCACCATAGCACTATGCAATACTCCACTGACAGGTGGGTAGCACTCTGAATGTGATTGCTGCACATGAGGTACATTGCTTGACAATGGAGCCCAGGACTCCCACATAGAAGATGAGAATTTTACCATTGACTCACCACTGTCTCCTATGCACAATACACTTTGTAACTTTGGTTTTCCATAATATTTTTAAAAATCAAAAACAAAAAGAAATGCAATCCCATTCTGTCATTGAAACCAGAATGCATGTGTGCAGTGTAGTAAATTACTTAGTGTGGCTTTTCTACCCATAAGTCTTTGTGAACTCCGAGGTGGAATTTGTCATGAGGGACTGAGGAGTTCCTGATTGCTAAGGTTGTCCACCTGGGGTACACACAACAATGTTCTGGGAAGTACCTGCTCTCTCTCAGGTGCTTAGAATTCTGATGCTATGATTGGCTAGTTTGGCCACTCTGCTAGGCTCAAAAGTAGGTCTCCTAGAAGCAGAACTCTTTTTGACTGCTGGTTGAGGAAGACATGCCACTGGACTGTGAGAGACTGTTGGCTGAGAGACAGTGGGCTGAGAGAGAGACTGAGTGTTTTTCCTGAACTTGAATTATAGCCTGGTGCTTCCCTAATAAACCCAGAAATCTGTGAGTTCTGTGTGGCCACAGAGAATTATCGAACCCAGGAGAGAGGTGGTGGGCACTTTGGGAGGAACAGTTGGTGAAAGGGCTGGAGGGAGGCAGCATTTCTGGCCTTTCAGAAATAGGCCTTGGGTTACTGATAGTGACTCTGCCTTCCTTCTGTGGGGTTAGAGGAGATCGGAAGATGTGGCCTCCCTGCCCCTTTAGCAGTGTGTAAAATTGACTGTTTTTATTCATTTATTTTTAATTTTTTTTTTGAGAATTATTTTTTAATCCTGATATTGGTATCAAGAACTTGGATTACTAATTTTTAGCATGTTATAATTTGATTATTGCTTTATCTCACAAAGTGAAGGTAGTAAACTTTGTCTTGATGTAGAATAGCAAAAAGTAAAATGACAGTCCTCTTGACAATTCAAATTACTTTCAATTTTAATTTGACCTATTGTCTTTAATTAAGATTTGCTGTATTATAATTAGACTCAAATTGCTCTAGATTTACACTTCTTAAATATGTTCCACAGGGACTGTTCAAGAGATTACAACCCTCATGCACTCTTGGCTTTAGAAACTGAACAATGTTTAAAGAAATTTGAATTCATACAGAGTTTTGAATTTGAATTCATGCAGAGTTTTTAACAATGAATTTTTATTTACTCTAAAAGCAATACATTTTCAAAGTGGTGCCAAGGGAAAGTTACAATCCTTTCCTTGAATAAGAAAAAGCAATAAAAGGCTACGTCTAATAGAAATTATAATATATCATAGCCCACTTCTATATTTGTTTGTGAGGCATTTGTTTCTGTATTTGTCTGGAGAGACTAAATTATCTACAGAGTCAGTTAGGCTGTAATTAATCTCTAGGGAAGCAGATCACCAGGCCTGGATCTTCCACTGTACTGCTGAGTGAGTTCAAACCAGCCACTTCTGGGTTACCAGTCAAGTACAGACCATCCGTGCTACCCAGGGACCTTACCAACCATCTATACATAAAACAAAATAACAGCAAATTTTGAGTATGCAGGACTATTTATTTGTGTTGCTACCTCATCAAAGTGAAAAAAAAAAAGCCCTTTCGTTCTAAGTAAGAATCACATGTTTCTCAAGAAGAAAGCATACATTTAAATTTCTCCAGCTGTGGAAGCCAGAAAAAATTACAGAGGAAATTAGTTTATTTTAGAGATGAGAAAGTGGAAAGTGATGTTTAAAGTAATCTGATTTACTGATTAGCATATCACCTTTGGAAAGTGACTGCTGGCTCAGCATGAATTAAGGGAGGACAGCTGTAAGCTTCTGCAGTTTATTTGCACTACCATAATCTGGCTGATCTTCAAAGAGGTTTCCAGGCGGAGCTTAAAATATAAATCATGAAATTCTCTCCACAATCCAGTCTGGAGGTTGAAATTTGCATACTAAATCCCAGGTAGGAGATAATCAGAGTTGGTGCTTATTTAAGGATCAAACAGCAGCTGGTGCTTTAAGTAGCTTTCCAGGACTGTATACATAGAAGAATACAAATATGTCTTCACATTTGCTTTATTTTACAGACTCTAGAGACCTTTAAATTGTTCAAATGACTTGTTCCTGTCCAGGTTATAGTTTTGGCAACATACTTAGTTCTACCTTGGAGCCAACTATCTACAAAATTATATATAAGTAGCACTGCCTGAAACTCAAGTAATACCCAAATCAATTTGGTTAAAATAGTAAAGACACTCTTACTCATTTACTTTGTACTCCAGAAGTAGACCTGATTTCATAGTTACTTGATTCTTCAGTTCAAATATAAAAAGCTTCCAAATTCTTGTGTTTCTGATCTGTGTGCCACCAGTGTTGGTTTTATCTTAAAGTTGAGTGCCTTGTATTTATGGCTGACAGTAGCATTAGGCACCAACCTTCATTTTTTGTCTTCAGTGGGAGAAAGTGCATTACTCTTTCTTGGGAGTTAGGAAAAATTCTTCCTGAAGCCTGAAAAATGGGACACATGCTAATTCATAATCAATAATTGATGGGATGGAGAAATACATTTATTTTTAAATCAACAAGTTAATCTCTTGAGCTGATATTGATTCTTCAACCACCTTCTCAACTATTCAGAGTGAAATGGACAGACTGAATTTTGAAAAATCAGTCCCAATACTCACTACGGCCTAGTCCTTTTCTGCCCCGACATTCGTATATGATGCCCTTCCCACATACGTAGCTTTAAGAATATTCTAACTACACAAAATATACTTCCCCATTCCTTTTGTAAGGGTTGTATATTTATTTACTTTAACTTTGCTTTATGTTTTAATGTATTCTGATAATCTTGAAATTAAGCCATGTGCACTTATTGGCATTATATTTCATTCAAAAATGTTTGCAAGTTTGCCTTAAATTCTGCTTGCACATTTTTGGTAATTTTTTATACACACCTACTCGGAAGGAAGTTGGGGCAATCTACTTTCATATGATACTTCTTCAGAAACCCAAGGAGGGGTCCCTATAAGTTGGGGCCAACTCGATGGCAGATAACAACAACAACATTTTCAACTGGTTTAATGTTCAACTTTCTTGAAGTTGGTTGTAGTGGTTATGTTTGTGTGTCAACTTGGCTAGGCCTAGTTGAGTAGCTGGGCAGCTGAATGTAGTATTCCCCATGAGACTGGTAATCAACTCCATGGTGGAATCTACTATGAGCAGCTGAGTAGCTGGCTGCTGTTGAGTATGTGGTCTGCTTCCTGTATATAAGGAGAAGCTTTAAGAATTGTCTCTAGCTTATGGCATGCTTGGACCCTGCATGTAGCTGTGTCATTGCTCAGCAGCCTGCTATGCTCTGCCAACCTTGGGGCTTACGATGGACTTAAGTTAATGGTCTGCCATGTGGTTTGGTAACATTGATACTGCACCTTTTTACTTGTCAACCTTGAGGTTCCTCAGCCTCAGCAGCCAAGTGAAGAAATGTCTTTAGCTCCAGTAGGCTGGGAGCAGGAGGCAGAGCTGGACTCCAAGGTTGAGGAGTTTTCACCCAGCCCCTAGAGCCTGGCATCTTGAACTTGGACTTAAAGCCTCCAAACTGTAAGAGAATAAACTCCTGTTTGTTAAGGACATCACATTTGTGGTATATTTCTTGTCACAGTGGCACTAGGTAACCAGAACATTGGTCATCTGAGGTTTTTTATTTCTGGAACTGAAATCACCAGAAATTAGACTTTACTTATACTTTTTAAAATTAATGACTAAGCCATTTGTAGTTTTATCATAAGGACCCAAAACACAGGCTCTACAATTCTCTCAATGATAAAAGAAACATGATTTATCACCACGAGTTATATGTATTTTTCCACCTTACAGTGCTTGTATCCTATAGTGGTGGGATTACTGTATTATCTACAAATTTTGAGTATAACTTAATTTACCACATCTTGAGAGATATCATTGATTGGACCAAGAGCTGTTGTATAAATGGAAAAAGGGGATACAGAAATTTTCAAAATCAGGAAAAGTGTAAATCAGTATTGTATCCTTTTTACCATACTTTTTCAATCTATATGCTGAGCAAATAATCTAAGAAGCTGGAATATATGAAGAAAAATGCAGCATCAGGATTGGAAAAAGACTCATTAACAACCTACAATATGCAGATGACAGAACCTTGCTTGCTGAAAATGATGAGGACTTGAAGCACTTATTAATGAAGGAAGCATCAGTTCAGAAATTACATGACATATGGCATTGGGCAAATCTGCTGCAAAAAGACCTCTTTAAGGTGGTTAATAGCCAAGATGTCTCTTTGGGGGGCAAATAAATAGAATTGAATCAATAGAAGACAGAATTAATGAGATTGAAGACAAATACTTGAATACTCCTCTGGAAAGGGATCAATCAGAAAAAAAAGATTTTAAAAAAAGTGAAGAAAGCCTAAGGATCATGTAGGATACCATCAAAAGAAATAACTTACATGTAGTTGGAATTCCAGAGCAAGAAGGGAAAAAGAAAACCACTGAGAAAATTGTCCAAGATTTGTTAGAAGAAAACTTCATTAATATGATGAAAGATGAAAATAGGTCCATTCAGGAACTGCAATGAACCTCAGATAGGATACACCCCAAACAAAAATCACCAAGACATATCATCATCAAACTCATCAAAACCAAAGACAAAGAAAGAATCCTGAGAGCACCACAGGAAAAACGAAAAGTTACCTACAAAGGGCAATGAATAAGAATAACCTGTGATTTCTCAGCAGAAACCATGCAGGCATGAAGGTAATGGAATGGTATAAAAAAAAATTCTAACCAAGTATTATATACCTGGAAAAATTGTCCCTCAAATGTGATGGTGAAATTAGGAGCTTTCCAGATAAGCAGAAATTAAGGGAATTTGCTAAAACCAGACCAACATTACAAGAGACACTAAAGGGACTCCTTTGAACAGAGAACCAATAATAGCAAACAACAACTAATCATTAATACACAAGATGGCATAACCCAGAACCACCACAGCTATGGAAGTATCCAAAGTGAATAAGCTTACAAGATTATAAACATGGAACCAGAGACATCAATTGGCGAAAGAAGACAACTACAAACCCAAAACAGGGAAAAAATAGTGCAGTTACAGGATTTCTAAATGGTGAGGAAGTTAATAGAGTTGCAAGATAGAATGGACTGTTCTAAAACTGGGGAAAAAAATGTAAATCAGAGGGTAACATCAAAGAAAAATGATAAACCTTCACATCAAAATAAAAAAAAGAGGACAAGCACAAATATTTAGCAAATACTAAAAGAAGAGCAACAAAGAAAATGATAACATGATTCATAAACATAATGAATTCAGCAAAGAAAATTATATGGAACAAAGAAACCAGGAACACCACACACACACACACACACACACACACACACAAAACATAACAAAATAACAGAAACTAATTCATATTTCTTGATAATTACACTGAATGTCAATGGATTAAATGCACCACTTAAGAGACAGAGATTTACAGACTGGATAAGAAAATATAACCCATCAATATGTTGTCTATAAAAGACACACCTTAGAGACAAAGACAAAAATAGACTAAAAATCAAAGGTTCAAAAAAGATAATATCAAGCAAATGGCAACCAAAAAAGAGCAGGAGTGTCAATATTAATTTCTGATCAAATTGACTTTAAGACAAAAACCACCATATGAGACAAGGAAGGACATTATATGATGATTAGATTATCAATTGAACAAGAAGATATAACCATAATAAATATCTATGGACCCAATGAAAGAGCCCCAAAATACATAAATCAGACTTTAAAAGAGTTGAAAAGCCAAATAGATGACTCCACAGTCATAATAAGAGACTTTAATACACCACTTTCAATGAAAGATAGAACAACTGGAAGGAAACTCAACAAAGATGCAGAAGAACTAAACCGTACAGTCTACCACCTTGATCTTATAGACATCTGCAGAGCACTTCACCCAACAGCAGCACAATATACATTCTTTTACAGTGCACATGGAACATTTTCCATGTAGGCCATAAGTTAGGCCATAAAACAAGCAGTAGTAAATTTTAAAACATTGAAATGCTGCAAAGCATCTTCTCAGATCACAATGCAATAAAATTAGAAATCAACAATAGAAATAACAACAGAAAAAGAGCAAACACATGGAAACTGAAAAATACCATCCTCAAAAATACTGAGTAAGAGAAAAAATACAAAAGGAAATTCAAAATTCCTTGAATCAAATGAGAATGAAAACACAACATACCAAAGTCTTTGGGACACAGCAAAAGCAGTGATCAGAGCCCAATTTATAGCAATAAATGCACACATCAAAAAAGAAGAAAAAGCCAAAATCAACACTTTAAACCCACATCCCCAGCAATTAGAAAAAGCACAGCAAGAAAAGTCTACAGTCACCAGAAGAAAGGAAATAATCAAGATTTGAGCAGAAATCAATGAAACAGATAATAGGAAGACAATAGAAAAAAATCAACAAGACTAGAAGTTGTTTTTTAGAAAAAATTAACAAAATTGACAAACCACTGGCAAATTTGACAAAGGAAAAGAGGGAGAGAATACAAATAATATGAATAAGAAACAAAATGGGTGATATCACAACAGAACCAACTGAAATAAAAAGGATAATATCAGAATACTATGAAGAACTGTACTGCAACAAATTTGAAAATCTGGAAGAAATGGACAGATTTCTAGAAACACATCACTTATCTAAACTAACAGAGACTGAGATAAAAAAGTTGAACAGATCCATAACAAAAGAAGAAATTGAATAGGTCATAAAATAATTACCGACAACAACAAAAAAAATCGTTGGAGAATTCTACCAAACAATCAGAAAAGAACTGATATTAATCCTATTTATACTATTCTAAAACATAGAAAAGGATGAAATCCTCCCTAATTCATTTTATGAATCAAGCACACCCTCGATACCAAAAGCAGGCAAAGACATCACCAAAAAGAAAAACTACAGACCAATATCCCTCATGAATATAGATGCAAAAATCTTCAACAAAATCCTAGCCAATAAACTAAAACAACATATCCAAAAAATAATTCATTATGATTAAGTGGGGTTCATATCATGTATGCAAGAATGGATCAACATTAGAAAAACACTCAACATCATCCATCACATAAATAAAACAAAGGAAAAGAACCACTTAATCATATCAATAGATGGAGAAAATACATTTCATAAAATCCAACACCCATTCCTGATCAAAACTCCAAGGAAAATAAGAATAGAAAGGACATTCCTCAACATAATAAAGGGCATCTATACAAAATTAACAGCCAACACTATTCTCAATGGAGAGAGACTGAAACCATTCCCCTTGTGAACAGGAACCAGACAAGGATGCCCTCTATCACCACTTCTATGCAACATTGTATTTCAAGTCCTAGCCAGGGCCATAAGGCAAGAAAGAGAAATCAAAGGCATCCAAATTGGTAAAGAAGTCAAACTATCCCTATTTGCTGATAGTATGGTCCGATACCTAGAAAATCCAGGAGAGTCAGTTAAAAAAAAAAAAAAAAAAAAAATTCTAGAACTAATTGAAAGATTTAGCATAGTGGCAGGATACAAGATCAACATACAAAAATCAGTTGGAGACCTCTACACTAGCAAAGAGATTGCTGAAAAATAAATAAGGAAATCCATACCATTTACATTGTTGTTGTTGTTATGTGCCGTCGAGTCGGCCCCAACTCATAGCGACCCCTCCTTGGGTTTCCGAGGCAGTATCACTACGGAAGTAGGATTGCCCAACCTTCCTTCCGAGGAGTGGCTGGTGGGTTTGAACCGCCAGCCGTCTGGTTAGCAGGCAAGTGTCTTAGCCACTATGCTACCAGAGCTCCCACCATTTACATTAGCTACTAACAAATGGTGCTGTCAAAACTGAATGTCCATTGCAGAAAAATGAAACAAGATCTGTACGTCATACCACACACAAAAACTAACCTCTGATGGATCAAAGACTTAGATGTGAAACCAAGGATTATAAAGTTCCTCAAGGAAAAACTTGGGACAAATGTAGGGGCCCTAATGTATGGCATGGGAGCTCTGCTAGCATAGTGTCTAAGGCATTTGACTACTAACCAGAAGGCTGGCAGTTCAAACCTACCAGATACTCCCCGGAAGGAAGGTTGGGCAATCTACTTCCATAGATTGCCTTGGAAACCCAAGGAGGGGTCTCTATGAGTTGGGTCCAACTCAAGGCACATAACAACAACAACAACAATATATGGCACAAATGGACTATCAAGCATAACCCAAAATGCACAAACAGAAGATGATAAAATACATGTATAGGATCTTCAAAAAATTAAATTTTATGTGCTTCCAAAGTCTTCTCCAAAGGAGTCAAAAAAGAACCTATATATTGGGAAAAAAAGTATTTGGCAATGACATATCTGACAAGGGACTTATCTCTAGAATTTATATAAATTTCCCACACTTTATAACAATAAGAAGACAAATAATCCCATTAAAAATGGATAAACACTTCACAAAAGAGGATATTCAGGCAGCCAAAAAACACATGAAGAAAGGCTCACGATCATTAGCCATTAGAGAGATGCAAATCAAAACAACAATGAGATAACATTTTGCCTCAGCACTAGTAGCAAAGTTCAACAAGACAGAAAATAACAAATGCTGGTGAGGATGCAAAGAGATTGAGACTCTCATTCACTGCTGGTGGGACTGTCAAATGATACAATCACTGTGGAAAGCAGTATGACGACTCCTTAAAAAATTGGAATTAGAAATACCATTTGATCCAATCATTCCATTACTAGGTATATATCCTAAAGAAGTGAAAGCCAGGACAAGAACAGACATATGCACACCCATGTTCATCACAGGACTATTTATAATTGCAAAAAGATGAAAATAACCTAGGTTCTCATCAACAAAAAAATGGATAACCAAACTGTGGTACATACACACAATGTAATACTATGCAACCCTAAAGAATCACATAGAATCTGCAAAGCACCATATAATGTGGATGTCAGAAGAGACTCTGAAACTTGAAACTTGCCCTTGAATAAAGAGTAGTTAAGGCAAAGGGAAGAAATGACAAGATAAAATAGCTGAACAGAAGGTTTCAAAGAGCAGTTCAAGAAGATCAAGTCAATTATTATAATGAAATGTGCAAAGATATGTAAATAGAAAACCAAAAGGGAAGAACAGTCGGCGTTTCTTGCGCTGCAAGAATTGAAGAAAAAATTCAAGCCTTTAGTTGCAATATTGAAAGATTCTATGGGCAAAATATTGAATGATGCAGGAAACATCAAAAGAAGATGAAAGGAATACAGAGTCAGTGTACCAAAAAGAATTGGTCAATGTTCATCCATTTCAGGAAGTGGCATATGATCAAGAATCAGTGGTACTGAAGGAAGAAGTTGAAGCTGCACTGAAGAAAGTGATGAAAAACAAAGCTCCAGGATTTGATGGAATACCCATTGAGATGTTTAAACACATTGATGCCCTGCTGGAGGCACTTACTCTGCTATGCCAGGAGATTTCAAAGAGAGATACCTGGCCAACTGACTGGAAGAGATCCATATTTGTAACCATTCCAAAGAAAGGTAATCCCACAGAATGTAGAAATTATCTAACAATGTCATTAATATTTCATGGAAATAAAATCTTACTAAAGACAATTAAAAAATGGTTGCAGCCATATATTGACAGAGAACTTCCAGAAATGCAAGCTGGATTCAGAAGAGGACATTGAATGAGGGATATCATTGCTGTTGTCAGATGAATCTTGGATCAAAGCAAAGAATACCAGAAAGATTTTACTTATGTTTTATTGACTACAAAACATTTGATTATGTGGATCGTAACAAATTATGGATAACATTGAGAAGAACGGGAATTCCAGAACACTTCATTGTACTCAAGAGGAACCTGTGCATAGAACAGGAGGCTGTTCGGACAGAGCAAAGGGACACTGCATGGTTTAAAATCAAGAAGGGAGTGTGTCAGGGTTGTATCCTTTCCCCACACTTATTCTATCTGTATGCTGAGCAAATAATCTGAGGAGCTGGACTATATGAAGAAGAACGTGGCATCAGGATTGGAGGAAGAATCATTCACAACACAACTTTGCTTGCTGAAAGTCAGAATGACTTGAAGCACTTACTGATGCAGATTCAAGAATACAGTCTGCAGTATAAATACACCTCAATAGAAAGAAAACAAAAATGCTCACACTTGGACCAATAAGGAGTATCATGATAAATGGAGAAAAGATTGAAGTTGTCAAAGACTTCATATTACTTAATTCTACAATCAACACAAATGGAAGCAGTAGTTAAGATATAAGACAATGTATTGCACTGGGCAAATTGGCTGCAAAAGACCTCTTTCAAATGCTGAAGAGAAAAGATATCTCCTTGAGGACTAAGGTGTGCCTGACATAAGCCATGGTATTTTAATTCGCCTCATATATATATGACAGCTGGAAAATAAGTAAGGAAGACCGAAGAAGAACTGATGCTTTTGAGTTGTGGTGCTGGCGAAGAATGCTGCAAGTACACTAGACTGTTAAAAGAACAAACAAATCTGTCCTGGTAAAAGTGCAACCAGAATGCTCCTTGGAAGCGAGAATGGTCAGACTTTTTCTCACCTACTTTGGTCACGTTGTCAGAAGGGACCATTCCCTGGAGAAGGATATCATGCTTGGTGGAGGGTCAATGAAAGGGGAAGGCCCTCAACAAGAAGAATTGACACAGTGGTTGCAATGATGGGCTCAGGTATAACAAGGATGGTGGAGCTGGCACAGGACCGGGCAATGTTTCGTTCTGCTGTGCATAGGGTTGCTGTGGGTCAGAGATGACTCAATGGCCCCTAACAACAACAGCATGGGAGTCAGAACCAATTTGACAGCATTAACAACAACAACAACATTGATTGGGCATGGATATAGAAGCAAGAACGGTGAGACTTTGTTTAATGTACCTTGGTAAAGTTATCAGGAAGAACCATCCCTGGAGAAAAACATCATGCTTGGTAAAGTAGAGGGTCAATGAAAGAAGAATAACTTCAATACAAAGAATTTACACACTCCCTGCAAAAATGGGCTTAAAAATAGCAAGGATTGTGAGAATGGGGCAGCACTGGGCAGTGCTTCATTCTGTTGTACATAGCATTTCTATGTGACAGAGCTGATTCACATGACAGCAACAATATAGTTTTTGAAACAATTATAAAGACAACAAACTTTCTTGGAATTTATTTTCTAGAATAGGGAAGAAGTTAGACACTTAGGAATAAATACTGAAGAGTAGTATGTGGCAGCAGCAAACAGTAATTTGGATGGTTCATGTGGCAAAACAAACAAATATATATAGTTTTAATTAACAAGCGTAAGATGTATAGTAAGCTTCAATTTAGGCAGCCAAGGTTATACATTTTAGAGCATTATTCCACAACAAAGCATTTTACTATGTACTATACGTGTTACACAGTAAAACCTATGAAAGAGGGAACCTGTGTAAGTCAGAACCCTGTCAGAGAAGAAAAACTCAAATACGGCATTTTCCACTAAAAACAGCAATAGAGAAGTAGTAAGACTGCACCCTGTCAAAGGCTGAAAACTTGTGAGACACAGAAAAACAACCCTTCTAGTTGAATTTTGGCTCCCACAGGTTTCATTGTAATTTTGTTTTATAACTAAATTTCCAAAAGGTGAATATAATTAAAATGATAGTACATTAAGTCCAATTATAAATATTGATACTAAATTATTAAATGTGTAAGTATAAAATTGAAACTTCCATAAGTAAAAATAGTTAAGCCTTCTAATTTCCATTGACATAGCACAGTGACATTTGAATCAAGATTTTAAGCATTTATAAATCATTAAATTCAAAACTTATATGAAGTTAAAAGTTTATTTTTGTCTGTATATTTTATGATATTAAAAAAAGCTGCAAAATCTTTAACATTTTTTTTCACTATTAATCAGTTGAGTATTTTTGCACTATGCATCTAGCACTACATTTTCTAATTAGATGTCCAAAAATTTATGTTAGTTTCAGGTAAGCTATTGACTACTTTATTTTAAAATGAGAATAGTCAATGAATATTTTCAATAAGTGAAATTGTATATAAATAGAAAACAAGTAAGTGCAATGAACTATTTTACTTAAATAAAAAGCACAGAAAAATAAGTTAAAATTTTTTAATGGGTAATTTCCTGTGGAACTTTAATCTTTTATTGTTCAGGCAAATCAAGTCATGTTGTAATGATACAGGTTTAAAGCTACTTAGGAACAGAGGCCTGTATTTTGACACTAAATGGTTTAAGTCTAATACTTAAATTATATTCTGAGTGTTATTTTTAGCACACTTCTTATTGTGGGTTCTTTCACCTCTTTTTAGAAACAAATTAGCCATGAGTTATAATTATGCCTCTTAGTGCAATTAATGTAAATATGGTATGTGGAAAAATCTCAGAGAGATGCCAGAAAATGCCTTCAAACTAAAATGTGGCAAAACAGCAAAGGTACAAGATTATAGGGTGGTTTCTGCAGCACTCTTTCCTCATCTTCACCCCAAAAGCCAGAGGTTGTTCAGATTAATGAAATGTTTTTATTTCTCTCTTCAAGAAACTGTTTCCCAAATCAAGATCCCTATCTCTGTCAAATTAATGTTAAAAACCAAACCAAACCACTTGTCATCAAGTCGATTCCAAATTATATCTTCTATAGGAGACATGGTAGAAAATGTAGACCTTCCCTATAGGATTTCCAAGGCTGTAATCTTCACAGAAGCATACTGCCTCACCTTTCTCCTGCAGAGTGTCTGGTGAGTTTGAACTGATGACCTTTTGGTTAGTAGACAAGCACTTAACCATCGTACCACCAGGGCTCCTTCCTTAATGTGTAAACTTGTGGAAATGAAGCTTCAATAGTCAAGGAGTACGGGACTTTACATCTCAGATGGCAGTTTTCTTGACCATTATGAAACTTTATTCAACACATCAAAGGGTTTATTGGGGTTTCAGAATGAACTTGTTTATCTTCCTACTGCTTCAATTATTTTTAAGAGGGAAAAGTTGACATTCATACATTTTCTCAAATTTTTTTTTTTTTTCTTAGTGTGTGATAAAACAGTTGTATCAAATCTGTCTTCCTTTGGGCTATTATGGGACATAAAATTACTTTGAACTTTAAATTCAGTATACTCAGCACCCAAAAGGAGCTATGAATCAACTGGACATTTATACACATTCTTTGACTATACAAATACTATTGAAAACTTATACAAATTTTTGTAAAATGTTTATACAAATGTTTACTGAACAGCCACTGTAGATCATGTTGTTGTTGTTGTTGTTATGTGCCGTTGAGTCGGCTCCGACTCATAGCGACCCCTCCTTGGTTTTCCAAGGCAGTATCACTACGGAAGTAGGATTGCCCAACCTTCCTTCTGAGGAGTGGCTGATGGGTTTGAACCGCCAGCCTTCTGGTTAGCAGTCAAGTGCCTTAGGCACTGTAGATCATACCTGTTTTAAATACTGGGATCAATGGAAAAAACAAAACAAAAAAACATGAAAATCCTTGCACTCATGAAGCTTACGTTCTGTTGTGAAGAGATTCATCTAACAACAGATACTGATGTAAATGTTAAGAAAAAAATAAAACAAGAAGGAGATGCACAGTGTGTGTGTCTGTGTGTGTAAATGAATACAAATTGTGTGTGTACGTGCATGTGCATGTGCATATAAAAAAGATACAAAATGTGTGTGCACACATACAGTACTGCATTGTCAGTGAAGGTAAACATTGATATACCAGTCGATAGATGGGTGGGCAGGCTCAACTATTAGGTATGTCTATGTAGGGGGCAGTGTGCCAAAGACCATGCATAGGGTTGGAAGACAATGTTTCTACAAGTGTATTTGCATATTCGGTAAGAATCCCAGGTATATAGGAGAGCTGACATATTACAAGGTTGTAGTCACTTCTTGGCCATAGCCAGCTACCCAGAGGGAGGGACTAGTTGGACCTATGGCCTTGGGACCATAGTTGCAGGGGACCTCAAGCTCATTTGGCATAACATACTACACAAAATATTGTTCCACATCCTACTTTGGCAAGTAGAGACAGGGATCTTAAAAGCTTGCAAGCAGCCATCTAGATAAATG
>NW_006921749.1:5763064-5769583 GCF_000298275.1 Orycteropus afer afer | reverse complement strand
GGAAGGAAGGTTGGGCAATCCTACTTCCGTAGTGATACTGCCTCGGAAACCCAAGGAGGGGTCGCTATGAGTCGGGGCCGACTCGACGGCATATAACAACAACAACAAATATGGAAAGTGAATTTACTCTGTAAACTTTCAACCAGATCACAATTAAAATTTAAAGAAAAATTAGAAAAAAGTGTGTGTACACATGTGCATGTCTGTTTGTATATTATGTGTGTGTGAAGGTTGTTGCAGCTTTAGATGTGGCAATCAGAGAATATCTCACTGAGAATATGAGTAGACATCTGAACAGGTGAGAGAACTAGACATGTGGATATCTTGCCTTGAGAGAAGGCATCCCTGAAGTATCTGGGGAAGAGCCAGGTAGCCAGAGCTGCTGAGGCAGAGTGATAAAGAAGTCATGGTAGGAAATAGATCAGAAGATAATGCAATTTCAGATCATGGATAGCTTTCAATTGACTAATGATGGTGTACACAAGGGTAGTAGTACAGGAGGTGATGAGAAGTAGTTCTCTTCTAAGTATTTTGAAAATAAAATTGACTAATCAATCATGGAAAATTAGGAGCTCTGGTAGCATAGTGACTAAGGCACTTCACTGCTAACCAGAGGCTGGTGGTTCAAACCCACCAGCCACTCCTCGGAAGGAAGATGAGGCAATCTACTTCCGTAGTGATACTGCCTCAGAAACCCGAGGAGGGGTCGCTATGAGTCGAGTCTGACTCAATGGCACATAACAACAACAACAACAACAATCAAACATGGAAAATTAGAGTATGTTTACATTTTTTGGGGAGGGGTTATTTTAGTCACTCTATTGGTTTTCTAGTGCTGGTATAACAAATACCACAAGTTGTTTTTAACAAATAGGCATTTATTCTCTTGCAGTTTAGGGTGCTAGAAGTCCAAGTTCAAAGTACTGGCTCCAGGGGCTGGGTGAAGGCCCTTCGACAATGGACATCAGCTCTGCCTCTTGCTCCAGGTCCACTAGAGCTGGAGGCTTTTTCTGAGTCATGTAGCTGTTGGCTGCTGAGGCTGATGAACCCAAGATCAACAGGTAAAATAGCACAGTCCCAAGATTAGCAGACAAAACAGCAAGCCAGTAATTCAAGTCCTGGACTAATCCCAAGATGTGCAAGAAACATGGCAGGCCTCTGAGATGAAGACTCTGCCAAAAGCAGAATTCAGATGTGCCAAAAGCTAGAAATCTTTCCCAAAGTTTCTCCATATATACTGGAAGTAGAGCACATCCCGAAGACAGCTCCCCTTCCATGTATTATTACCATCTCACAGATTCTCCGTGGAGTTCATTACACCACATCTAATCTTATCATGGAGAATAAATACATCCAGCTGCCCAGACACTCAAAACCATGGCCTAGCCAAGTTCACACACAAACTTAACTACACAGTTATCTAGTGCTGCTATAACAGATGCCACAAGGGAAGGCTTTAAGAAACAGAATTTTTTTCTCTCACAGTATAGGATGCTAGAAGTCCAAATTCAGGGTGCCAACTTTAGGAGAAAGCTTTCTCTCTCTCTTAGCTCTGGAAAAAGTCCTTGTCTCCTTTCATCATCTTTGAGCCTAGTGGCATTTGGAGATCTGCTTGTGTCTTGGCATCAATATTCTGATCTAGGAGGTTCTCAGTGAAGGGACTCCAAGTTCAAAGGAAGTACTCCTTTTCCAACTCTCCTTTCTTGGTAGTACTGACGTCTCTCTGATCTCTGCTGAATTCTTTAACCTCTTTTATATATAAAAAAAGATTGATTCAAGATATAGTTGAATCCTCTATATTGTATCCTGCCTCACTAACATCATGTTGTTGTTGTTGTTGTTTACCATCGAGTCGGTCCCAACTCATAGCGACCCCTCCTTGGATTTCCCGAGGCAGTATCATTACGGAAGTAGGATTGCCCAACCTTCCTTCCAAGGAGTGGCTGGTAGGTTTGAACTGCCAGCCTTCTGGTGAGCAGTCAAGTGCCTTAGGCACTATGCTATCAGAGAATTTACAACACATAAGATAATTACATCAGATCACAAAATAAAGGATAATTACATAACATGGAGAATCATGGCTTAGCCAAGTCAACATATATTTTTTTGGTACAAAAGTCGATCCATATCAGGTAGGCTAATGTTATAATTGGGGAAAGACTACAAACATGAAAAGAAAATTAATATTTCAAGACATAGAAGAAGCACTGGACTAAAGTTTAATAGACACATATCTTAGTAACAATCTTTAGCTGGCCTTGTGAGCTTCAGAAAAGTACTTTAAGCTTTCAATGGCTTGGATTTACCAGCAAAATGGAAGCGGGCATTTTGTACATGAGGTTTTATAGGAACCCAGCCTCACTCCTTTGTTTATGTATTGTATTTGGCTACTCTCCTTGAAGACTAAGGTGAACCTGACACAAGTCATGGTATTCTCAATCACCTCATATGCATGCGAGAGCTGGACAATGAATAAGGAAGACTGAAGAAGATTCAATGCTTTTGAGCTGTGGTGTTGGAGAAGAATGCTGAAAGTATCACAGACTGCTAAAAGAACTAACAAATCTGTCCTGGTGGAAGTGCAGCCAGAATTCTCCTTGGAAGTGAGAATAGCCAGATTTCATCTCACCTACTTTGGTCATGTTGTCAGAAAGGACCATTCCTTTAGAAGGTTATCATGCCTTGGTAAAATGGAGGGTCAATGAAAAAGGGGAAGACCCTCAACAAGATGAATAGACACAGTGGCTGCAATGATGGGGTCAGGTATAGCAAGGATCGTGGAGCTGGCCTAGGACCAGGCAGTGTTTTGTTCAGCTGTACATAGGGTCGCTATGAGTTGGAGACAACTTAACGGCACCTAAAAACAACAAATTTGGCCATTACTATGCTAAAATAGCAAAATTGAATAGGTGCAAGAGATTGTATGACTTTTTTGTTGTTGTTAAGTGTTGTCGAGTTGTTTCTGACTCATAGCGACCCCATGCACAGCAGAACGAAACACTGCCCGATCCCGCACCAGCCCCACAATCCCTGCTATACTTGAGCCCATCATCGCAGCCACCGTGTCAATCCATCTCGTTGAAGGCCTCCCCCTCTTTCGTCGACCCTCCACCCTACCAAGAATGACATCAAAGCCTAAAATATTTACTCTCTGGCCCTTTGCAGAAAAAGTGTCATGATCCCTGAATAAACATTTTACAAATAAAATAAAAAATAAATAAAAAAGCTTCTGCTCTGTGGATTCAACAAACACAGATTTCAAATATTAGAGATTTTGAATAGCATTCTGTATTTAATTTTGCAAAAGCATGTTGTTAGATGCTGTTCAGTCAGTTTCAACTCATAGTGACCTTAGGTACAACAGAACAAAACATTGCCCCGTCCTGTGCTATCTTCATCATCATTGTTATCCTTGAGCCCATTGTCAGCTTTTCCATTGACTCTTTTCTTTACCAAGCATGATACCTTTCTCCAGAGACTGGTCCCTTCTGATTACATGTCCAAAAATACACGAGACAAAGCTTCATCATAGCTTGTGTCTAAGGAGCACTCTGGTTGTACTTTTTCTGCAGTAGATTTGTTTGTTCTTCAGGCAGTCCATAATATACACAATATTTTTCACCATCACCATAACTCAAAGGCATCAATTCTTCTTTAGTCTTCCTTATTCTTTGTCTAGCTTTCACATGCACATGAGGCAATTGAAAATAACATGGCTTGGGTCAGGCACACCTTAGTCTTCAGAATGAAATCTTCACTTGTTAAGACTTTAGAGAGGTCTTTTGCAGCAGATTTGCCCAATGCAAGGTCACTTGATTTCTTCACTGCTGCTTCCATGGTATTGATTGTGGATCCAAGTGAAATGAAATCCTTGACAATTTCAATCTTTTCTCTGTTCATTATGATTTTGCTTATTAGTTCAGTTGTGAAGATTTTGGTTTTCTTTACATTGAGGAGTAATCCATAAGGGACCGTAGTCTTTAATCTTCTTCAATAAGTGCTTCAACTCTTCTTCTCTTTCAGCAAGTAAAGGCCTTTAAAGAGCATTATTTTACAACGCAACCACATTACAGGCAAGTGGTGGCCCAACTGGAAACCTTGTAACTCTTTTACCGTGAAAAGTCTATCTTAATGATAATTTAAGGATCCCTGATTGTACAATGGTTAAATGTTTGACGGCTAACCTAATGATGGAAGTTCAAATCCACCAGTTGCTCCACAGGAGAACGAAGTGGTGATCTGCTTCTATAAAGATTATAGCCTAGGAAACTCTATGGGACAGTTTTACTCTGTCATATTTGGTCACTGAGAGTCACATAACAATGATAATGTATAACTCTGTTTAGTAACATTAAGTCATAATATGTTTTGAATGAGAAAACAGATTTTATACACATATATATGCATATTCTAATTTTATTCAACTAGTTATTTACTCATGTATGTGCATAGGCTAATACCCAAGTCTGAAATAACATATTTTAGAACGTTAACAGGATATAGTTGATTAGCTTATTATTTTTGCTTGTTTATATTTCTCATTTTCTTAAAATGAAAGTAATTACATGCAAAATTAAAACGCAATCATATGAACATATGTCATATGTCTTTGAATCCTGTATTTATGTACATCTATAAAGAAAGAGCCAAGATATGTATGCTTGGTGGACTTTTTACAATGGTTGATTATCTGATAATTAATATTAGCTTTGTTAGGTTGTTTTGGCCTGCTCTTGATAACATGACAGCACTCATACTCCATGGAGAAGAGAAACTGAAAGATAAAGATAGGATGGAAAAGGCCGAATTCGTTTTCACAGCTTTTCCCCAGGCCACTTTAATGCATGTGGCTCAGCTAATCAGCAAGAGTAGCTTTCACATTAGAACTCTTTGATACCCAGTCTTTATTTTCCTGAAGTTTTACATATGATTTTAAAACAGTGTAATTTCTTGAACTTTGTATTCATAGATTTATGAGCTATTCTTTTCTTTTATTCTAATTGTTCTAAATTAGCAGCTATCCCTTACTAAATATAACAAAACAAACAAACCTCAAACAAAAACCTTTCAAAATACGAAAATGAGAATGTTTTCATTGGCATTGTGGACACTGCAATGAGCAATTGTAAATGAATAGTCTCTTCCTTCCAATTCCAGTATTTATGTTTCTGCATACATAACCAAACTCCCAAGTTCCTGTTTCTACACATGTTTAGATAACTAAACAATGGTGAATAAAATTAGAAAGACATTGGAGGGTAATAAACAGAATGGTAACTAAATTGAAACTTTTGGTAGACTAGGGAAGGAAACATTAAAAAAAGCAAAACAAACAAACAAATAAGGAACCACCACCACCAACAACAACAAAATCACCAAAAAACAAATAAGCAATAAAGTAGTTGAAGTTTGGTTTCAGTGACAATTTTCAAAGGTAAAAATAAAACAACAACAAAACAACCAAAGTACCATCATAATCCACTTTTTCTTCTGGTTTAAAAGCAAATGAAAAATCAAAACAAAACAACAAAAACAGCATGATACTTAAAAACCATTACCAACACTGTTGCTTGTTTTATTAAATTGGCCAATTATTTTGGTGTTTTATTTCTTCTTTCCTTTAATCTTTAATTCAATAATAATTATCTATTGTGAAACTATCATTGAAACTACACTGTAAATAGTGAATATGGCATTAAAGTCTCAAAGTAAAAAAGGAAAAAAAAAAAAAAAGTCTGATTCTGTCATCAAGTATTTTTTGAGCACTAACTCATTGTAACCCATTGCAAGGCACCAAGGTGAGGGTAAAGGGGGGGAAGTCTTCTTTGTGGAGATGTATAAGTATAAATTATAGGCACATTTTAAAAAATTGCCTAGCACATTCTGTATTTGCTCATGCTATCTGCATTTGAATATTCATTGCTAGAAAGACCTTTCGATTTAGATTCAAGATTATGAAAATTATGTATTTTACTCTAGAGCTTTTTTTAGGGTGAATGAACAGTCAAGGTTTCTATTCAATTTGATAGAACTGACAGATGTTGTATCTGAACTGTTTTTCCGAAAAGGCCTTGAATGAACCAAACTTGCTATCAAATTTTGTTTACTTAGAGATGAATATTCATATGTGCTAAGTCTGAGAATATTTTCTATAAATGCTTCTATATTCATCTCTATATCCAAGTGAGGAAGGAGCTCTAGTAGCATAGTGCCTAAGGCACTTGCCTGCTAACCAGACTGCTGGCGGTTCAAACCCACCAGCCACTCCTCAGAAGGAAGGTTGGGCAATCTACTTCCGTAGTGATACTGCCTCGGAAACCCAAGGAGAGGTTGCTATGTGTCGGGTGGACTCAATGGCATACAACAACAACAACAACATCCAAATGAGAACATTCTCTATGCACTCTGTTTTCCATCTTTATTTATGAGTGAATGTATGCCTACAATTTTTTTTTTTTAATTTTCTCATTCTTTTTTTTTTTTTTTTTAGGATTTGGGTGAAGATTTACAGAGTAAATT
>NW_006921749.1:5757060-5758849 GCF_000298275.1 Orycteropus afer afer | reverse complement strand
GGTTATATCTTCATGTTCAATTGATCCTTTAATCAGTATATAATGTCCTTCTTTGTCTCGTATGGTGGTTTTTGTCTTAAAGTCAATTTGATCAGAAATTTGTATTGCCACTCCTGCTCTCTTACAGTTGCCATTTGCTTGATATATCTTTTTCCAACCTTTGATTTTTAGTCTGTTCCCTTTTGACAACATGATCAAAGTAGGTAAGATGAAGCCAGAAGAAGAACAAATCTGTCCTGGAAGAAGTGCAGCTCTGTAGAAGGGAGAATAACCAGGCTTCATCTTACCTACTTTGATCATGTTGTCAAAAGGGAACATTCCCTGGAGAAGGATATCATTCTTGGTAAGGGGTCAGCGATAAAGGAGAAGACCCACAATAAGATGAATTGACAAAGTGGCTCAAGCATAGCAAGGATTGTGAGGATGTCACAGGATTCGGCAATGTTTCACTCTCTTGTACATAGCGTTGCTATGAGTCAGAGCAATCTCAATGGTGCCTAACAACAGCACTGAAAAGATCACTTCTCATTTTATAAGTAATATCAATTGAGTGAAATGACTTGAAGCACTTACTGATGAACAAACAAAGGAGACAAAATATTAGAAAAGTGATAGCTGAGTTAAGTTAAGGAGCTCAAGTGTTCACATTATAAGATGGACTGAGTTCTAGGCTGCATTGATGAGAAAATTTAGGGATAGAAGTCCTGAACTTAAGATAAGGAAAATCTTACAAGTTTCCAGGCATTAAATAAAAAAATCATTAAGAGATAAAGAATTGTTCTGGCATCAGATTTTATATGTGAAACAAAGGAAGTTAGCAAAGAATAAGGTATCATCTGTTGATTATGGAGGAAAAAAGTCTGTAATTAAACAATTTAATAATGGATGAGTAAATGTAAATTGGAGGAGCTCTGGTAGCATAGTGGCTAAAGCACTTGACATCTAACCAGAAGGCTGGTGGTTCAAACCCACCAACCACTCCTCGGAAGGAAGGTTGGGCAATCCTACCTCCGTAGTGATACTGCCTTGGAAACCCAAGGAGGGGTCATTATGAATCGAGGCCGACTCGATGGCACATAACAACAACAACAACAACAAATGTAAATTGGAGACCCTGGTGGTGCATCCATTTAAGCACTTGCCTTGACTACTAGCCAAAAGATTGACTGAGGTTGGCAATTTGAACCTACCCAGTGGTGCCTCAGAAGATAGTCCTGGCAATATGATTTGAAAAGTAAACCCTATAGAGTAGTTTTACTCTGCATAGATGATGTTGGCATAAGTACTAATCAACTCAACATCAACTAACAAGAATTAATGCACACTCAATTTCTCACAATAAAGATTTGACAAATTCATTTTAACTCAAACAGAAAAATGAAAATGTGGTTGGTTACATAACATAAACCGTTATAACTAAGGTAGAGTCCACAGACTAGTTGGAACCCAATTTCTAATGGTATGAAGCAATAGGAAACCTAAGAAGAAGAAAAAAAATGTACCCTAGAGGCTAGCTATGTGTCTTCCATGTGTTGATTAATTTCATACATCTAGAAAAAAGAAAAAATCCCAGAGGCTATATAAATCAATAAATAAATCAGATGTGGAAAAAATTACTTATTATGAGAGCAGAAATACAAAAAATAATAAAAAAAATGTAGGGATGCGGGGCAAGATGGCAGACTAGGCAGAATGATTGCACAGACCCTCTTCAACAAAGAAAAGGGAAACCAATTAACACAGACACAGAAGATAATCTTGGACCCCTGAGCTTTGAAGGAAAGGATGC
>NW_006921749.1:5741343-5756524 GCF_000298275.1 Orycteropus afer afer | reverse complement strand
CCTCCGGACTGGCAAAAGTCCAGATCTCAGCCCACCTTTGTCTTCACTTTCTCTGTTTGTTCCCCAGCCACCGTGCACAGTCCGTGCAGTCCCCCTGGTTGGCATGTTCTTGAGTAATACCACAACTTGCCTGCAATTTGGTCATTGGTGTTCAGTGCATCAAATCTATTCTTCACATGGTCTCTAAATTCAGGTAGGATATAATTAAGGTCATGTTTTGGCTCTCATGGACTTGTCCTAATTTTATTCTGCTTCAACCTGAACTTGCACAGGAGCAGTTGATGATCTGTTCCACACTGAGCACCTGGCCTTATTATGACTGATGATATTGAAATTCTCTATCACCTCTTTCCACAGATATAGTCAATCTGATACCTGTGTATTGCATCTGGAGAGGTCCACATGTATAGCTGCTTTATATGTTGTTCAAAAAGGTATCTACAATGAATAAGTTGTTGGTCTTGCAAAATTGTATCATGTAATCTCCAGCATCATTCCACAAAGGCATATTTTCCAAGTACTGATATTTATTTGATTCCAACTTTCTCATTCCAATCACCAGTAATAATTAATACACCTTGATTGCATGTTAGGTCAATTTCAGACTGCAGAGGTTGGTACAAATCTTCAATTTCTTCATCTTTGGCTTCAGTGTTTGGTACATAAATTTGAATAATAGTAGTATAAACTGGTTTTCCTTGTAGGCATATGGATATTATTCTATCACTGACAGTGTTGTATGTCAGGACAGATCTTGAAAAATAATATAGGCAGTTTTTCTATTCAGTAATAATAGTATTTACCTATATTTATTAGATGTGCATTATATTCTAGTCATTGGTCAAAGTTCTTTACATATAACAGTTCTGTTAATTATTATAGCAACAAAATGAAAATATAATAATTATTATCTCCATTTTTACAAATGGTTATACTAAGGCACAGAAGGTTAGAAAAATATTCATTAAACTTATTGGTGTCAGAATTAACTCTGGAAATCTGGCTTCTATATCCTTACACTTACCCAGTAAGTTATACACAATTGACATCTTATTTATTTCTTTAGAATCTTGTTCATTTAAACTATTCAGGGCACTTGGCTTCCATATTTATAAGAGATTACATTTTCATATAAAAGCCTGCTAGTTAGTAATTATTTGTCAATTGTGTCTTTTAAGATAATGCATTTTATATCTGAATCTGATCTTCTTTTTCAAATCTGATAACTTCTAAATGAACGAAAAAAAAAAATTCCCAGTATTCATTAATAACAAAAACAACCCATTGTTATTGAGTCAATTTCAACTCACAGTGACCCCCAGTTGATTTTTAAGTCTATAAATCTTTATGGAAGTAGATTGCCTTATCTTTCTCCCAAGGAGCACCTGGTGGTTTGAACCTCTGACCTTCTGGTTAGAAGTCAAATGCCTTACTCACTATGCCACAAGAGCTCCTTCCTAATGTTAATTAGAAGGTACTATTTTTATTTATACAAGTGTTTCAATTAAACAAGTACAATTTAATCTTAAAATCATTTTATAACAGTGTTTCATTTTAAAAAAATAATTTTTAATATTAAGGAAGTTTTTAAAAGTATTTTGATACTTCTTGCATGTTATTTTGTGCATATCATTTGAACAATGTTTAAGAAGTTTCTTTTCTGATATGAAACAGGTATTTGTTAGATCATTCTCTTACTGTAGTTGTATTAACTATTTCAGCCCAGTGTGGTCCAATTTTCAGGGTAGTTTTCCATAATTTCCCCCAAAATTCTTCCCACTTATCATAAGAGAAGGACAAAATTCTGGTAGATTAGCGACAATCTTTCAGCAAAACTGGGTAGCAGATATAAACTATAAGAACAAACAACTTAAAAGGGTGTTCACATAATTTCTTTATAGTTATATCATTTTTGTATTGAAAGAGCATCTTTGTCTTTAAAAAGGCTTTGGATACAACTTTCCTTTTTCCTTGTGTTGTCATTTTCTCCAAAACATCATTTTAAACAATATATTTATGGTAAATTGTGGGACTAAAATGGGGGTCATTATATACTCAATTAAAAATTGGCAGAAGTATGTAATTTTAAAAAGTCAATAAAGTATAGTGACTTTTCTGCTTAAAACTGAACAAAAAGTAGGGGGAATTAATTTCATTTGAAGTTGTCTTGATGAATATTGAAAATTAATGGGTTGATCATACTCTGCCCTTAAACATGAATGAAGTAGAGAATCTATTTTCTCCCCCAATGATTATGACTGTTCAGTGAGTCACATAAGCTACTCATTGAAGGTAGTTTTATAGCTTCTATTTCTTTTCTTTATTGCTGAGAGAAGTATTTAAATGTCATTGCAATCAATCAATCAGCCAAACTTTATTAAGTACCTACTCTCTTAGGTAGGTAGAGAATGCAAAGAAACTTGACATGGCTACTTCTTCCCAGAAATGTACAGGATAATAAACTAGTAATAATGTTAATTACTATTTTTTCAGAAGTTATTATGTGCCATATATTGCATTTATGATCTAATGTAGATCTTATAACATTCCTATGAAGCAGGTATTATTACTTCTACTTTATGGATGACAAAACTGAGACTATAGAAGCATTATCAAAATTCACACAGGGTGAAATTATCAGAGCTGAAATGTGAATGCATAATAATAGGATTCCCAAACAAGAGTGCTTTGGTGTATAAATTTAGATCCTTAACCTTGATTATAAACTAACATAAGGAATTCAAAATGAGATACAGGTGCCTTCTTAAAAAATACTCTATAGAGTAGTGTTTCTTGTCAATTTAATGTGTCTAATGAATCAAGAAAGGTGTGCATCAGCATTGTATCCTTTTGCCATAATTATTCAATCTGTACGCTGAGCAAATAATCAAAGAAGCTGGACTATATGAAGAAGATATCATCAGCATTGGAGGAAGACTCATTAACAACCTACAATATGCAGGTGGCACAACCTTGCTTGCTGAAAGTAAAAAGGACTTGAAGCACTTATTGATGAAGATCAAAGACAATAGCCTTTAATATGGAATACATCTCAACATAAAGAAAACAAAAGTCTTCACAACTGGACCAGTAAGCAACATCATGACAACAGAGGAAAAATTGAAGTTGTCAAAATTTTACTTCATTGTGAACACAATCAACACTCATGGAACAGCAGTCAAAAAAATTAAATGGTGTATTTCATTGGGCAAACCTACTGCAACAGAACGCTAACATGTTTAAATGCAAAGACATCCCTTTGAAAACTAAAGTGTGCCTGGCACAAACCATAGTATTTTCCATTGCCTCATATGCATGTGAAACTTAGATAAATAATGAGGAAAATTGAAGAAGAATTGACGCCTTTGAATTATGGTGTTGGTGAAGAATATCGAATATACCATTCATTGCCAGAAGAAAAACAAAGCTGTCTTGGAAGAAAGTATAGCCAGAATTCTTCTTAGAAGTGAGTACTTTGTTTCATGTACTTTGGACCTGTCCCTGGAGAATGCATCATGCTTGGTAAAGTAGATGGTCAGCAAAAAAGAGGATTGACATGGTGGCTGCAACAATGGGTTCAAACATAGCAATGGTTGTGAGGATTGTGAAGAAGGACTGGGCAGTGTTTTGTTCTGTTGTACATTGGCTTGCTGTGAGTCAGGACTGACTCAGTGGTACCTAACAATAACAATGAATTACCTTGTTAAAATGTAGCTCTTGAGGGTCCTGAGAATCAGTGCTTCCTGGTGTTGACAATGCTTCTAGCCAGCAGGCCAAATTTTGAGTAACAACGCCTCAGGGGACTCTAAACAAAGAAGAGCAAGACACAAATTAAAAATCAACTTAAAACTTCATATCTTTTAAGTCAGTAAATTTGGGGATACTTAAGAAATGATAAATAACTGCAAATAGTCATATATACATACACACACACACACACACACATATATTTGAAAGTTAAGAAACAATAAAAAAAAAATACTGATGTATGAGTTAAAAAGCCAAGTTGCTTGAAGTTTAACTTCTAGTCAAGATGGAGTAGAGGGTACGTGATTTACCTTCTTGCCTGAAACAACTAAGAAAAGAGGCAAAATACATACAATAGTGGTCCTTAAGACATTAGACATTAAAAAAAGGATAGTGATCTCCGAGAGATGGAAAACTAAAGAGGGAAGTCCTATGATTTCCAGCTAACTGATGGGAGAAAGTTTCTAGCCCACGGCAGAGCAGGTAAAACCCAGGCAAACTGGTGATCTCCCTGCTTTGTAAAGACATTCTGGTAATTTAGGGATTCCCAGTAACTTATAGTTCACATGACAGAGTATTAGAGAGGAGCATGCTCAAGAGAGAACTCTAGAGATTTACAGGGGGTTCTCTTTGTATATTCTTCAGATACTGATCAGCATGCACATGTAGGACAAACATATCAGCCCAGGGAAAGAACTAAAACCAAAAAGAACAAATCCATTGCTGTCGAGTCATATCTGACTCATGGTGACCCCTCTTTGGGTTTCCAAAGTGGTATCACTACAGAAGTAGATTGCCCAACCTTCCTTACAAGGAGTGGCTGGTGGGTTTGAACCACCAGCCTTCTGGTTAGCAGTCAAATGCCTTAGGCACTACGCCACCAGAGCTCCTAGGGACAAAACTAGAGGATATAAAAGAGGTAAGTAGCCAAAGTTCACACAGGGTTGGGAATTGTGACTACTCTTAATAGTTAGAGTGGAAATCAAAAACCAAACTCACTGCCATGGAGTCGATTCTGACTCATAGCGACCTCTCTTTGGGTTTCTGAGGCAGTATCTCTACAGAAGTAGATTGCCTAATATTCCTTCTTTAGGAGTGGTTGGTGGGTTTGAACTGCCAGCTTTCTGGTTAGCAGTGCCTTAAGCACTACACCACCAGAGCTTCTAGGAAGATGGGGCAATATAATTCTGTATATGAGTTAATTGTGCTCATTTACATTTAAAATTGCATTCAACAATATAAGGATTCATGATGAAATCCATGCTAGAAATTCATTTATTTATTTTTTTTACATAGTATTACATTAAATAATAAATTAAAAAAAAAATACCATGACCAACTACGAGAGAGACTGAAAACCAAAACCAAACTCACTGCCATTGAGTCGATTTTGACTTAAAGTGACCCTCTTTGGGTTTCTGAGGCTGTAAATCTTTACAGAACTAGATTGCCCAGTCTTCCTTCCATGGAGTGGCTGGTGGATTTGAGCTGCCAACTGTCTGGTTAGCAGTCTAATATCTTAGGCACGATGCCACCAGAACTCAGAAAGGAGAGAAAAAGTTTTGTATTTTCATGCCTTTAAAAGAAATGTATCTCTGCTTTTTGAAAATAAGTCCCATATTTTCATTTTGCACCAGATCCCACAAATAATTTAGCCATTTCTGAAGCCAGTCAGTGTTGCCTGGGAATGTAGGGCACAAAGAATACTCAAGAGAGAGGTTTCAAAGGGTCAGAGAAAACCTTTGGGAGTGAGAGATAGATTTATTATTTTCACTAGGGTGATAGTTTTCATGAGGGCATGTATATAATGTTGCTTGTTGTTGATGTTGTTATGTGCCATTGAGTTGGACCTGACTCATAGCGATCCCTCTTTGGGTTTCCGAGGCAGTCAGTATCTCTACAGAAGTAGATTGCCCAACCTTCCTTCCGAGGAGTGGCTGGTGGGTTTGAACCACCAGCCTTCTGGTTAGCAGTCAAGTGCCTTAGCCACTATGCTACAGGAGCTCCCTGTATAATGTTGCTAGGTGTCATCAAGTCAATTTTGGCTCAAAGCGATCCCATGTGACAAAGAAATGCCCAGTAGGGTTTTCTTGGCTGTAATCTTTATGAAAGCAGACCTCCAAGTCTTTCTCCCATAGAGCCTCTGGGTGGGTTTGAACTGTCAGCCTTTGGGTTAGTAGTTAAGTACTTAACTGTGCCACCAGGGCTCCTTGTTAAGACTTATAAAATTCTGTACTTTCAACATGTATAGTTTACTGTAAATCAATTTTACCTCAAAATAGATGTTAAATTTTTTTGCTTTTATCAGGTAACTTAGTCTTATTTAAAAGAAATGAAAAATTATAAAACCTATGTCACAAAGAACTTACGTTGGTAACTGCACTTATTTTCAAAGCTAAAGGAAATCTATAACATGATATAAGATGTGCAATTATAATGTGTAATTGTACTATGTCTAAGATTTCTGAATAAAATGCATATAATATGTCATACTTTACCTTCCATAAAGTAATTTTAAATAATTTGATTAATGGCATTTTCTGGAACTTAGAAAGTGGTATTGTATACATCCCATACATTCAATTATACCAAAAAAACCCTCAAATTCTTTAAACATGTTATTAGGTGCTGTTAAGTCAGCTCCGACTCATAGTGACCCTTTATACAACAGAATGAAACACTCCCTGCCTGGTCCTGTACTATTCTCACAATCTGTGCTATCCTTGAGACAATCATTGTAGCCACTGTGTCAGTCCATTTCACTGCGTGTCTTCTCCTTTTTTGCTGACCCTCTACTTTACCAACCATGGTATCCTTCTCCAGGGGGTGGTCCCTTCTAACAATATGACCCAAAATAGGTGAGATGAGGTCTGGCCATTCTCGCTTCTAAGAGCATTCTGGCTGCACTTCATCCAGGACAGATTTGTTCTTCCTTCTGGTAGTCCATGATAACTCAGTACTCTTCACCAACACCACAATTCAAAAGCATTGGCTCTTCTTTGCTCTTCTTCGGTCTTCTTTGCTCTTCATCTTTCACATGCATATGAGGCAATTGGAAATTCCATTGCTTGTTTGAGGCACACCTTAGTTTTCAAAGTGACATCTTTGCTTGTTAACACTTTAAAGAGGTCTTTCTGCAGCATGCTTGCCCAGTGCAATACAACATCTGTTTTCTTGACTGCTGCTTCCATGGGTGTTCATTTTGGATCCAGGTAAAATGAAATCCTTAACAACCTCAATCTTTTCTCCATTTATCGTGATGCTGTTGATTGGTCCAGTTGAGAGGATTCTAGTTTTCTTTATGTTGAGGTATAACCTATACTGAAGCCTGTAGTCTTCGATCTTCATCACTAAGTGCTCCACATCCTCTTCACATTCAGTAAGCAAAGTTGTGCCATCTGCATATTGCAGGTTGTTAATGAGTCTTCCTTCAACCCCGATGCTGTGTTCTTCCTCATATAGTCTAGTTTCTTGGATTATTTTCTCAGCATACAGATTGAATAAGTATGGTGAAAGGATACAGCGCTGACACTCACCCTTTTTTATTTTAAGCCATGCAGTATCCCCTCATTCTGTTCAAATGACAGCCTCTTGGCTTATGTACAGGTTCCTCACAAACACAGTTAGGTGTTTTGGAATTCTCATTCTTTGCAATGCTATTCATATCTGTTTTGATCCACACAGTAGAATACTTTTGCATAGTCAAAAAAAAAAAAAAAAACTAGATAAACATCTTTCTGGTATTCTTTGCTTTCAGGCAAGTTCCATCTGACCTCATCAGTGATATTCCTCCCTCCATGTCCTCTTCTATCCAGCTTGAATTTCTGGAAGTTCCCTGTAATATATTGCTGGAATAATTTTTGAAATATCTTTAGCAAAATTTTACTTGTGTGTGATATTAATGATATTGTTTAATAATTTCCACATTCTGTTGGATCATTTTTCTTTGGAATGGGCACAAATATTGATCTCCTCCTATCAGTTGGCCAGGTAGCTGTCTTTCACCTTTCTCGTCTTAAATGAGTAAACACCTTTACAGCTGCATCCATTTGTTGCAACATCCTGATTGGTATTCCATCAATTCCTGAAGTCTTGTTTTGCACCAATTTCTTCAGTGTAGCTTGGACTTCTTCCTTCATTACTCTTGGTTCTTGGTCAAATACTACTTCCTGAAACTGAACAGTGACCAATTCTTTTTGGTATAATGACTCTATTCTTTCCATCTTCTTTTGATGCTTCCCCCATCATTCAATATTTTGCCTATAGAAACTTTTGATCTTGCAACTCAGAGCTTGAATTTTTTCTTCAGTTCATTCAGCTTGAGAAATCCCCGGTGTGTTCTTCCCTTTTGGTTTTCTAACTCCAGGTCTTTGCACATTTCATTAAAATACTTTACTTTGTCTTCTCAAATTTCCCTTTGAAACCTTCTGTTCAGCTCTTTTATATCGTCATTTCTTCCATTCACTTTGACTACTTTTCATTCAAAAGCAAGTTTTAGAGTATCTTCTGACATCTATTTTGGTCTTTTCTTCCTTTTTTGTCTTTTTAATGACCTTTTTTCTTCATTTATGATGCTGTTGATGTCATCCTACAGCTCATCTGATTTAGTCATTGGTATTAAATTAATCAAATATATTGTTCAGATGATCTTTAAATTCAGATAGATTATAATCAAGGTTGTATTTGGCTCTTGTGGACTTGTTTTACTTTTTTTCAGCTTCAAGTTGAACTTGCATATGAGAAGTTGATGATCTATTCCACAGTCAGCTCCTGGCTTTATGTTGACTGAATATATTGAACTTTTCCATTGTCTCTTTCAACAAATGTAGTTGATTTGATTCCTGTGTATTCCATCTGGTAAGGTCCATATGTATAGCTGCTGTTTATGTTGTTGAAAAAAGGTATTTGCAATGAATAAGTCCTTGGCATTGCAAAATTCTATCATGTGATTTCTGGTGTCATTTCTATCACCATGGCCATATTTTCCATCTACCAATGATTTTTTTCTTTGTTTCCAACTTTTGCATTCTAAACACTAGTAATCAACACATCTTGATTTCAAATTTGGTCAATTTCAGACTTCAGAAGGTGGTATAAATTTTCAATTTCTTCATCTTTGGCTTCAGTGGTTGGTGTAAAAATTTCAAAAATAATAGTATTCACTGGTCTTTTTTTGTAGGTATATGGATATCAGCCTATCACTGACAGCATTATACTTCAGGATAGATCTTGAAAGATTCTTTTTGACAATGAATGCAACTCCATTCCTTTTCCATTTCATTCTCAGCATCATAGACCATGTAATTGCCTTATTCGAAGTGGCCCAAACCAGTCCAATCCAGCTCATTAATGCCTAGAATATCTATCTTTATATGTTCTAAGACAGCTTCTAATTTTCTTACATTCATACTTCATATATTCTACATTCCAATTATTAACGGATGTTTGCAGCTATTTATTCCCATTTTGAATTGTGCCCCATCAGCATATGGAGGTCCTGAAAGCTTTCCTCCATCCACATTATTAAGGTAGATTCTATTTTGAGGAGGTATCTCTTTCTCAGTTGTATTTTGAGTGCCCTCCAACCCGAGGAGCTCATCTTCTCATACTATATCAATGTTTCATAAAATCAAAACCAAACTCACTGCCATAGAGTCACTTCCAACTCATAGGGACCCCTCTTTGGGTTTCTGAAATGGTATTTCTATGGAAGTAGATTGCCTGATTTTCCTTCTGAGGAGTGGTTGGTGGATTTGAACTGCCAGCCTTCTGATTAGCAGTCAAATGCCTTAGACACTATGCCATGGCTCTTCATAAAGTTTTCCAGTAATATATCAGACAGTGTTCCAGTCCTGTTTTTCCCAGTCTGTCTTAATTTGGAAGATCCACTGAAACTTGTCCACCATAAGTGACCCTACTGGTATTTGAAATATTGCTGGTATAGCTTCTAGCATCATAGCAACATGCATGCCACTACAGTACAACAAACTGACAGAAAAGTGATGGAAGTTTTCTATATGCCAATTGAATTAAATAAAGCAGAAATACTTGTAATTTCTTTTCTTAACCCATTGTGCTCAACACTAGAAACACTATCCCTTAAAATTTGTCAAGAGGAGGAAAGCACAGTATATGTTTCCCAAACTTTTCACCATTCATGACCCTTTTATTACTTGTTTTTTCAATGTGTGCTCCATGTATTGAATGATCAGTCTACAAAGTATCTTTATTTGAATAAGCTTCATTTATTTATTTATTTTCTCAAAGACAAAGATTTTTACTCTCAATCTAATCATTTATAATTATGACAAGTATTCTGAACTGAGGTTATTTAGGCCTACAAATTAAATAAGTAAATAGAAAGGCCACTACTTCTATTAGGTTAGGAAGACAGTTGGCACTTGCCTTTGGGGCTTTTTGAAGTATTAGAGGTCAACTTGGAAGTAACAGGATACAACTCAGCAAACAGGATACAGTCTGCAATGAAGATAGCTTCCAAATAAGAAAGCTCTCAGCTTCTTCTCAGTCATGCTCACAGACAGATTCTCTTTTGGCTATGTTAGCTGATGACACTTCTTTTGGTTATACCCTCTGCTGGCTAAACAGAGGCCCTTCTCTCAACCTCTGCCTTGCTTAGAAAAGTGTTGCAACTCTTTAGCTCTGCTGACAAGTGCCTGCAGGTACCCCTCTCCACCAGCAAGCCTCCTGCCTGAAGGTGCTCAGTTCTCTCTTGCTTCACAGACTAGCAAGTAAAGTGCTATCTTTACAACAGCTAACTGCAAGTCCTATTGTTCTTGCTGCTAATACTGCTGCTGCCATTTCTCTGCCACTGGGCTCTGCTGGCATTTTTGCCATTTCTTGTCATCTTAAGCCTTCTTCAGTGTTACATCTTTCTCTCTCTCCTATAGGTCTAACAGATACTCAGGGCAGGGACCCCAGGTGAAGAAGACATACTATGCTCCAGGCTCTTCTTGATGGTTGTGAGGTCCATCTCAATCTCTGTGGGATTGGCCCCTATAGTGAATTTCAAAGCATGGCTCTCGCAGCTAACCATGAACTGACCAATCCCCTCAACAGACCACAATCATTCAATTTGCCTAATAATTAACCAAAACTTAATCTAATAGAATGGTTTTACTCATCTTATTTTCATAGTAAACTGATCAAATACTTTGTAAGATTGTGTCTCAGTCAATCATTTTTGGTAGAATTATAACCCCAAAGCCAGAAAATCCATATATAAGAGAAACCCATTGTATTTTAACTATATATATTGGTAAATGACATCTCTCTATAAATCTGTGTGTATCAACATCTACATGTGTGTGTTGTTAGGTGCCATTGAGTCGATTCCAACTCATACTGACAGTAGTATGTACAACAGAAAAAATAATGCTGCACAGTCCTGCACAGTCTTTACAGTCTGTGCCATACTTGAGCCCCCTGTTGCAGCCACTATGCCAATCCATCTTGTTGAGGTTCTTCCTTTTCTTTGCTGACCCTCTACTTTACCAAGCATAAAGTCTTCTTTCAGAGACTATTCCCTCCTGATCACGTGTCCAAAGTACGTGACATAAACTCTCTCCATCTTCACCTTTAAGGACCATTCTGACTGTACTTCTTCCTAGACAGATTTGTTCATTATGGCAGTCCACTGTTGTTGTTGTTGTTATGTGCTGTTGAGTCAGCCCCGACTCATAGCGACCCCTCCTTTGGTTTCCGAGGCAGTATCACTATGGAAGTAGGATTGCCCAACCTTCCTTCCAAGGAGTGGCTGGTGGGTTTGAACCGCCAGCCGGCTGGTTAGCAGGCAAGTGTCTTAGCCACTATGCTACCAGAGCTCCCATATTCTTTGCCAACACAATAATTCAAAGGTATCAATTCTTCTTTGATTTTCCTTATTCCTTATTATCCAAATTTCACATCATAGGAGGTGTTTGAAAATACTACGGCTTGGGTCAGGTGTACCTTAGTCCTCAAAGTGACATCTTTGCTGTTTAACACATTAAAGAGGTCTTTTGAAGCAGACTTCCCCAGTCCAATATGTCATTTCATTTCTTGACTATTGCTTCTATGAGCAATGTGTAATAGATACAAATAAAATTAAGTCATTGACAACTGCAACATTTTCTCCATTTATCATAATCTTGCTCATTTGTACACTGGTGCAGATTTTTGTTTTCTTTGTGTTGAAATGTAATCTACCCTGAAGTCTATAGTCTTTGATCTTCATCTGTAAGTGCTGCTAGTCCTCTTCACTTTCAACAAGCAAGGTTGCATCATCTGCGTATCTCAGATGAGTTGTTTATGAGTCTTCCTCCAATTTTAATGCCATGTTCTTCATATAGTTGAGCTTCTCCGACTATTTGCTCAGTCTACAAATTGAATACTTATGGTTAAAAAGATATAAGCCTGATGCATACTTTTCCTAATTTTAAACCACATAGTTTACCTTGGTTCTGTTCAGATGACTTTTTCTTGGTGTATATTCAGGTTCCTCATGAACACAAATAAGTGTTCTGGAATTTCCACTTTTTACGATGTTATCCATAATTTGTCGTTATCCACACAGTTGAATGCATTTTCATAGTGAGTAAAACACAGATAAATATCATATTGGTATTCTCTGTTTTCAGCCAACAACCACCTGACTTTAGTAAAGTCATCCTTCATTCCACGTCCTGTGGAAACTGGGTTTGAATTTCTGGTAGTGCCCTGTTGATGTAGTGCTGCAACTGTTTTTGAATTATCTTCAGAAAAACTTTACTTGTGTGTAAAGTTTTAAAGATATTAATTATACTTTTAGATAATTTCTGCATTCCATTGGATCACCTTTCTTTGGAATGGGCACAAATAAAGATCTCCGTTGTTAATTGACCAAGTAGCTGTCTTCCAGTGACTCTGTACATTCCTTCTATCTTCCCTTTATGTTTTGTGCATTGTTCAAAAGCTTGTCTATAGAATCTTTCAGTATTGTAACTTGAGGCTTGAATGTTTTCTTCAGTTCTTTCATCTTGAAAAATGCTACGTGTGTCCCTCCCTTTTGGTGTTCTGACTCCAGGTATTTGGACATTTCATTATAATATTTTATTTTGTCTTTTTGAGCTGCTCTTTGAAATCTATTCTTCTTTCTTATATGATAACTTCTTCCAATTTATTTAGTTACTCCATGTTAAAGAGGAAGTTTCAGACTCTCTTCTAACATGCATCCAGGTGTTTTCTTTCTTTCCTGTGTTATTAATGACCTTTTGCTTTCTACATGTATGATGTCCTTGATGTCATCCTACAGCACATCTGGTCTTCACTCATTAGTGTTCAATGCATCAATTTTATTCTTGAGATGGATATACTTAAGGTGGTACTTTGGCTTTCATGGACTTGTTTTAATTTTCTTCAGTTTTAAGTTGAACTAGAAACCACCACTCATCTCTCAGCTTGTCATACTGTTGTGGCTTGTGTATTGCTGTGATATTTGAAGCTATGACACTGGTATTTCAAATACCAGTAGGGTTACCCATGGTGGACAAGATTCAGTGGAGCTTCCAGACTAGCAAGAAGAACCTGATGGTCCACTTCTTAAAAAAATTGACTAGTGAAAATCTTATTAATAACAGTTGAACATTTTCTAATATAGTGTCTGAAGATGAGCCAACCAAGTTGTGAGATACTCAAAATTTGATGGGGAAGATCTGTCTCCACAAAGTAGAGTCAACCTTAATGACCTGGATGGAGTAAAGCTTTCAGGACCTTCATTTGCTGATGTGGGATGACTCAAAATAAGAAGCAACAGCGGCAAACATCCATTAATAATTGGAAAATGGAATGTATGAACAAGATATGAATCTAGGAAAATTGAAAGTGTTCAGAAATGAAATGGAATACATAAAGATCAATATCTAGGTATTGTTGTTGTTGTTGTTATGTGCCATCGAGTCAGCCCTGACTCATAGCGACCTCTCCTTGGGTTTCTGAGGCAGTATCACTACGGAAGTAGGATTGCCCAACCTTCCTTCCGAGGAGTGGCTGGTGGGTTTGAACCGCCAGCCTTCTGGTTAGCAGTCAAATGTCTTAGCCACTATGCTACCAGAGCTCTGAAATGCACTGGCATTGGCCATTTTGAATTGGGCAATCATATGGTCTACTATTCAGGAAATGAAAAATTGAAGAGGAATGGTATCATATTCATTACCAAAAAGAGCATTTCAAGATATATACTGAACTACATACAGTGCTGACAGTGATAGGGTAATAGTTTTATGTCTATAACAAAACATAGTTAATATGACTATTATTCAAATTCACACACCATTATTAATGCCAAAGCTGAAGAAATTGAAGATTTTTACTGAGTTCTACAGTCTAAAATTTATTAAACATACAATCATCAAGATAGACTGATCATTACTGGTGATTGGAATGTGAAAGTTGGAAACAAAAAAGAAGGATTGAGAGTTGGAAAATATGGCCTTGGTGATAGAAATGATGCTAGAGATTATGTGATAGAATTTTGCAAGACCAAAAACTTTTTCATTGTAAACACATTTTTCAACAACATAAACTATGATCATACACATAGATCTTGCCATTATGTACACAGGAATCAAATTGACTACATCTGTGGAAATAGACGATGGTGCAATATCATCAGTCAGAGCAAGGCCAGGGGCCAACTGCAGAACAGATATATGTGTGTGTGTGTGTGTATACATTATATATTGTTCTTGTTGTTAGCTACTCTTGAGCCAGTTCTGATCATGTGTTCAGAGTATAACTTTCCAAAGCTATAACTTTTTAGAAATTAGGCTTGGCTTCCAAGATTGTTCTTGTTGTTAGCTACTCTTGAGTCAGTTCTGATCATGTGTTCAGAGTATAACTTGCCAAGACTATAACTTTTTGGAAACTAGTCCTGGCTTCCAAGATTATTCTGTGGTTTTAACTACCGCCTTTTGGAAAGCAGTTAAGTGTTTAAGTGTTTGTGCCACCCCAGGACTTATATATATGTGTGTATATATTGTTGTTGTTGTTATGTGCTGTGGAGTCGACTCGACTCATAGCAACCTCTCCTTGGGTTTCTGAGGCAGTATCACTATGGAAGCAGATTGCCCCATCTTCCTTCTGAGGAGTGGCTGGTGGGTTTGAACCGTCAGCCTTCTGGTTAGCAGTCAAGTGCCTTAGGCACTACGCTACCAGAGCTCCTGTGTGGTGTGTGTTTGTGTATATGTGTGTGTGTGTGTGTGTTTATACCAAACCTACTGCCACTGAGTTGATTCTGACCATAGCAACCCTCATTGGTTTCCAAGGTTGTAACTCTTCAAGGAAGTAGATTTCTACATCTTCAACCTGTGAAGCAGCTGTTGGGTTCAAATTGCCTACCTTTAAGATACACCATATCTAAAAATTGAAGTGTGGTCTTAACCACAGTGCCACTAGAGCT
>NW_006921749.1:5722541-5740013 GCF_000298275.1 Orycteropus afer afer | reverse complement strand
ATATATATATATATATATGTTAGTTGGTATTTTACTTTGTAACCTTTCTATTAAAGTCTTTGGTTATTTGAAATCTATGGCTAGGTGGCACACTATTTTTTCTCACTGAATGATAAATTACACAAGGCCTTTTATGCATCTAAAGTATGGCACTGCTTTTCCTATCTTGGTAAGAGATATGCCTTGTACATGCATATTTTTTCTCCTGAAGCTAGCAGTTCTAAGGATAGATGTTATTTTATACTACTTCAAAGCTGTAAAAAAAAAAAAAAAAGATTAAAAAATGCAGTGCGTTTTATTGTGATTCCATGTCTGCTTTCAAAACCTTTCTGAATTTTCTGTTGAATATCTGCCTGTAATTCATAAAAGATTGATTTTTCCTTAATAAAAAGTAGCCAGGCTCAGCTTTCTTATGCCTGTTCAGCTGATATCTTTTATAACATTGCTCCAGTTTATTAGGGAGGAAGGATAACTCTATGGTTCAGATCTTATTTTTATTTTCATTACAGATAAAGAATGAATATAACTAAGGTGATTTTTCCATGTCCCTATTCTACAGCATAATTTTTCAGTCTGTCTTCATGAGAAATTCATTTTGATTGTAGGTAAGTAGAATTGGACTAAGCATTTGTTTTTCCCTAAGTCATGTCTAAAATATCTTATAATTATTTTTTAATTATGTTGTGTCTATATGATACCAGAATACTTGAAAAGAAGTTAAAAAAAGGTAGGATGATTGTTAAAAGTTGTTTTTGTGCTGTACAAAACAGAGCTGTTAAGGTTCAATGGAGTTTTAATTGGAAATTTTGCTTCAATTATTCCATACTCTCCCCACAAAAAGTTTTGAATGATCTACACATAGTTTTTTTTAATTATTATAAGAAGTTATATCTTTGTTATTTTGTTATCTTTTTGGTATACAGTAAGGTAATAAGAAGCACCAAAACAGAATTTGGATTTGCTTGATATAGGTGAAATATCTTTTTTACTTCTAAATAAACTTTCAGCACATCGGGTTGATATAATTATTGGCTAAAATTACTACAGAAAAGTATAGAGGAAAATTAAAAGAAAGCACATTTAATTAATTATAGACTGCTACAAGATTGTTTTTAGGTGCTCTGTGGTTGGTTTCAACTGACAGCAACCCATGTGACAGAGTAGAACTGCTCCATAGCGTATTTTTGGCCTTAATATTTACAGAAGCAGATTTCCAGGTCATTCTGCCATGTAGCCTCTGGGTGGTTTTGAATTGCCAACTTTTGGTTAGCGATCAAGAGCTTAATTATTGTGTCACCAGACCTCCTGGTACTGTGAGATTGTTCTTTGCCATAGCAACCCTATGTGCCCTATATGGTATCATAGTGTCTCAGGAATTTGACTGCTAACCAGAAGGCCGGTGGTTCAAACCCACCAGCCACTCCTCAGAAGGAAGTTTGGACAATCTACTTCCATAGTGATACCGACTTGGAAACCCAGAGAGGGGTCACTATGAGTCGGATCCGACTGGATAGCAGTTAGTTTTGTTTTTTTTATTTATTTAATAGTGTTTCCTAGGCTATAATCATTGCAATAGTAAATCTCTGGGTCTTTTCTCTTATTGAGTCACTGGTCCAAACCTCCATCCTTTCAGTTAGCAGTTGACCACTTAACCATTGCACCAGCAGGGGTCATTGCTAGAAGGTTTCACAGTCCACACACTGCCATCGAGTTGGGTCCAACTTGTAACGACCCCTCCTTGGGTTTCCGAGGTGGTATCACTGTAGAAGTAGATTGTCCAACCTTCCTTCTGAGGAGTAGCTGGGTTGTTTGAACTACCAGGCTTCTGGTTAGCAGTCTAATGTCTTAGGCACTAGGCCATCAGAGCTCCTAGCTAGAAGATTAGAGATCCCTATAAAGGTTCCAACAGAAGGTTATGCAACATATGAGTGAACACGTCCAGTCAAGGTGATATTTTTACATTAAAATAAACTGTTGAAAACAGTTTTTACCATAAAATAGTTTTATCCAATGACAAATTAATTCAACATATATTAATATTTTCATAATTACATTAATACATCTATATCACTTCTGTTTCAGCACCTTAAAATAAGACCAATGTTTGGTTTGGATATGAAACCAAATTTTCTAGTTTTATGTAAATGAAAACCATGGAATAACAGGTTTTGGTAATAAAAAGTACTAAGTATGTAGACTTACTTAGATGGTTCCATGTACTAGAGAGTCAAATACTTATGATCCAGTATTTTTCTCCATTTTTTTTAAGTTGCACTATACTTTATATATATGTATAGATAGATAGATAGATAGATAGATAGATAGATAGATACACAGAGAGAGAGAGAGAGAGAGAGAGAGAGAGCTCTGGTAGCATAGTGCCTAAGGCATGGTTGGGCAATCTATTTCTGTAGTGATGTGATGCCTCAGAAACCCAAGGAGAGGTCGCTATGAGTCAGGTCTGACTCGATGGCACATAACAACAACAACATACTTTATATATAGTAAAATTCACACTTTTTTAGTGAAAAATTTCATGAGTTTAAGTCAACAAATATAATCATATAACAGCACCAAAATCAATATATAGATGAATTCCACTCACCATGGGAATTCCGTCTTGCTCCTTTGTAGTCAACCCTTCCATTCAACTTCAAGTTTTGTCATCCACTTATTAATTTTCTGTTATTATAATTCTTATTTTTCCATAATTTGATATAAATTCTGTATGTAGCCTTCTTTCTAGTAGCATAATAAATTTGAGATTTATCTACATTGTTGCAAGTATTAATAATTTATTCCTTTTTATTGCAGAGCAGTGTTGCATTATATGGATGCATCACCAGCTGAAGAACATTTTGGGTTGATTCTAGTTTTAGGGAATTGTGAATAAAGCTGCTATAAATATTCACATACAGATTTTCATGGGAAAGTTTTTTTATTTCACTGGGTAAATGCCAGAGTATAGAATTGCTGGTTCATATGTTAAAGTTATGTTTAATTTAAGAAGAAACTGACAAGTTATTCTCCAAAGTATCTGTACTATTTCGTCTCCTCAACAACAATGCAGAGCTCTGCATCCTCCCCGTATACTTAGTATTGTCAATATTTTCCTTTCTTTCTCTCTTCCTTCCTCTTTTGTTCTTCCTTTCTCTTTTTATTTTATCCATTCTGATAGACTATCTCATTGTGGTTTTACACTTACGTTTCTTTAATAGCTAATGCTGTTGAGTATCTTTTTATATGTTTATTTGCCAGTCACATATCTTATTGGGTGAAGTGTCTATTCAAATCTTATGCCTATTTTTATAGAGTTTATTTTTGTCTGTTTGTTTCTTTATCATTGAGTTTTGAGTGCTCCTTAATATTTGGGATAAAATTCTGCTACCTGGTATTTAATTTACAAATATTTTCTCCCAATCTATGGGTTATTTTTTAATTATTATTATTTAACAGGATATTTCAAAAACAATTATTAATTTTGTGGAAGTTCGATTTATCATGTTTTTTTTTTGATGGATTCCTAGTTTTACAGAAAAAGAGCTCTGGTGGTGTAGTGTTTAAGGCATTTGGCTGCTAACCAAAATGTTGGTGGTTTGAACCCACTGGCTGATCTGTGGAAGAAAGATGAGACAGTTTGCTTCTGTAAAGATTTACTGCCTCAGAAACATAACGGTGTCACTAGGAGTTAGAAATGACTCGACCACAGTAAGTTAGGTTTTTGGCTTGACTTTTAAAGAAACCTGAGGAACAGTGACTTTATACTGATGATGCTCTAACTCTTGTGCTAACGTTTACTAATTTTCTATGTATTAGCTCTTCATATTAATTGCATTTTATGGCTTTAAGGTCAATTTCCCTCAAAAAATTAATAAACAATAAGATTAGTGACTGCAGTTTTTCCAAATTTCTTATTTATAACAAATTTCAGATTGTTTCTGTTGGTTGCTGGACTCTTATTCATAATACTTTCCCATATAAACTTTACATATAAAGGTAAATTACACTTTGTTAAAAGGCAATGGTGAGATTACTTTTATTAAAATGGAAGACACCATACCTGAATTTTAATTCTAGATTTTCAAATGTATAATATTTTACTCATTAATTGAGTCTGTGGTTTAAATTAATATTATCATGTTAATTAATATAGAATAAACCTCAAGAAATGGAAATTTAAAAATTTCTCATTATGATGGGGATAAAGATCCTACATATGAACCCAACCAGTAATATACCCATAAATAATCAGATATTAGCTACAATTACGGTTGTGTAAATTTGAAAATCAGTTGATTTACTTCAACTTCTTTATTTAGGGTCTATTTATTTGCTAGAAACTCCTAAACAGTAACAGGCTTAACTTGCTACATTTAAGAAATTTAATGACTCTAAATGGTAACATTTACATAGAAAATAAAGGGAAAAGGAAGCTTACTGGTCATGAACACTGCATGTGATTACAGATATAAAGATGCATAGTTTATCTAGTTTTATTGGCAACATCATTTTCTGGATGTTGTAAGATTTTACTGAAGTTGTAATAAAAGAGACTTCTCTTTGTCGACCATTATAATGTCCGCTGACAATGGACATGAGAAGCTGCTCCTCCTTAGATGAAAAATTTGTTCAGATATAGTCAAAAAGCTTGAAAAAAAGACTTAAGCCAGGGTTTCATTTGGACAACCCCATCATGAGATGGTTCAGACTAAATTGAATACAGCATTTATTTTTTTAGTCTTCATTATTATTGCCTTTTATTAGTAATATCTTTACAAATTCAACATTTATTTGTCTTTGGGAGTGGGAAATGTTACTTATAAACTTATAAATATATTTTAATACATATACATATAGATGAAAAGATGCACAAATTATAAAAATTTACCCCACTGATTAAGCAGAATTAGACAACATTGGTATTTTGTCAGTTGTGGTAGTAATTCCACTTCTGGAAAGTTCTAGATCATCTGTAGTATCCCAGGGAATGGGGATTGCTTTTCTAGTCAAAAAATTAGTGAGCGTTTTCAGTATGGTCCTTTCCTTTTTTCTTTATGTATTTTTAATAACATCTCACTTACCAAATCTACCTATTCACTTTAGCAGAGCAATCAATGTTTGGATCCATGTTTTCAAGTCCCTGAAGCCCCTGATTTAGTTTAGAAAAAAATTCAGCTAATCCTTTCACTTTAAAATATTTTGACACTTCTCTCCTTCTCTTCTTCATGATTTCTTTCTTCTTCAGCATTTTTTTTCCTCTTCAAAATCCATTATGTCCTCTTCTGTCTATTCTCCTTCTTTGTGATTGTTCTGGTTATCTAGTGCTTCTCTGACAGGAATATACTACAAATGGGATGGCCTTAACAAACGAGTTTTTATTCTTATAATTTGGAGGCTTTAAGTCCCAGTTCAAAGTGCCAGGTTCTGGGGGCTGGGTGAAAGCCCCTCCACGTTGGGGTCCAGCTCTGCCTCCTGCTCCCAACCCACTGGAGCTAGAGGCATTTCTTCACTCAGACAGCTGTTAGCTGCTGAGGCTGAGAAGCCCCAAGATTGACAAGTAAAAAGTCACAGTCCTGATGTTACCAAACCACAGGGCAGACCATTAACTTAAGTCCATTGTAAGTCCCAAGGTCGGCAGAGCATAGCAGGCTGCTCAGCAATGACATGGCTACATTCAGGGTCCAAACGTGCCATAAGCTAGAGACCATTCCCAAAGCTTCTCTTTATATACAGGAAGCAGACCACATTCAGCTGCTTGTGGTAGATCCTACCATGGAGTTGATTACCAGTCTCATCATGGGGAATAACTACAACCAGATGCCCAGCCACTCAACCAGGCCCAGCCAAGTTGACACAAAAACATAACCACCAAAGTGATCTATGAAATGCTCCACATCAGTTCTAAATTCACCTTTCTTGCCATATGGACAATTTTTCCACCAATCTCTTCCATCATATTATTCTGATCAAATGCTTAGAATATGCTTACATAATTCAGCATTTCTTTCTTTCTTTTTTTTTTTTTTTCATATCCCCTTTACACATTTTCTTTTAACTTCCTCCCAAAAAGATGTAATTTTACAGATTCATTGATGGTAATAAGTGAGGTTTGTCCTAATTCAAATACATGAGTTAAATGGTAGGAATAGACTTTGAATGGTATATCAGTGTGAGGAAGATAAGTTGTCGAGGTCAGGAAAGTTGTAAGTGATTTTGTAAAGGAGATGACATTGAAACTTTCTAAAACTTACATGATGTGTTAGGCTGGGTTCTCTAGAGAAGCAAAACCAATAAAGGTTATATACACATATAAAGAAAGAGAAATTTATTTTAGAAAAATGGCTCACACACTTACAGAAGCTGGCAAGTTCCAAGTTCTTGGATCAAGTGTTAAGTTAGAGGTTTCTCTGACTCACACAGCTGTAGGCCTGACCAGCTCAAGGTTAGCAGGCAGTATACCAGCTGTTGGCTCCAACAAATGACGAATCCGAGATCTCCAGGCCGAAAGGTGGATTGTTTACTCGCGGACAATTGTAGGCAGCACAACAGGATCCCAATCCACAGAAGAGTGTCTCTTTTCCCAGGATATCTGTAAACATATTGGATGCAGGCCACAGCCTTAGGGAAACTCCCTTTCAATGGATTGGCTGCTCAAAATATATAAACCTAATCCCATCATGGGACTAGCCCACATCACAATTGCTTAAACCACACAGAATTGTGGTCCAGCCATGTTGACACACAGCTCCAACTATCACACATGACCACACAGAAAAAAAAGAGAGGCTGAAAAATATATCTATCTGGGTTGCCATGTATACTGTTGAAACTCGAGTAAGCTCTATTTAGAAAAAAAAAAAAAAGACAGGAGAATGGTTCTTGGAGACAGTTAGCAGGTTCTGACAAACGTAAGGAAAAAAAAAAAGTTTTAGTTAAGGCCAAGATAAGGGGGTGGGATAGGGTCCCTGAGTATTCCACCATTAACATGTTGGCTGCTAATGAAAGTTTAGAAATTCAAGTCCACTTAGTGGTACCTTGGAAGAAAGGCCTGACAATTTACTTCTGAAAAATTAGTCATTAAAAATGCTGTAGCACATGGTTCTACTCTGACACATTCAGGAGAGCCATGACTCAGCATTGACTACATGACTTATTATTATTATTATTATTCAGCTAAATTTCATTTTTATAATTACAAAACAGATCCCAGAGGGACTGGATTAACTTTACTTGGATAGACTCACCAGGCAAGTTACTGCTCTTTGTATGGCTTTCTGATCACTTTCACATCAGAGAAAACACATTATAATCTTTGAAGAAACACAGCAATATAAACAAGTATTTTATTTGGAGATACAACCAATAAACTACACATAAGACTAAAATTTACTGGTACAAACTCAGAGAAAATGTAAAGAAATATACCCTTCCAAATTGTAACTCCAAATTGTAAGCTTTCAAAAATCAAGAATCCTGCTTTGCTATTTTTTTTTTTTTGTTTGTTTGTTTTCTAGAGTAATGTATAAGAGCTCTAGTAGTGTAGTGCCTAAGGCACTTGACTGCTAACCAGAAGGCTGGCGGTTCAACCCCTCCAGCCACTCCTTGAAAGGAAGATGGGGCAATCTACTTCCGTAGTGATACTGCCTCAGAAACCCAAGGAGGGGTCGCTATGGGTCAGGTCTGACTTGACTGCACATAACAACAACAGAGTAATGTACATAAAACTTTTTGACAGTGTAATTTGCATGAAAAAAATTACACTCAACAAATGCCCCATAGTTCCCAAAGCAGAGCTTTACAGAAAATAAGTACACAAATAATTTTATAATTCAATTAGATTGAATTAAAAGAGAACTGAAAATCTATCAAGTAAAGCCCTTCTATTTAAGAAAACAAAGCGTTTATTTGGACTACAATTGAATATCTTAAGAAGCTAAGAAGACTATTATATGCTGAACTCTTCATTGTATCGTCTCTCTTGTTGTCGTATGTGCCGTCAAATCAGACTCAACTCATAGTGACCCTTCCTTGGGTTTCCAAGGTGGTAACACTATGGAAGTAGATTACCCAACCTTCCTTCCCATGAGTGGCTTGTGGGTTTGAACCACCAGTCTACTGGTTAGCCATCAAGTGCCTTAGGCACTATGCTACCAGAGCCCCTGTGATGGTTATGTTTGTATGTCAACTTGGCTAGGCCTGGTTGAGTGGCTGGGCAGCTGGATGTAGTATTCCCCAGGATGAGACTGGTAATCAACTCCATAGTGGAATCTACCACAAGCATCTGAGTAGCTGCCTTTGTGTATGTGGTCTGCTTCCTGTATATAAGCAGAAGCTTTGGGAATGGTCTCTAGCCTATGGCACGCTTGGACCCTGCATGTAGCTGTGTCATTGCTCAGTAGCCTGCTATACTCTGCTGACCTTGGGACTTACTATGGACTTAAGTTTGTGACCTACCCTGTGGTTTGGTAACATCAGGACTGTGACTTTTTACTTGTCAATCTTGGGGTTTCTCAGCCTCAGCAGCCTGCAGCTGTCTGAATAAAGAAACACCTCTAGCTCAACTGGGCCGGGAACAGAGACGGAGCTGGACCCCAAGGTTGAGGGGCTTTCACCCAGCCCCTAGAGCCTGGCACTTTGAACTTGGACTTAAAGCCTCCAATTAGAAGAATAAACTCCTGTTAGTTAAGGCCATCCCATTTGTGGTATTTTCTTGTCAGAGAGGCATTAGATAACCAGAACAGCCCCCATTTTAGTCTATGAAATTAATGACAACATCAGTGCTAGTACTAAGAGAGGACTTCTTTTAATGAAATCCTTACTCTGTGACTGGCACAGAGTTAACTAATTCATGGATGAATTTAGTTATTCTCGTGATACCTCTCTGGGGTAAGTTATAGTTATTATCTTCATTTTACAGATAGAGAAACTTAGTCATTCAAAGGCTAAGTAACTTTCTAACCCTCATAAGAACTGGCATATAACCCAAAGCAGTCAAATACAAGATCTGAAATTTTTCATATATACACTGCCATTGAGTCGGTTCAACTTACAGTGACCCCTCCTTGGGTTTCCGAGGCTGTATCTCTATGGAAGCCGATTGCCCAGTCCACCTTCTGAAGAGTGGCTGGTAAGTTTGAACTTCCAGTCTTCTGGCTAGAAGTCAAATGCCTTAGGCACTATGCCACCAGAGGTCCTATATATATATATATATATTTCCCGTTGTTGCTATGTGCCGTAGAATTGGACCTGACTCATAGCGACCCCTACTTGGGTTTCTGAGGCAGTATCACTACAGAAGCAGATTGCCCAACCTTCCTTCCAAGGAGTGGCTGGTGGGTTTAATCCACCAGCCTTCTGGTTAGCAGTCAAGTGTTAGAGCTCCATATAGATAGATAGATAGATAGATAGATAGATACTGTTTTTTGGAACAGCTAACATACATTCATTTAGAAACTCCATGTAAATCTTTCTATCTATCTTGGACTTCATTTTCTTTTTATCAATGCTATTCTGCCATTTCCAGACTGAATATATTTCTCCTACATGGAAAAGTCAGAAATGAAATAGAAGAAGCTTGAATTTCTCTATCAGAACCTTTTCCATTCAGCATAGCCTCAAAGTCCTTTATTTAAGCCACTCCTTTGAAAATATCACAAATTCCTCTTTTATTGGTATACCTGGATGAATCCAAATATTTTCCTGTTTCTCAACTTCTGACATCTGCTATAAAAAAAATCAGCACTATTGTGCACTTATGCCACTGAAAATGTAATGTCTTCAACTTTGAAATAATTTCTAAATAGTTCCTTCTTTTCTTTCTATAACTCTGAAGCCCTTGTAAATCTTTAGGTATCTGTTCAAATCCAACATTTTCCATCTCCCTATCACTCTCAGAAGATGAGCTTCTTTCCTCTTACAGAGTAAAGGTAGAACAGAATGTGCCATACTCTTGTCAGACTCTATATTATTTCATGCCTAGCTTGCTCTTTCCTCCTGTACACACAATGAATGCTGATTTAGAAATATAAATTCCATTGCAGAAATATAAATTCTACCCTTGAGTTGAGAGTAGCTAAAGCAAATGGAAGAAATGACAAGATAAAAGATTTGAACAGAAGATTTCAAAAAGCAGCTCGAGCAGACAAAGCCAATTACAATAATGAAATGTGCAAAGACCTGGAGTTAGAAAACTAAAAGGGAAGAACACACTTGGCATTTTTCATGCTGAAAGAACTGAAGAAAAAAATTAAGCCTCGACTTGCAATATTGAAAGATCTATGGGCAAAATATTGAATGACGCAGGAAGAATCAAAAGAAGATGGAAGGAATACACAGAGTCACTGTACCAAAAGAATTGGTTAATGTTCATCCATTTCAAGAGTTCTAGTGGCATAGTGCCTAAGGCATTTGACTGCTAACCCTAAGGCTGGGGATTCAAACATGCTAGTCACTCCTTGGAAAGAAGGTTTGGCAATCTACTTCTGTAGTGATACTGTCTTGGAAACCCAAGGAGGGGCCCCTATGAGTTGGATTCAACTTGATAGCAGTGAGTTTGGTTTGGTTTTTATCCATTTCAGGAGGTGGCATATGATCAAGAACCAATGGTATTGAAGGAAGATGTCAAAGCTGCACTAAATAATCTGACGAAGAACAAGGCTCCATGAATTGACAGAATACCCATTGAGATGTTTCAGCAAATGGATGCCGTGCTGGAGGCACTCACTCAGCTATGCCAAGAGATTGGAAGATAGCTACCTGGCTACCTGACTAGAACAGATCGATATTTGTACCCATTCCAAAGAAAGGTGATCCCAAAGAATGTGGAAATTATCGAACAATATCATTAATATTACATGCAAGTAAAATCTTATTGAAGATAATTCAAAAATGGTTGTAGCAGTATATTGACAGAAAACTTCCAAAAATGCAAGCTGGATTCAGTAGAGGACATAAAATGAGGAATATCATTGCTGATTTCAGATAGATCTTAGATGAAAGCAAAGAATACCAGAAAGATGTTTACTTATGTTTTATTGACTATGCAAAACCATTCGATTTTGTGGATCATAATAAATTATGTATAACATTGAGAAGAATAGGAATTCCAGAACACTTGATTATACTCATAAGGAATCTCTACATAGATCAGAGTCTGTCATTCAAACAGAACAAGGGGATACTGTATGATTCAAAATCAAGAAGGGAGTGTGTCAAGGATGTATACTTTATACATACTTTATCAACTTGTATGCTGAGCAAATAATCCAAGTAGGTGGATTATAGTGCAATAATCAAAAGCAAAGATTCTAAAGCTGGGTCTAATCCTTATTAACTGTATGTGACTATGGGCAGGTGTTTTAACCACTTGTGACTCAAATTTATTATCTGTAAAATTAGAATAATATCTAGATCTACCTCATTGGGTTACTATGAAGATAAATAAGTCAAAACTAGTTGAAACAGAATTTAGCACATAATAATTAGAATGTTGTTGGTCATTGGCAAATTGATTCTGACTAATAGCAATTCTATGTGGCAGAGTAGAACTGCCCCAGGGTTTTCCTGGCTGTGATCTTTACAGGAACTGATCACCAGGTTTTCTCCCTGAGAGTTACTGCGTGGGTTTGTACTGCCAAACTTTGGTTAGTGGCTGAACACTTAACCATCACACCACCAGGGATAGTAGTGGAATGGTAGTTGCTATCAAATTACTTGTCTTTCAAACGTCTCCTCCTCTTTGCAGCTATCATTGATTCTTCATGTGGAGTTGTTACTTCTACTTCCATAATTCTGTAGTTCCTTGTCCTTTTCTTTCTTTCTTTTTTAATTGTTATTCTTGTAACACCCATATCTTATCTTATAACTAACACTGCATAGCAATGAATTTAAGGGTAGAGGATTTGTTTATTGTTGTATACTAAACACTTGATTCTATTACCTTAGGCCTTCCTGAAATTGTTGTGTGAATGAATTAAAATGAAGTTATGAAACTAGTGCTGATTGGTAAGTCAAAAATAAATATAATGTCATTAATATGCAATACTCTGAATTTCCAGATATTCTGTAAGTACTGTGGAGCACCTATGTCTAATTAGTAGTGATTTAGACTTCACTACTTCACTGAAACAAAACCAAAACCAAACTCACTGCCATCGAATCAATTCTGACTCATAGCTACCCACTGGGTTTCCAAGGCTATAAATCTTTATAGAAGCAGACTACCTTATCTTCCTTCTGTAGAGTGGCTGGTGGGTTCATACTACCAACCTTTCGGTTAGCAGCCAAATGTCTTAACCACTACTCCACAAGAACTCCCTCACTACCTCACTTGTTGTTGTTGTTGTTACGTGCCGTCAAGTCAGACCCGACTCATAGCAACCCTTCCTTGGGTTTCCGAGGCAGTATCACTATGGAAGTAGATTGCCCAACCTTCCTTCCAAGGAGTGGCTGTTGGGTTTGAACCACCAGCCTTCTGGTTAGCAGTCAGATGCCTTAGGCACTACACTACCAGAGCTCCTTCTAGATTTCACTAAATAATATCTTATTTAACTGAGTAGTAAGAACCATCAAGATTATCTGAGGAAACTATTACTTTGCAGGAAAAAAAAAATCAGGAGAGTTGAAAAATATCCTAATAAAATATTAAATAGATATATTCAAAAGTTAATATAAGTTAAATATAAGTAAGTATCACTATACATAGGCTTATACATTATTCAATTTCTATGCAATTTTGCCATTTTATGAGTTTAGGTATTATCAATCTACACATACTTATGCATAGAAAATTTCTAACTCATATAATTAATAAATTTCCTTCAGTGAACATTCACTGATAAGATTTGAAGTTATAATTATTTTATGTTATAGATCAGCAGTCTCAAAAGTATGATCTGTAGGCCCTATAGAGCCCTCAAGACCCTTTCAAGGGGTCTATAAACTCAAAATCATTTCCTAAATAATATGATGGCATTACTTGCATTTTAACTATGTTGTTTTTCATGTAGCTAATGATACAAAAGCAGTGATATGTAAAATTGCAAAAAAAAAAAAAAAAAGGTCAGACATCTTGATGAAAGAGTTAATAGTATTAATTTCATCAAACCCTGACCATTGAGGATTTTTTTTTTATTGTTTGTGTGATAAACTTAGAGTATGCGTAAAGCACTTCTATTACATACATGCAAGTAAATGACTGTACAAGGAAAGCACACGTGCTATTGTTTCAGTTCAAAGGTGACCTACCTGCTTTTTTCCTTGAATAAAAGGCCAACCAACTATGATTATTCAGACTTGTGTATCTGGCAGATATTTTTTTCAAAAGTGAGTGAAGTGATCCTTCCAGTTAGAAGAACACAAATGGACAGTATTTGTTGCCAGTGATAAAATTCAAGTTATTAAGTAAAAACTTAAAATTTTGAAAAGCTTTATCCACAACCAAGAGCTCAATAGCTACCAATACCTACAGATAAATTTTTGATAATATTAACAAATAGATTTACACATATACACATAGTAAAATGTGTCAATATCTGGAGAATTAACTTGTTTAACTGTAAGTGTTCCCTATGACCAATTGATTGATGTATGAACATATGTGGTAAAGAACCTATTCAAAGTTAAAGTTAGACAGATGGATTTTTATGTAACAGAGTGTAATACATTCATCAATATGCCTGCAGGTTTGATGATGAGACTAGCATTTAAGAAACTAGCACTTGTCAAGTTTTCTGAAATATAAAACAAAGAATATATGTAATTATCTGAAAAGCCTATTAAAATATATTTCCATTTTCCAACAAAAAATTCTTGTAAGCCAGATTTTTTTCATATATTTCTACCAAACAATATATCTCAACAGATTGAATGCAGAGCATGTATAAAGTCAATTGTCCTCTATTATGACAGATTATTTAAAAGAATTTGTAAAAACATAAAGCAATGTCATTGTTCAAAAAAATTATTCCCTTCTATAAAATATGGTCATTTCTCAACAAAATATGTTATTTAGATTTGCATGTAGTAGGCTAATTATGATTAATAAATGGATAATTTTAATATTTCTGTTGTAATTTCTCATACATTAAATATAAATAAACGTAATCCACAATAAACAAAAGCTCTTTATAAAACCAAACTCACTGCTATTGAGTGAATTCTGGCTCACAGCGACACCCTTTAGGTTTCCAAGTCGGTAAATCTTTATGGAAATGGATTGTTCAAATCATCTTTTTGCGGAGTGCCTGATGAGTTTGGACCACCAACCTTCTGGTTAGCAGTCAATTGCTTTAGGCACTATACCATCAGAGTTCCTTTAATCCTTAATAATTTTTAAGTGTGCAAAGGGGTCCTGAGGCCAGTAAATTTGAGAACCTCTGCCATAGATAACCAGTTCAGGGAGTACAGCTAAAGCACAAATAGAGAGAAATCATTTAGGCTGTTTGCAAGTTTCTGTTCTCACCTGATGATGTTTTGTAAAGGGTGATGGAGCATCTGAAAAAAGGTTCTTTTATAACAAGTCTTATTTTTTAAAGCTAGCATGAGGGTGTAAGTACAGTCCCATGATTCTAACGTAGTTGCACAAAAGGGGACACTATTCTTATTCCTTCTGATTATATATAAAACATATGAAATATTAAAAAGGAGGTGACATATACCAAATTCTGCACTGCTAAAAAAAAAAAAAAGAAAGAAAGAAAGAAAGGAAAGGTGTACTAAAAAGATCCCTGAACAATAGAAACTTTGTATTGGCTGTCACTTTAGCTGGGTTCTTAACATTTTTAAAAACACTTGATTACAATGCGTGAAGAAACATTTCAAACATTTCATTGATACGGAGACCTGAGCATAGACAGAAGAAATTATGTGTTTTTTATTAGAGAAAGAAATTGTTGATCTGAGAAAGAAAATTTATGCTACTGATTCATTGAAGTTAATATTATAAAGGTAGGTTATGGAATTTTTTGTACTAGGGAAATAATATGAAATTTTTGGTAACAAAAATACCTGAATGAGTTAAACTAGCTTAGATGTTACTAAAGGAATTTTATTATCTTTCTCCCTTACTTCTCTTCTATTTCCCACTTTGTGTTCTGATTAAGAAAAGTATTTCAAGGATGTAGGAGCTAGTTTTAATGTCAGTGTGACACTTGTTTCTTTTGATTGAGAAAAGGCCTTAGACATTCATTAATCTTGGCTGGGGTTTTCAAGGAGTCCAGCTATTGATTAAAATTTCTTTTCTGTAATTTTCTATAAATGTGTTCATCAGTTGCCAACATTCTACTAGGACCCAAACTTTGTTTTGCAAGAGGAAAGGCAGACACTGTACTAGAAATCTGAACTTCAGTATTCCTATAGGATGTAAGAGAGAATTGTCTGTTGTTCAAAGATTTCTTTTCTCCTACTACATAGAAGAAAGTAGGAACTGAAATTTCTAAGTAGTCATAGCATATTGAATAAGTGGTTATCGTAAATACTCAACTTTTGAATATTAGCAGTGAACTACTTACTGATTTCTAAATAGTAACAGCAATCAAAGTTCCTATTAATGTACATTAGTCCCTGAGTGGATGTTGAGAATTTATAATGGTTCATGAACTCTTTGGGGTGAAAAGAATAATTTAATTTGAACATGTGTGAAAGAAAACCTATATTGACTAGTATGTTGATTAAACTTTTTGGAAGCTTTTCCTTCTGTATACTAACAGTTATAGTTTAATGCCTTGTAGTTTTCCACATTCCTAAATTTGATCCTTACCTAAAATGTTTTGCCTCCACATATTTTCCCTGTTAAATAAGAGCAGTCATACCATAGCCACTTACGTGAAAAATATAGTACAGGAGTAAGATTTTATATTCATGAGATTTCCAATAGCCAGTTTTCAGAAGTAAACCATCACATCGCAAAGGTGCGACATTCCCCTTGTTACTCTTATACCCCACACCTGCTTGGTGAACGAGGTTAGGCCATCCCCCACTCCCACCCACCTTCTGGGCCCGCAGGAACTCCATCCCATTCTGTGTGCTTCGACAGAGCCTGGGTGCTGTGCCCTGCTCTTCCCCGATTTTTCTTTTTCCTTTTCTTTTTCGTTTCTCTCTTTTTTCTGGTTTTTAGTTCACTTGCTTTTGTCTGTTTTGAAACTACTACTATTATTAATACTTTTGCCCTTTTTATTATTATTCTTTATTCTTCCCCTTGCAGGTCCTAGTTTTCAGCTTTTTTCTTTTCCCTGTTTCTGGTTGCATTTTTTTTTTTTTTTTTTCTTGTGGTTAATACCTTCCTTGTTTTTCCTTTTGCATTGTTCCCATTTTTTTCTTCATTATTCTCCTTCTCTGCCTTTTTTTCTCTTATTGCCCTATCCCCAGATATTGCAGGTTTTCTTGATTCTTTTGCTGACCTTCTTGTTTTTCCAGAGGGTGCAGCTATTTTGATTGTTTACATGTGGCAGCCATTTTGGATATTTAAAGTGACAGAGGGCACAGCCATTTTGAATGTTTATAAAAGGTGATCACTTTGGATATTTAAAGTGACTGAGGGTGCAGCCATTTGGAATGTTTACAAGTGGCAACCATTTTGGGTTTTAAAGTGATAGCATTCTTATTCGGATTCCAGGGACCTAAGAACAGGCAGTGAGTTGGGAAGCAGGGAGAGGACAAAAAAAGGGACCTAAGAAAAGGCAGCTAGGTGGGAAGCAGGGAGAAGACAAAAAAAGGCAAAGGGAACTGGAACAGATTGAAGAGTTAGCTGCAGGGACCCAGGTGAAGAGAAGGAACCCAGGCCACGCTCCACAAGGAGTGAGGCGGGAAGGCAGGGAGAGGACAGAAAAGGCAAAGGGGACCAGAACAGATTGAGGAGTCAACCGCAGGGAGCCAGGTGAGGAGAGGGAAACCAGGCCACCCCACACAAGCAGTGAGGTGGGAAGCAGGAAGAGGACAGAAAAGGCAAAGGGGACTGGAACAGATCAAGGAGTCAGCCATAAGAACCCAGGTGAGGAGAGGGACCCCAGGCCATGCCCCACAAGCAGAGAGAGGGGAAGGTAGGGAAAGGGCAGAAAAGGCAAAGGGGATAGGAATAGATCAGGAGTCAACCACAGGGAGCCAGGTGAGGAGAGGGAACCCAGGCCACTCACCTCAAGCAGTGAGGCAGGAAGCAGAAGAGGACAGAAAAGACAAAGGGGACTGGAACAGATGGAGGAGTTAGCTGCAGGAATCCAGGTAAGGGTGATGGGAGAGCTAAGGGAGACAAACTTGTCTGTCGGTTTGTTCTACTGTGGTGACGTATTGCTGTGAAACTTGAGGCTGTGCCACTGGTATTTCAAATCCAGTGGGGTGCACCTGGTGCACAGGTATCAGCCCAGCTTGCAGATTGAGACAGACTAGGAAGAAGGAGGAGGCCATCCACCTCTCAAAGAATTGGCCAGGGAAAACCTTATGAATAGCAGAGAAACACTGTCTGATACATTACTGCACAAC
>NW_006921749.1:5694944-5720701 GCF_000298275.1 Orycteropus afer afer | reverse complement strand
CATTTGATTGTGTGGATCATGACAAATTATGGATAACATTGAGAAGAATGGGAATTCCCAAACACTTGATTGTACTCATGAGGAATCTGTACATTGACCAGGAGGCTGTCATTCAAACAGAACAAGGGGACACTGCATGGTTTAAAATCTCTCAGGAAGGGAGTGTGACATGGTTGTATCCTTTCTCCATACTTAATCATTCTATATGCTGAGCAAATAATCCGAGAAGCTGGGCTATATGAAGAAAAACATGGCATCAGGATTGGAGGAAGAATCATTAACAACCTGAGATATGCTGAAGATACAACTTTGTTGCTGAAAAGGAGGATTATTTGAGGCACTTACTGATGAAGGTTGAAAAATACAGTCTGCATCTCAATATATAGAATTACATCTCAATATATAGAAGACAAAAATCCTCACAACTGGACCAATAAGAAGCATCACGATAAATGGAGAAAAGATTGATGTTGTCAAAGAATTCACGTTGTTTAGTTCTACAATTGAGGGCAGTGGGAGCAGCAGTCAGGACATTACACGACGTGTAGCCCTGGGTAGGTCGGCTGCGAAGGAACTCTTTCAAGAGCTGAGGAGCAAGGATGTCTCCATGAGGACAAAGGTGTGCCTTGCACAGGCCATGATATTTCCAACCACCTTGTATGCATGTGAGAGCTGGACAATGAATAAGGAAGACTAAAGAAGGGTTGATGCTTTTGAGTTGTGGTGCTGGCAAAGAATCCTGACAATACCATGGACTGCTAAAAGAACTAACAGATCTGTCCTGGAGGAAGTGCACCTGAAATGCTCCTAGGAAGCGAGGATGGCCAGACTTTGTCTCACCTACTTTGGTCATGTTGTCAGAGGGGACATTCCCTGGAGAAGGATGTCATGCTTGGTAAGGTGGAGGGTTGATGAAAGAGGGGAAGGCCTTCGACGAGATGGATTGACACCAGAGGTGCAACAATGGGCTCAAGTATAGCAAGGATCATTAAACTAGCATGGGATTAGGTGGTGTTTCATTCTGCTGTGTCACTATGAGTCGGAGGCAACTCAATGGCACCTAACAACCATAGCAACAACAACAGACCATCACAGCCTTCATCCTAGTCTGTTTTAGTCTGGAAACTCATCTGAAACATGTTTACCATTAAAGACCTTTTGGTATTTGAAATCCCATGGCATTAACTTCGAGCAACACAGCAACAGTCAAGGTATTACAATACCACAAACTAAAAGATGAGTCAGTTGAAAATGTTAGAGATGAAAGATGTCATTTTGAAGACTAAAGTGTGCCTGACCCAAGCCATGGTATTTCCAGTGATCATATCTTCAGGAAAACTGGACAATAAGGAATATAGAAGGAGAATTAATACATTTGAATTGTGATGTTGGTGAAGAATATTGAAAATACTATGGACTGCCAGAAGAACAAACAAAATTGTCTTAGAAGAAGTACAGCCAGATGCTTTTTAGAAGCAAGATGGTGAGACTTCACCCTTAGTATTTTGGTCATATTATCAGGATGGACCAATCCCTGGAGAAGCATATCATGCTTAGTAAAGTAGAGGATCAGTAAAAAAGAGGAAGACCCTCAATAAGATGGATTGACACAGTGGCTACAACAATCAGCTCAAGCATAGCAACAATTGTGAGGTTGAAGCAGAACTGGATAATGTTTTGTTCTGTTGTACATGGGGTGGCTATGAATCAGAACTAACTCAATGGCACCTTACAACAGCAAAGTTTTGTAATTTAGATATTAATTAATCCCCCAATTCTACTCCTTCAAAGGAAGCTAAAATCAAACCAAATAAAGTAATAGTAGAATTAAGACACGGTATATGTTCAGATTTTGGGTTAAAGCTGAGGTAAGAACAGAGGATGGGAAATTAAAAGACCAGAATATGGATTTCAGTTCTGATTTCTGCCTTTAAATAAGCATATTTGCCACATGTATACTTGTCAAGTTACTATGTAAAATTACTTAATAAACCAAAAAACCAAACACTGCCAACAAGTTGGATCCGACTCATAGTTGCCCCTCCTTGGGTTTCTGAGGCAGTATCACTACAGAAGTAGATTGCCCAACCTTCCTTCCAAGAATGGCTATTGGGTTTCAACCTCCAGCCTTCTGGTTAGCAGTCAAATGTCAAATGCCTTAGGCACTGTGCCAAATCTCTAAAGCAAATAAGTAGCTGTCATTGCCATGCCCCCCTCTTTTTTTTTTTTTTTTAACCTATTCAAATTCTCCCCAATCTGCAGGGCACATATCATATCACTTTTCATGAGAATCCCTGGTTCATTCAGGTCCAAATAGGCTCTCATCTTCCTATCGGCTCAATCATTCATCATTGACTCTTTAAGGACATCAGTTATCCAAAGACCTTATTTCACTTATCCTGGATTCATCAAGTTCTTCTTAATGGTATTTTAAAAAGCTATTTATTTTTGGACTTTTCAAAGCATGTAATGTCTTGCACACAGTTTATAAACTATTAATGTTTGTTATTTATCATATGGCTGATAGGCTTCATGAAGTTTTCAAGAGTGGACAAGACACTTTTATAAAATTATTAAAGAAACTACGGAAGGAAATACTCATGAGATTAACTTGCTTCTTTTGCAAAAGAGATAAATCATTTTGGTTTGGAACTGGGACAAATAGACCAGTTGTCAAGTAGATTCTGATTCATGGAGATTCTATGTATATCAGAATGTAGAATTGTGTAGAACTGTGCTCCTTAGGGTTTTCAAAGACTTACTTTTTGTATGAAAATTTCAGGCCCTTCTTCTAAGACACCTCTGGGTGTCCTTGATATCCAGCTTTTCAGTTAGCAGCCAAAAGTGTTAAACCTTTAAATCACCCAGGGACTCCTTGGAATTGGAAATGGCTATACAATTTATCTAGATTAATCTTTTACTTGATAGTTGAGAAAACCAGAGCCTAATAAGGTTTTGTGTACCAACAGAATCAATTTTTAAATAATTATTAATTTTTATATTAGAGAATTAGCTATCCTTTCATAGTTTTATATAATCATTATTATTATTTTTTTCAACTAAGAATTTTAAAAAGCAAAGATGTGACTTTGATGATTAAGGAGAACCCGACCTAAGCCATGGTCTTTTAAATTACCTCATATGAAGGGAGAGCTGGACAAGGAAAAGGGAAAAAGAAGAGAGAAGGTGAATCAATGCATTTGAACTGTGGTGCTGGCAAAGAATAATGGATATATAGTGGACTGCCAGAAGAACAAACAAATTAGTCTTAGAAATAATACACCCAAAATGCTCCTTAGTAGAGAAGATGGTGAGACTTTGTCCTGTTTATTTGGACATATCATAAAGAAAGACAAATTGCTAGAAAAGTACTTCCTATTTAGTAAAGTAGAGGGTCAGCAAAAGTGAAGTGGTCTCTTAATGAGATGGATTGGCATAAAAGTCACAACAGTGGACCCCAATATACCAAGGATCATAAATATCCTGGCACAGGACTGGGTACCTTTTTGTTCTGCTATCCATAGGTTGATGCTGACTGGGTGACATGCAACAACAACACTACTTTTCATACTAGACAGCGAGCTATCATTTCATAGTTTCCTGTAATCAATTAGAAAACATTAAGCATAAATGCTGTAAATGTGTATATCATAAATGATACACATGAAATCTATATGGCATTTGAGGGGCCTTACCTTTTTATCCTGGTGGTCAGAAATTCAGAGAGTGCAAAAACACAGTAAATAGCAAAATACATTTTGATTTGGGATTGATAGCATAGTGCCTAAGGCATTTGACTGCTAACCGGAAGGCTGGTGGTTCAAAACCACCAGCCATTCCTCAGAAGGAAGGTTGGGCAATCTACTTCTGTAGTAATACCACCTCTGCAACCCAAGGAGGGGTCATTATGAATCGGGTCCGACTCTACGGCACACAACAACAACAATAACAAAACTAACCAGTTTAGCTATCAATGTAATTAGTTAATTATAAGCTATTTTCTCTCTTAAAGGGAAAATCATGTTTGATTTTATATTTCTCTTCTGAAAAAGAAAGCTCATATGTCTTGTTTCTGAAGATATTGTGAAAGGATATGAAACCATGAGATTTCATATAAATCATATGAAGATTCACTTTTGAACCAGAAGAGAAAATGGCCCTGGGATATATAATCTTGACTGGTTTGTAGGGATAAAGGGAATTGCAAAGAAAACCATTGTTCCCAGGAGTAAGAAATCTGTCCCTGTTATCTCTACATCTATATACCAAATCACAGACCATCAGATCCCTTATAAATCCTTTTCATCTCCTTCTGCATTATTGTGATCGATCTATTCCCTTAAGCCATTCAAAGCACAAGTAATTTCATACCTCAGAGCTCTAATAGGAGAAAAACCTCTGTTGTATTTTTATGCTACAGGCATTAAATGTGAATTTTTCTTACACTATGCCAAAAAATAGCATTATTCATCCAAAAATTAAGTTAAGGAAACTAGCTTTGTTTTGTTTTTTAAAACTCAAAACCACACCATGATCAGTAAGTCCATTTTGAAATATTACATTTTAATAAAATACCAGTTTTCTAATATAGAAATCATTTCACTGGATTTTGGAAGTCAGCCTAAATATTAGCCTTAAGTGTTCCTTTGATAAAAGTATAAAAGTAATAAGAGCTGATTGGTGTCAGTCTTTTGGTTTCCACTTCTCCACAAACATAGAATCGATAATCACCAAAGCTGGTTCCACATTGTTTAGATGATGTTCTGGTTACCTAGTCCTGCTCTGACAGGAATATACCACTACTGGGATGGCTTAAACAAACAGGAGTTTATTCTTACAATTTGGAGGCTTTAAGTCCAAGTTCAAAGTCCCAAGCTCTAGGGCTGGGTGAAAGCCCCTCAGCCTTGGGCTTCAGCTCTGCCTCCAGCTCCCTGCTCACTGAAGCTAGAGGTTTTTCTTCACTCAGATAGCTGCTGGCTTCTGAGGCCGCCAGGCCCAAGGTTGACAAGTAAAAAGGCACAGTCCTGATGTTACCAAACCACACAGCAAGCCATTCATTTAAGTCCATTGTAAGTCTCTAGGTCGGCAGAGCATGGCAGCCTGCTGAATAATGACATGGCTACATCCAGGGTCTGAGTGTGCCATAGCTAGCGACCACTCCCCAAGGCTTCTGCTTATATACAGGAAGCAGACCACATTCCCTAAGCCAGCTACTCAGCTGCTCACAGTAGATTCCACTATGAGGTTGATTACCAGTTTCATCATGGCGATTACTACATTCAGCTGTCCAGCCAGTCAACCAGGCCCAACCAAGTTGACACACAAACTGAACTACCACAGATGAGAAGGTAAGGAGAGTATGAAAAAATAAATACATGCAAATTTAAGATGATAACCTTAATGATCACGACTATGGTAAAACAAAACTCTGACAAGGGCTTTGTAAATGGCATATAAGTATCACAAAACTTAGAAAAGCTTAAATTTCTCCATTAAACCCTCACTTACAAATGAGAAAAATTCTATTCAGAAAGAATTTTTTTCTAGTTATATAGAACTTGGCGAGTCTTTTGAGCCTCTGAATACACATTTAAAATTCAAAGTTTTTAGTTTTAATTGAGAGTTCTTTCCATGAGATAGGTCATAGACATCTCTAGACATCACCTCATCATTCAATAACCATATGTTGGACATTACAGGTGCCAGAACTATGTTAAGCAATAGGTGAAATTGGGTATGAATTAGAGACACTAATCCTCTTGGGTTCAGGGTCAAATGCAGGAGATGCTGCTCTAGGATTGCTGAGATGGAGGTTTGTCTGAAAGTATGGCTTGACACATATTCTGCTGCAAGGCTGACAGCTAGAGCAAGGCCCTTAAGATAAATCAACTGATTTCACTTTCAACCTTTCATGTGAACCCATTGAGAAATTAAGTATAAAAGAAACTGGATTAAGACTTTATTATCCTGGGTTCAAGTCCTGGCTCTGCCATTTATTGCCCCCCTCTCCCCTGCTCCCAGGAAACAGGAAGATGCAACTTAACCTCTTCAGGCATCGATTTCTCAACTTATAATATGGCATTAAGCTTGTTTATATTCAATTTATACAGTTGTTATTAGGATTAAATGAGAAAGTCAATGTAAAAGTAATTTACATGGTTTAAAACAAACTACAAATAAAAAACAAGTCTTATTATTCTTCACAGATAGAAAGGGACAATGATTTCTATCTCAGAAATATTATTAATTAATCAAGTATTATTTCACAAATACATACCACAGTTGCTATTTCATGAAGATTAATATTTAAAATTTTATTTTTATAATAGCTTGGTTTAATGAAGTGTAGAATTAGCAGCTTTGTTCATCAAAAGTATGTCTTATTGATGATTATAAAAAAATGAAAAATAATACAACAGGACATGGAGAAATTGGGAAAGTCAAGTAATGTTTACATCTGTTTAACACATATATAAAGTTATACACAATTGGAAAAGAAATGAAATGCTTTTTGTTTTTCTTTTGGTATTTTAGGTATAAGTGAAAAAGGGAACTTAGAGCAAAAAATAGTAAAACTATACTCCCATTTCTGAGAAAAATAATTAAAAAAGCATTTGGTATATGATGCTCTATGATTATTCCTGCATAAAATGTGTAAATGATACAATTATAATTGGTACTATAAAAGACAGTTTCCTGGGTTTCCCATCAAAGTACAAGATACAGCTTTAGAGACAGGAGAGAAATTAAAACATCATTTTAAAAAGATTCATTTGAGGCTGGACTTCTACAAAGGAAAACATCGAATTGAAAATAATTACCCTTTTCCTGATGATTCCCTTCATGAAGGTACAAAGAATTTCCTACTATGGCAAAAGAAGCCTAGCTCAAATGTGAAACCCTTGATTGTTTCTTTTTGAACACACATTATTATTTTGCAGCCACAGCAAGAGAGGTGAAATTCTGCCTGGTAATTGTAAGGAGAAAGATAAGCCCTTCTATCAAGAATTTCTGCTAACCTTGCTATATTTAGTATCAGAAAGAAAGCAGATATTTGCAGCTCACTGAATTCTGAAGCCAAGGAAATGAGAGGAGAAAAAGCTTTTTGTTGTTGTTGTTCCTTTTAAATAATAATAACAATAAAAGATATACGTTCTGTTTTAGTAATCTTGTCTGCTTTCAGGGCACTAGATAGCTATAATAGGATTAACTTCAAGAGAGTTTTAATAACAGTGTTATTAAGTTATTGGGTCCATGCTATATCTTATATACATAGGCACATTTTTCATGTGGCTTAATTGGGGACTGGAATTTCAGTCTGGTAGAAGGTTTCCTAAATGTAATAATTATAGAGTTAAAGGAAAATTTTCTATTTCAACCCTTTCCTTTTGCCCACTCAGCTGCATTTGAGTGTGAACACTCCTTTTTGTTTGGTATAAGGATATTTTAAACCAGCCTATATTAATTATGAAAATGTAAAGAACTGAAATCAATTTGGGATTAACATAGGTCAAATTTTATTCTGTCATTCTTCCATCCACATTTCCCTTAATGTGTAACCTTAAGTATTTCCTCTGAGCCTGATCCCTCATCAAAAATGGAAATTTTAATTACTACCACTCACAGTTCTTAGTTGAAAGAAACAGAAATAGATTTTGGCTAATTAATGAGAAAATAAATTGAATAATAATATTGGACATTTATAGAGTGCTTTCTACATGTCAAAGAATCTGCTAAATACCACGCACTCTGGAATCCCCACATTATTATTCCTTTTCACATATAAAGAAACTGAAGCACACAGGGATTAAATTATTTACTTAAGGTCACAGCTAGGAATTGATAGAGCTAAGGTTTGTTCTCTAATATTATGGCATGTGAAATATGCATATAAAAGTTGAACAATAAATAAAAAAGCCCAAAGAATTGATGTATTTGAATGACGGTGCTGGTAAAGAATATTGAATAGACCATGGACTGTCAGAATGAACAAATTTGTCTTGGAAGAAGTCCAGCCAGAATGCTCCTTACAAATGAGGTTGAGGAGACTTCATCTCACATACTGTGGAGTGTTGTCAAGAGGGAGCAATCCCTGGAGAAGGACATCATGCATGCTTGGCAAAGTAGAGAGGGTCAGTGAAAAAGAGGAAAACTCTCAAAGAGATAGATTAATACAGTGGCTGCAAAAATGGGCTCAAACATAGCAAAAATTGTGAGGATGCTGCAGGACTGGTCAATGTTTTGTTATATTTTACATAGGGTCACTATGAGTAGGAACCAACTCTTCAACACCTGACAATAACAACAACATGATGGTTCCAAGACCTGTGCTCTTAACCAATATTATTAAATGCATCCCCAGTGTATTGAAATAATATTTGATATTTCATAGAAATATGTAAAGTACTCAAAAAGCAGAAAAAATATCCAGGAGCAATTCTCAAAGCCAGGCTGCTGAGGAAGCCATTACTGCCACCACTAAACGGCAATACTAATCTTATACATGTATGCCATTGCCACTTAATGTATAAAGAGCTTGGATTTCTGCAACTTCCAACCATTAATGCCATCATTAGCCACTGTTACTGCTTCCTATTCTGAGTCAGGTTTTGGGGAAGCTGAGCTCACATATCAGGCCCTCCTTGTAAGTGAGGATGGAAAAAGTTTCTGGCTTATTCAGTTCCTTTAGACCAGGAAGTCCTTTGGGCCTGTCCCATGAAGACTAAGGGAAAAATCATTCTTCAAACAGAGAAAATCTCTCAAATATTCAGAAAACTAACTAATTAATAAAAGCCCACTTTAATAGTTCTGAAGATTAAGAGAGATAATGTACATAACACACCAGTGGCTTAGTAAGAACTGTGAACGGTGTCAGCTCTGCTTGAGTTTAAACCCTCTTTCTCTTGTTGTTGTTGGCTGCCATTTGCTTGGCCTCTGACTCATGACAACCCCAAACACAACAGAACACCATGCTGCCCAGTCCTGCACCATCACCATGATCAGTTGCAGATTGGACCATTGTGATCTATAGGGTTTTCACTGTGTTTTTTTCAAAAGTAGGTCACATACCTTTCTTCCTAGTCTGGCTTGAAACCTATTCAGCTTCATAGTCACATGCAAGCCTCCACTGAAGGACAGGTGATGGCTTCACATGAGGCGTATTGGACAAGAATCATAGGGTGACTCTGAGTAGGAACTAACTCATCAACATCTAGCAAGGTGGGGTTTTATCACTGAACAACACTGGCTCCCATATTTGGGTGACTTTAGATAAATTACAGAACTTTTTGTTTCATTGTACATTTGTTTTTGAAGGAGTAAACAAAATAAAATACGGAAGTAATTATATTAAGACTCCAAAGTGGACATTAAAAAACTGATCTATCTTTATCTCTCTGATATTAAAATAACCATTTGACTTTAAAAAGTACTAATTATATATTTTTTACCAATTGACAGTCTCATTCTCACTCATGTGGGTACAAACTTTCATGCAAGTTTTTAAAACAATTTGGAAAATTCCATTGAAAATCAAATCTATTTCTTAATGTTTTAGAGTTTAAAGAAGGAAATTATTATCATATAATAGGTAAGTTAATAGCTAAGTTTAGGTCTTGAAGTTACTGTTCAATTTAGAACTGGGCATTCTCCCAAAACACCTTGCCTAATAAAACTCCAATGCACATTAACATCTTGGCATTGATGAAAGATAGGGCATAATTAATTCAAAAGTTTAAACTCTTCAGTTGCTCTCCTATAACAGGAAAAAGAAGTAAAAAAAAAAAATGAAATCAAATATGTACCTATTCTTTATAAGAACATAAATAAATGTAAGTGCTTGAAATGACACATTTCTCTTCAGAAGAAAATGTCTGATTGTGAACTATGTGGCTCTGTCCTTGAGTTGACTTGTTCAGTGTTGAAGAAAATCTCTTGATGTACCCAAATAGATTATTCTCATTGGCTATAGGCCTGTTACAATGGTGGGAATGATAAAGAATAAAATACATATTCCAAACCAAAACCAAACTCACTGCCATGGAGTCGGATCCAATTCATAGTGACCCCTCCTTGAGTTTCCGAGACCATGTCACTACCGAAGTTGATTGCCTAATCTTCCTTCCAGGGAGTGGCTGGTGGATATGAACCACCTGCCTTCTGGTTAGCCTTAGACACTATGCTGCCAGAGCATTCAATTAAATAAATAAATAAATAAATAAATAAAATAACCCTCAATTCTGACTCATGTTGTTGTTGTTATTAGGTATCATGGCGGCACTGGGGGACACCAGGCTCAATTGGCACAACATAATATACAAAAATCTTGTTCCACAACCTACTTTGGTGAGTAGTGACTGGGGTCTTAAAAGCTTTCCAGCAGCAATCTAAGATGCAGCTAATGGTCTCCTCTTATCTGAAACAAAGAAGAGTGCAGAAAACCAAAGGCAATTAATTGGAAACAATAGGCCCTAGAATGTGATGGACCTTGAGACCAGAAGAAATAGATGGTGCCTGGCTATCAACACGAACCACTTGGGAGGGAATCAAAACTGGAGATCTTGTATAGAGTGGGAGGAAAATCATGGAACAAAATTAAAAAACACAATAATGACCAGAATTACTGTTTGGATGGAGTATGGTCAGCCCCCCAAGACTATGGCCCTGGAATACACATCGGGCCTAGGATAAAACTCACTCCCAAGGTCTGGTTCTCAGCCCAATAGTAGTAAGACTTACATGCAGAACACCTAACCCAGGGCAATGCACCTACCTACTCTATGGAAATATACCCGTTGGAGCAATTGGCCATGGAGCACCAGAGGGACAGCATTTACGTGGGGGGAAAGCTGGGCAGACAGGAATGCATAACAAGAAGGGAATGGAGATGGGGGAATTACTAGGAAAGGAAAGGAGGAGAGTGGGTTAGGGTTGGGGATGGTCATTGGGGAGTGAAACCAAATGTACACGAACTGTTGAATGTAAAAAAAAATTCTGCCCTGTAACTTTGCACCCAAAGCATACACACATACACAAAAGAATATCCTCATTAGCTACGGACCTGATACAATGCTAGGAATGATAAAGAATAAAATACTCTACATATTAGAGGTATTCAACATAAAACAAAAGCCAATAGCCCTCAATTCTGACTCATGTTGCTGTTGTTAGATGCCATTGAATCAGCTCTGACTCAGTGCAACAGAAAGAAACACTGGTGGTTCTGTGCCAGCCTCACAATATTTACTATATTTGAGCCCATCATTGTAGCCACTGTGTCAATCTGTCTCATTGTAGGCCTTCTCCTTTTATTCTGTCCCTCTACTTAACCAAGCATAATACCCTTCTCCAGGAAATGGTCCCTTCTGATCACACAACGAAAGTAGGGGAAATGAAGTCTGACATTCTCACTTCCAAGGAGTATTTGGGCTGCACTTCTTCCAGGAGAGATTTGTTCATTCTCCCAGCAGTGTATGGTATTTTCAATATTCTTCACCAACACCACAACTCAAATGCATCAACTCTTCTTCTGTCTTCCTCATTCATTGTCCAGCTTTCACATGCATATGAAGGTATTGAAAATACCATGGCTTGGGTTAGGCACACCTTCAAAGAGACTTTTAAGTGGTCTTTTGCATCAGATTTGCCCAGTGCAACATTACGTCTGATTTCTTGACAGCTGCTTGCATTGGTATTGATTATGTATCCAAGTTACATGAAATTTTTGACACTATAATACAGAGTAGAACTGTCCCATAGGGTTTCCAAGGCTGTAAATTTTTAAGGAAGCAGATTGTCTCATTTTTCTTGCATGAAGCAGCTTATTGTTTCCAACCAGTGACTTTCTGGATATCAGTGGGCACTTAACAACTAAGCCACCAAGGCTCCTTCACCTATTGGAGTCATTCAACCTAAAAAGATAAAATTAATAGGAATAAATGAAAGGTCCTGTATTTATAAGTACAAAGCCCAATTGCACAAGTGCATAATATATAAGTCCTAGTTTAGCCTTATGAGTCATACAACAGCATGAAGTGAGGGGGAAAAGTTAATGCCAAGAATCTTACCTGAAAACCATAGTGAGAACAGAATTGATCGAGTTTTTAAAGACAGACTTCATAAGAGCAACGGAAACATCAAAGCATGGTGTCCAGAGGGCATGGTATATGAATTATAAGAAACTTGACCATTGGGCACATTCTAAAATAGATAGGGAGCAACAATAGAAGAACCTGGCCAATGAAGCGACGAAGTCAGTGAAGGGATGAGGAAGGTACAGTCTTCCAAAGAAGACAACTAGTGAGTAAGTCATGCACTCATTCATTGACTGAATTTCTAGATAGGGTCATGACACTACAGAGTAAGCTGAGGTATTGGTATAATAATAACAAACTACAATTTAGTAAGAATCAAAACCTGGTTATATAAATGGGTCCGATGCTAGTGAGTGAATTTTGAAACCTAAAACTTAAAATATGCACACAAAGTTAATTTATGTCATCTCAGGATGGATGATAGCTTGGCTTTTTTTTTTTTTTTTTTTTTTTTTTGCTGCTACTATGTCCTAGGCATTATATTAGGTACTTTACATCTGTTATCTCATTTAATGCTCTCAATAATATTAGACTACCACTCATCTGCCAGTTAGTTATGCTGTGGTTCTTTGTGCGTTCCTGTGATGCTGTAAGCTATGCCACTGGTATTTCAAACACCAGCAGGGTCGCCCATGGTGGACAGGTTTCAGCAGAGCTTCCAGACTAAGACAGCCTAGGAAGAAGGATGTAGCAATTCACTTTTGAAATAACTGGCCACTGAAAACCTTATGAAGAGCAGTGAAACATTGTCTAGAAGATGAGCCACTCAGGTTGAAAGGTACTCCAAATATGAATGGAGAAGAGGTGCTTCCTCAAAGTAGAGGCAATGTTAATGATATAGAGTAAAGTTTTGGGGACCATCATTTACTGAAGATGTGTTGTGACTCAAAATGAGAAGAAACAACTGCAAACATCCATTAATAATTAGAACATGGAATGTATGGAGAACAAATCTAGGGAAATTAGAAGTAGTCAAAAAGAAAATCAATCACTTAAAGATTGATATCCTAGACATTAATGAGCTGAAATGGAATAGTATTTGCTGTTTTCAATTGGGCAATCATATGTTCTACTACATCAGCTATGACTAATAGAAGTGGAATGGTAGGTGTTGCATTCATCATCACAAAGAACACTTCAAGATCTGTCTGAAACATAACACTTTAGTGATAGGATAATATCCATAGATCCACAAGGAAGAACAATTAGTACTAGTATCATTCAAATGTATATCCCAACTACTAATTCAAAAGAAGAAATTGAAGATTTTTAACAACTTTTGCAGTCTGAAATTGATCAACCATGGAATCAAGATGTGCTGATAATTACTGGTGATTGGGATAGAAAGTTGGAAACAAAGAAGCATTGACTGATATGACCTTGGTGATAGGAATCATGCTGAGGATCACATGATAGAATTTGCAAAGCCAACAACTTATTCATTGCAAATGTGTTTTTTTCAACTACAAAAACAGCAACTCTAAGTGTTGACCATCTCCAGGTGGAATACATAACAATCACATTGACTATATTTGTGGGAAGAGACAATGGAGAAATTCAATATTATCAGTCAGAGCAAGGTCAATGGTCGATTGTGGAACAGATCATCAATTGCTCATATACAAGTTTAAGTAACAGCTGAGGAAAATTAAAACAAGTTTATGAGAGCCAAAATATGACCTTGAGTATGTACTACTTGTATGTAGAGACAATCTAAAGAATAGATTTGACTCACTGAGCACCAATGAATGAAGACTAGAGAAGTTGTGGAATGACATCAGGGGCATAATACAAGAAGAAAGCAAAAGATCATTAAAAAGACAGGAAATATTGAGAAATATTGAGACCCCCAATACTATGGCCCTGGGATACATTCTGTGCCTGGAATAAAACTCACTCCCAGGGACTGGCTTTCGGCCCAATAGTAAACAAGCTGTACATACAGACCACTCAACCCAGGGCGACACACCCACATACTCTATGGAAATGCATCCCTTGGAGCATCGACCACAAGGCACCAGAGGGGCAACATTTGGATGGAGGAAATGCAGGACACACAGGAGTGCATGATTATGAAGGGGATGGGGTAGGGGTTACTGGGAAAGGAAAAATAAATAAATAAATACATAAATAAATAAAAAGACAGGAAAGGAAGAAAAGACCAAAATAGATGTTAGAAGAGACTCTGAAACTTGTTCTTGACAGAGAATAGATAAATGTGGTAGTTATAGTTGTGTGTCGACTTGGCAGGGCAGCTAGATGTAATATTTCCCATGATGAGACTGGTAATCAACCCCAGTGGAATCTGTTATGAGCAGCTGAGTATGTGCTCTGCTTCCCCTACCTAAGAAACAGCTTTGGGAATGGTCTCCAGTGTTCGGCACGCTTGAACTCTGCATATAGCCGTGTCATTGTTCAGCAGCCTGCCATACTCTGCCAACTTTGGGACTTTCAAACGACTTGACTTAATGGCCTGCCATGTGATTTGATAATATCAGGACTGTGCCTTTTCACTTGTCGACCTTCGGTTTGTCAGCCTCAGCAGCCAGTAGATGCCTGAGTTAGGAGATGCCTCTAGCTTCAGTGGGCTGGGAGCAAGAGGCAGAGCTGAAGCCCAAGGTTGAGGGGCTTTCACACAGCCCCTACAGCCTGGCTCTTTGAACTCAGACTTCTAGCCTACTGAACTGTAAGAGAATAAACTATTTGTTAAGGCCATCCCATTTGTGGTATATTCTCATGAGAGTGGCACTAGGTAAGTAGAACAGACTATGGTACTGAGAGAGTGGGGTGCTGCTCTGACAGATACCTGAAATGTGGATACAGGAGTGGAGTGCGTCCTTGACTCGAGGCACTGGCAGAGAAACCCTGGCATGAGGCAGGAGAGACGTCAGGAGCAGAGCCAAGAGAACCAGCATGAGACAGTGACAGCCTTACCAGCCCATGAAGGTGAAAGCCAGGTGCCATTGAGTAGGTGGCTTCCTGGTAGAGTGGGTTGCTTTCAAGCATTAATTAGTAGAAGAGACTAGCATGAAATGGAGTAGCAGGTTGGCCAGCACACAGAGCAAGAAAGCTGAGTGCTTTTTGGGCAGGAGGATTTCCTGTGGACTGGGTTGCCTTTGGCATTAATTGACTGTAGCAGAGACCAAGGAAAAGGGAAGCAGAGTTGCCTCAGCATCAAGAGGAGAACCGTGGCCTTTGGGGGTGGAACCACCACAGCTCCCTATGTTTCAAAGAGCCAGACCTTCACTGACTTGGTTCTGGAGTGTGGGGCTGCTCGTTCATGTGAGTTAGTGGGATGGAGACATAGCTGCTGCCCAAGAGTGAGGGGGCAAGGCTGCCATGCCCAAGAGGGAGAGGAACAGGACCTGCCAGGCCAAGGGAGTCAGGAACTAAGGATTGGACACCCAGTGAAGACATCTGTACAGATACCACCCACTGAAGATCTGTACAAGTGCCAAGTTGACAAGGGGTAGAATAGTGGCAGTTAAGGTTGTGTGTCAACTTGGCTAGGTCCTGGTTGAGTGGTTGGGCAGCTGGATGTAATATTCACTATGATGAGACTGGTAATCAATTCCATGGTGGAATCTACTGTGAACAACTGAGTACCGAGAAAGTGCGGTGCTACTCTGACAGATACCTAAATTGTGGAAACAGGAGTAGAGTGCATCCTTGACGCAAGACACTGGAAAAGAGACCCCAGCATAAGGCATGAGAGAGGGCAGGAGCAGAGTCAAGAGACTGGCATGAGACACAGCAGGAGACTTTGGGTATGTGGTCTCCTTCCCGTATATAAGAAACGATTTTGGGAATGGTCTCTAGCTTTTGGCACACTTGAACCCTGCATGTAGCTGTGTTGTTGTTCAGCAGCCTGCCATGCTTTGCTAAGCTTGGGACTTTCAATGGACTTGAATTACTGGCCTGCCATGTGGTTTGCTAACATCGGGACTGTGCCATTTTATTTGTTGACCTTCGGCTTGTCAGACTCAGCAGCCAGTAGCTGCCTGAGTGAGGAGATGCCTCTAGCTTCAGTGGCCGGGAGCAAGAAGAGGCAGAGCTGAAGTCCAAGGTTGAGGGGCTTTCACCCAGCCCCTAGAACCTGACACTGAACTTGGACTTAAAACCTCCAAATTATAAGAATAAACTCCTGTTTGTTAAGGTCATCCCATCTGTGGTATATTCTTTTCAGAGTGGCACTAGGTAACCGAAACACTAAAGCAAATGCAAGAAATGATGGATTAAAAGTGCTAAACAGACAATTTTAAAGAATGGCTTGAAAAGGCAGAAAATCAAAAGGGAAGAACATGGTCAGAATTTTTCAACCTGAAATAACTGAAAAAAAAGAATTCAAGCCTCGAGTTGCACCATTAAGAGATTCTATGTGCAAAGTGTTGAATGACGCAGGAAGCATCATAAGAAGATGGAAAGAATTCAGTCACTCTATCAAAAAAATTGGCCAACATTAAAGCATTTCAGGAGGTAGCATATGATGAAGAACCAATGATATTGAAGGAAGAAGTCCAAGCTGTGTTCACTTAAACAATTGTTGAAAAACAAGTCTCCAGGAATTGATGGAATACCCATTGAGTTGTTATAACAAACAGATTTGCATCTGGAAGGGCTCTGTCATTTATGCCAAGAAATTTGGAAGATTTCTATAATCTTACCTGGAAGAGATGTATAATTGTGTCCATTCCAAAGAAGAATGATTCAACAGAATCCAGAAATTATGGAACCACATCATTAATATCATATGCAAGTAGTAAAATTTTGTTGAAGATAAATTAAAAAATGATTACAGCAATATATTGACAGGGGACTGTCAGAAATTCAAGCCAGACTCAGCAGAGAACACGGAAGGAGGGTTATTACTAGTGATGTCAAGGGGATCTTGGCTGAAAGCAAAGAAAACCAGAAAGTTGTTCACCTGTGTTTTATTGACAATGTAAAAGCATTCCACATTATGGATCACAGCAAATTATGACTAATATTGTGAAAAATGGGAATTCCACAACACTTCATTGTGCTCATGTGGAAGCTATAAATAGACCAACAGGCTGTAGTTTGAACATAACAAAGGGATTCCACATGGCTTAAAATTAGAAAAGCTGTGTGTCAGGTTTGTATCCTTTCAACATACTTATTCAGTCTGTATTCTGAGCACATAATCCTAGAAGCTGTGCTCTATGATTGGAGGAAGACTCGTTAACAACCTGTGATATGCGAATGATACAGCCTTGCTTGTTGAAAGAGAAGAAGACTTGAATCACTTACATAATGAAGGTCAAAGCCTGTAGCCTCCAGTATGGATCACATATCAGCATAAAGAAAAGGATGTCCTCACAAATGTACCAAGAAGCAGCATCATTGATAAATGTAGAAAAGAAAAATTATCAGGGATTATTTCATTTTACTTGGATCCACAAACAACAACCATGGAAGCAGCAGTCAGGACATCAAATGATGTATTGCATTTGACAAATCTGCTGCAAAAGACTTCTTGAAAGTTTCAAAGAGCAAAGATGTCACTTTGAAGACTAATGTATGACCCAAGCTATGATCTTTTCAACAGCCTCATATGCACATGAAAGCTGGGCAATGAATAAGGAATACTGAAGAAGAATGAATGCAATTGAATTGTGGTCTTGGTGAATATTCAATATACCACAGATTGCCAGAAGAACGAAAAAAGCTGTCTTGGAAGAAGTATAGCCAAAATAGTTCTCAGAAGTAACATTGCTCAGGCTTCACCTCTTGTACTGTGGCAATGTTATCTGGAGGAGCCAGTCCCTAGAGAAGGATATCATATTTAATAAAATGGAAGAGAGAAAAAAGGGAAGGTCCTCAATGAGATGGATAAATACAGTGGCTGCAATTACTGGCTCAAGCATAGCAATGATTGGAAAGATGGTGTAGGACCAGGCAGTCTTTTGTTTTGTTGTACATAAGGTTGCTATTAGTGGAAGAACATCCGAAATGCACCTTATAACAGCTTACACAACAGTACGAGTAGAAGACAAAAATTGTTGTTGTTAGATGCCATCAAGTTGATTTTCTACTTTAGAGTCTTCACTGCCAGGTAATGAAATTGAGGTCCTTGGGTGGTGTAAATGGTTAATGCACTTGGCTGCTAACAAAAAAGTTGAGTGTTCAGATCTAACTAGAGTCACCTCAGAAGAAAGTCTTGGTGATCTACTTCTGTTGAAAACCCCAGGAAGAACTGTTCTACTTTTACTCACATGGAATTACCACGAGAGGGAATCCAATGGCAACTGGTTTTTAAAATGTGCTGAAGAATACACTCTAATTACGGAGCTATGATTCATGTTCTGTTTGGTTCCACTCTCTTTCTATTAAGCAACACAGTTTGGGTGTGAATGTCCAAAAAATAACTCATTTGGTGACCCAGATGCCTGGCATCATTCCTGGGCCCCAAGACTTTGGATGTAGATGAACTTACTTATAGACCTACCAGGCAGGCAGAAAAATATGAATTTTTAGTGACAGATTTGAGCTGAGCCAGCAAATTGAAGATCTCAGTGAATCTTCATCAAGTAACGGAGGAAAGACAGGGAAGAAAGCCCTTCTTCATGAAGAAAAATACAGATAAGATACAACTAATTAATAATAGTTATAAAATAGCAAAAATAGTAAACTTTACATGCAGTGTCATATTACCCATTAAGCAAGGTAAGCATGGGCTGACTAGTGTTTACTTATCAGTCTGTAGTGAACAATTTCACGTTTTTCTTTTTCCCACCACATCAAAGTTCTACTTCTAGATATGACTGGAATCCTTCTCTCTCCCAACTGCATAGCTCCTTCCTATAGAATCAGTCTCTTTCAATTTATATTCCCTGACAGATATAGAGTATCCAGTAAGCAAGGTTATTATGTTTCACATGTTTCAGATGTGATGAAACCCATGTGAAATTGTTCACTACAGATTAGTAAGCAAGCACAATTAGTGGTGCAGTGCCTAAGGCATTTGACTGTTAACCAGAAGGTTGGCGGTTCACACCCACCAGTCACTCCATGGAAAGTAGACAGGGCAATCTACTTCCTTAAAGATTACCACCTTGGAAACCCAAAGGGGGTTGCTATGAGTTGGAATCCACTCAATGGCGGTGAGTTTGGTTTTTTAGTTTTCCCTTGCTTACTGGATAATCTTCCTGTGCTTACATGCACTAATTGTATGACTGAGTTGCTTAAAAATGTGAATGGAAGATTAGGGTTCATTAATAGAAACATATCTATAACTAAAACAGAGGCGTTCCTGGTTTACTCACAGAAAACTACACTTGATATTTTAGTTTGCATCACAGTTTAAGGGGCAGAGTTGCTGCAATCAGAGAAGGCAGCAATTGTGAGGGAATTTGATACCATCCACATAAGTCATGACTGAAGAGATTTAAAATGTTTGGTTTGGGCAAAGGAAACTCAGGAGGGACATAATAATTATCTTCCTCTAATATTTGAAGGATGACCATATAGAAGATATATTAGCTTTGTTCTGTCCTGGTGTTAGAATATATAACTAAAATCAACAGATAGAAGATATGTGGAGATAGGTATTGGTTCACATCTAGTAAAATAAACACTAGCATGTTTAATATTTTATATTTAAAACAATTACACAAAAATATAAATACACATGCTCTTTTTTTAAAAATCAAGAAATAATAGAAATAAAAAAAAATGACAATCCTCCCTCCTTCCCTCTTTATTTTCTGGTTTCTTTTGTTGTTAAGTTTTATATTTTTAATTGGTCAAAAATGGTAAAATTTTTATTTAAGTGTTCTAACATTTGGGTCATTTTAGTGAAATCCTTAAGATGAAATTATAATAGTTTCATAACTTTAAGGAGTTCTGGTGGCACTGTGCCTAAAGCATTTGACTGCTAAGCAGAAGGTTGGTGGTTCAAACCCACTGGCCACTCCATGGAAGAAAGATCGGGTAATCTATTTCCATAAATATTTACTGTCTTGGAAACCCAATGGAAGTTGCTATGAGTCAGAATCTACTAGATGGTACTGGCTTGGTTTTGGTATTTGTTCATAATTTTATGTTAATAAAACTATTAGTGCATATTTTATAAAGTTGTCATTTTATTTTATTTTATTTCAAAATATGTGGTTGATCATTGTGGAATAATGTGCTCTCAGAAGGAGAAGAGGACCAGAATTGTTGAGTCACACTAATTAAAAAACATTGTCCCTGCTAATTTCCCACCTAGTATCCCTTCTCTTATTTTTCCCTTGTTGCAATCCCAATTTCACTTAAGATAGGATGTGTCCTCCTAAAAGCTAGGTTTGCCAGCCTCTGTTGAAACAAAGGGAGATATGTAACACAAATCTGGCAACAAAGAGTTGCAGATGAAAATCTGAAAAGGATGGATGACTAGGAAAGTTTACCTCTACAATAGAGCTACAGCTTCTTTCTCTTGGTTACTTCCTTCTTCCTGCCTGGCCTGAAGGAAAGGTCAGCCATTCGTGACGATGAGATGCCTATGAAGGTGAAAAGTCATGCAAAGGATTGTAGCCCTTTGATAGAAGGAGTTTGTATTTTAATGACATTGAAAAGTTGCTACACCAGCTTTAGGTTGCCTCACTATGACACGTACCACTAAGTGAAAACATTTCTTAAGCCATTAGAGTTATATTTCTGCTGAAATCAGCTGATTGCCAGCAAATACCGTTGGGAATGGATGTCTAAGATCAAGATATATTTTTGTAATTAGAAATTTGAGACCAATACTCCATCGTCCTTTAGATTCCAGTTTTTGATAAAAAGAACAAAACAAAACTCTTATTCTTGTTTTAAGAGCTTATATTATTTTCAGGCTCCTTGAACACATTTAAAACTTTCTTCTTAGCATTATTGCTTTGAAATATCGTAAGAATGTATAATGAAGTATGCTTTTATATATTGATGTTGGTGGCTCCTAACAGGTCATTTTAAATCGAAGACATTTTAAATCAAAGATCTATTTAAGTCCTAAGAATGATTTCTCTTTCATATTCCCTGTTCATAACTTATAGATATCTCTTAAATAGATGCTGGGATTTTGAAACTTATCCTCACAGTTTACTAAGCTGTCTTCTGTATTTGTTTTGTTTTGTTTATTTGTAAGCTTTTGCACTGCATTTTTTGGGACTTTCTTGTAATAATCCAATTCTTTCTCAGCTGTATTTTTTCTGCTCTCATGTCCATTAGTTAGCTTCTACAATAGTAATCATATTTCTTTAATTTACATTGTCAGTAGTTTCTCAAATATCTCCAGTGATATCTTGGACATCTGTTTATTAATTATATTTGTTTAATGTTAATTATCTAGTTAGTGCAGTTTAATACCTATCTTTTGGGATGTTATTTTTCCTCAGACATTTGCTGATTTGTGTTTTTCTGGAAAACTTAATATTAGAGAATTCCTGATGGTTGGTGAATGTCAGATCTGATGATAATTTCAGAGGAACAGTGAGCATGCTAATTGTATTGAATTTGACTTTGGGTGTGTGGCAACCCCATTCCTCTTGAGTGTCATTTGCTGTTGTTGTTTGTTGTTAGTTGACATCAAGTCAATTCCAACTCGTGGTGACCGCATTCATGCAGAGTAGAACTTCTCTATTGGGTTTGAAAGGCTGTGACCTTTTGGAAAGAGGTAACTAGGCCTGTGTTTTGAGACATCTCTGGGTGAGTTCAAACCACCAATCTTTTGGTTAGCAGTCAAATACTTAAACATTTGCACCACACAGGAAACCAGGGGATATTTGCAGATTACTTAACTACTAGATTAACTGAGGTTATGTTTTGCTGTTTTAATAGTCAATTTTCAGATCTGAATAACATCAAAAATATATATATATATATCGTCATTACTTAAGCAACGAGGCTAACAAGAGCTCCATCAGGTTGTGATTCTGACATTTCAACATGAAGTTTCAAGGTTCCCCATGGAAGGTGAAATGCATTTCTTAAATATTTTTCATGTTAGACTGATAGAAATTATGTCCTCATACATTTCATTGGCAAAGCAAGTTACATAGCTGTATCTAACCGTAACAGGCTATGTGCTGAGAGAGGAAAGCAAACATCTGATAAGCCTATTAATACCTATTTTACTTTCTGTGACTCAGGTACTGAGAAGTCAGTATGACTCAGGCCACTGCACCAGACCTAGATTCTACAGTCTCCTATAAAAGTCAAACCATTTGCTATTGAGTCTATTCTGGGTGACCCCAGCTATGTCAGAGTAGAACTTTGCTCTGTTGGGTTTTAATGGTTGATTTTTCAGAAGTAAATCAACAGGTCTTTCTTCTGAAGTGACATTGGGTGGACTCAAATCTCCAACCTTCTTTTAGTAGCTGTGTACATTAATTGTACCACTCAGGGACTCCACAATTCCTTATAGCATCATGGTATTATTCTTTGGTTGCCGAGTCATGAGAAGATGTAAAAGTTGTGGCAGAGGTGCTTAGGAGGCTGGGTCAATGGAGGGCATTCACAAAGCTGAGGACAGTATCCTTGTAATACCTGAAGGGAGATCTTTCAATATTTTAACAGTTGGTAGAGCTGGCCTGTACCAGATGCATATCAGCCCTGCCTTGCTCTTCCTCTACTCAGACATCCACATCTTTATTGCTTTACCTGGTAAGGAAAATTCCTGATGCCAATTAATCAATATAGCACAAGATGGGAAGGACAAACCTGTGGACCTTCCTGAATCATCCTGATTTAATTTTTCATCCTGACAGTTGCCAAAAGGAACACTCTTGCTTTGCACCCTGTGTCTCTGAGAATGGTGTATCCCTGGATTCATTCCAGCTTGGCAATTACCCTCTTTGGAAAATGTTTTGAGCTGTGGATCCAATTTTTCTATAAATTTTTCATAATTATCCAAAATTTTTAGTCTGCTGATAACATTTTCTTGTTTTCCAATGATAGTATTGACCTATCTTTAAAAATCACCATTCTAAAATTTTTAAGAATTTTAAGTGCAAAGAAAGGTTGGCACATGTGTTTACTCTGGTATCTTGCTGCAATGTTTTAAATGGATTATTTATTATTAAAGTTCCCCCTTCAGAACTGATAAATTTTACATGCCTAAAATAATTGAGAAATACTTTGCACAGACTTTTGTTGACAAGTTTTTCCTAGGATTTAAGGAGATAAAAAAAGTAAAATAAAAGCCACCCAAAATACAAACAGTAATCCCAGGTTTGAATTCAAGTTTTGGTCATTAATAATTAAGTTTGTTTTTGCAAGTGAATCCCTATCCCCTTATTTATAAAATGGAGATAATAGTTCCCACCTGGAAGATTGGTACAGAGGATAGAAACAATGTATATAAGCAAATCTAGACCTTATCATTAGTTGTTGTTGTTAGATGCTGTTGAGTTGTCTCTGACTCATAGCTACCCTATGTACAGCAGAAAGGAACAGTGCCTGGTCCTGTGCCAACCTCCAATCCCTACTATACCTGATCCCATCACTGCAGCCACTGTGTCAATCTATCTTGTTGAGGGACTTCCCCTTTTTCATTGACCTTCCACTTTACCAAGCATGACATCCTACTCCAGGGAATGGTTCCTTCTGACATGACCAAAGTAGGTAAGACAAAGTCTGGCCATTCTCGTTTCCAAGGAGCATTCCAGCTGCACTTTTCCAGGACAAATTTGTTAGTTCTTTTAACAATCCACGGTACTTTCAGCTTTCTTTGCCAACACCACAACTCAAAAGCATCAACTCTTCTTCGGTCTTCCTTATTCATTGTCCAGCTCTCACGTGCATATGAGATGACTGAAAATACCATGACATGTTTCAGGCACACCTTAGTCCTCAAGGAGACATCTGTGCTCTTCAGCACTTGAAAGAGGTTTTTTGCAACAGATTTGCCCAATGCAACACGTCTTTTGATGTCTTGCCTGCTGCTTCCATTGGCATTGATTGTAGAACCAAGTAATATGAAATCCTTGACAACTTCAATCTTTTCTCTGTCCACCATGAAGCTGTTTATTGGTCCCATTTGTGAGGATTTTGTTTTCTTTATATTGATGTGTATCCATACTGCAGACTGTAGTCTTTAATCCTCATCAGTAAGTGTTTCAAGTCATTCTCACTTTCAGCAAGCAAAGTTGTATTGTCTGTGTATTGCAGGTTGTTAATGAGTCTTCCTCCAATCCTGGTGCCATGTTCTTCTTCACATAGTCTAGCTTCTCGGATATTTTGCTGAACATACAGATTGAATAAGTATGGTGAAAGGATAAAACCCTGACACACTTCCTTTCTGATTTTAAACCATGCAGTATCCCCTTGTTTGGTTCAAATGACAGCCTCCTGGTCTATGTACAGGTTCTTCATGAGTACAATTAAGTGTTCTGGAATTCTCATTCTTCTCAATGTTATCCACAATTTGTTATGATCCACACAACTTTGATTGCCTTTATTGATATGCCTTTGCATATCAATAAAACACAAGTAAACCTCTTTCTGTTATTCTTTGTTTTGAGCCAAAATCCATCTGACATTAACTATGATATCCCTTATACCATGTCCCATTCTGAACCTAGCTTGCATTTCTGGAAGTTATCTGTCTATATACTGCTGCAACCATTTTTGAATTATCTTCAGTAAGATTTTACTTTCATGTGATATTAATGACATTGTTCAGTAATTTCCACATTCTGTGGGATCACCTTCCTTTGGAATGGGTACAAATATGGATTTTAGTCAGTTGTTCAAATAGCTGTCTCCCAAATCTCTTGGCATAGATGAATTAGTCCCTCCAACAGAGCATCCATTTGTTGAACCATCTCAATGGGTATTTTGTCAATTCCTGGTGCCTTGTTTTTTGCCATCTCCTTCAGTGCAGCTTCAACTTCTTCCTTCAGTACCATTGGTTCTTGATCATAGGCCACCTCCTGATATGGGTGATCATCTCCCAATTCTTTTTGGTATAGTGACTCTGTGTATTCCCTCCATCTTCTTTTGATGTTTCCTGCATCAGTCAACATTTTGCCCATGGAATCTTTCAATATTACAATTTGAGGCTTAAATTTTTTCCACAGTTCTTCCAGCTTGAGAAACGCTGAGTGTATTCTTCCCTTCTGGTTTTCCAACTCCAAGTCTTCACACATTCCATTATAATAATTGACTTTATCTTCTTGAGCTGCTCTTCGAAATCTTCTGTTCAGCTCTTACATCCTGTTAATTCTTCCATCTGCTTTAACTACTCTCCATTCAAGAGCAGAGGAATCAGCCGCAGTGACCAAGGTAAGTATGGTAGGAGAGGTTTCCAACAGGGTGACAAACTTGTCTGTCAGTTTGTCCTACCATGGTGAAGTGTTGATGTGAGTTTGGAGGCTGAGCCACTGGTGTTTCAAACCCAGTGGGATGCACATGGTGCACAGGTATCAGCCCAGCTTGCAGACTGAGGCAGACTAGAAAGAAGAAAGAGGCTGTCAACTTCTCAAAGAACTGGCCAGGGAAAACCTTATGAATAGCAAAGAAACACTGTTTGATACATAACTGAACAACTTTATGAATAGTCCGGTGAGGTTAGAAGACTCTCAAAATAAGACTGGGAAAGAGCTGCCACATCTGAGTAAACCCAGCCTTACTCATATGGATAAGGTAAAGCTTTTGAGACCTCCATTTGCTGATGTGGCA
>NW_006921749.1:5669911-5692104 GCF_000298275.1 Orycteropus afer afer | reverse complement strand
TTTCATTCTGCTGTGCATGGGGTCGCTGTGAGTCAGAAATGACTTGATGGCACCTAACAATAACAACAACATTCAAGAGCAATTTTCAGAGTCTCTTCTGACATCCATTTTGGTCTTTTCTTCCTTTCCTGTCTTTTTAATGACCTCTTGCTTTCTTCATGGATGGTGTTTTTTATGTCATCCCATAATTTCTCTGTCATTGGTGTTCAATGGATCAAATCTATTCTTTAGATGGTCTCTAAATTCAGAAGGGATATAACCAAGGTCATATTTTGGCTCTCGTGGACTTCTTTTAATTTTCAGCTTCAACTTGAAGTTGAAAATGAACAGTTGATGGTCTGTTCCACAGTCAACTCCTGGCCTTTTTTTTTGTTGAAGATATTGAGCTTCACTGTCGCCTCTTGTCATTGTTGTTGTTGTTATATGCCATCAAGTCATCCCCAACTCATAGCGACCTCTCCTTGGGTTTCTGAGGTGGTATCACTACAGAAGTAGATCGCCCCATCTTCATTCCGAGGAGTGGTGGTGGGTTTGAACCAACAGCCTCTGGTTAGCAGTCAATCGCCTTAGGCACTATGCTACCAGAGCTCCTCTTGCCATAGATGTAGTCAAACTGATTCCTGTGTACTCCATTTGGTGGAGTCCACATGTATAGCTGCCATTTGTGTTATTGAAAAAAAGGTATTTGCAATGAATAAGTCATTAGTCTTGTAAAATTCTATCATGCAATCTCCAGCAACAATACTATCACCAAGGACATATTTTCCAACTAGCAATGATTCTTCTTTGTTTCCGTCTTTTGCATTCTAATCACCAGTGATAATTAACACATCTTGATTGCATGTTTGGTCAATTTCAGACTGCAGAAGTGGGTAAAAATCTTCAATTTCTTTATCTTTGGTTTTGGTAGTTGATGTTTAAATTTGAATAATAGTAGTATTAACTGGTCTTTCTTATAAGCATATGAATATTATCCTATCACAGACAGCATTGTAGTTCGGGACAGATCCTGAAACAGTCTTTGTGATGATGAATGCCATACCATTCCTCTTCAATTTGTCATTCCCAGTATAGTAGATCATATGGTTGTTTCATTCAAAATGACCAAAACCAGTCCATTACAGCTCTGGTAGCATAATGCCTAAGGCACTTGACTGCTAACCAGAAGGGTGGAGGTTCAAACCCACCAGCCACTCTTTGGAAGGAAGATGGGGCAATCTACTTCCGTAGTGATACTGCCTCGGAAACCCAAGGAGAGGTCGCTATGAGTCGGGTCCGACTCAGTGGCACATAACAACAACAACAACAACAATGCCTAGGATATTGATCTTTATACATTTCATTTCATTTTTGACAACTTCCAATTTTCCTAGATTCATACTTCGTACATTCCATGTTCCAATTATTAATGGAGGTTTGCAGCTGTATCTTCTCATCTTTAGATGTGCCACATCAGGAAATGGGTCCTGAAAACGTTACTCTATGTACATCACTAAGGTCGGCTCTTCTCTGAGGAGACAGCTCTTCTCCAGGCATATTTTGAGTGTCTTCAGACCTGAGGGGCTCATCTTCTGGCACATATCGCACAATGTTTCACAGCTATTCTTAAGGTTTTCACTATCCAATTCTTTGAGAAGTGGATGGCCTCCTCCTTCTTCCAAGTCTGTCTTAGTCTAGAGGCTCCCCTGAAACCTTTCCACCATGGGTAACCGTGCTGGCATTTGAAACACTGGTGGCATAGCCTCTAGCCTCACAGCAACACTCAAGCCATCACAGTAGGATAAACTGACAGACAAGTTTGTCTCCCCTAGCTGTTCTACACTGCTCTGCTCATTTCCCGGTCTCCCCTGACCTACTCGCTTACCAAGCCTGCCCCAGGGTCATACACCCACCTTCTGGTGATCCCAGGGCTGGCTGAATGTGGCCTGCGGCTTGGGGGTGGCTTATTAGCAAACACTGAATTATAGTTGCCAATATAATTTTAATGCTAGAAAATTCATGAATTTTACATATAAGTGGAGCAACTAAACTTTTCTGTTTGCCTAGGCTAGTCCTAGTTTACACCTCAGAGAAGTATTATTAGCATATCTTTTCATTCACAAAAGCATGCCAGCTTGCATAACTGGGAATTATGTGTAACCATTCCTGGGTTGTGCAAATAGTTATATTCCATGCAGTGGTATCTCAGAAGAAGGTCTAGATCTACTTCTAAAAATTAACCATTTAAGACATTAAGGGGTGCAGTTCTACTCTGAGAACACATAGGGTAGACTTTAATTGAAATTGATTTGGCAGCAACTGGTTTAGCATTTAATACTCCTGGGTTTCTGCGATTTTGTGATGTCAGCATATAAATATTTCAGTCAATGAAGGCAAATGTATTTAGTAGAGTTTAGTCAGTAAGGGTAGAACCAGCATTGTTCCTAAGTAAGTGAAACAATATAAAGTTTAATTGGAGAACTTTGTTGCTAGTTGTTGTCCAACTTATGACACTGTAGTATCTGACAACTACAGGTTGGAATCAGGGCTTCATTGTGTATCATTTCTGTGCACTTGGACAAGGGATTTAACTTCTCTGAGTTTCAGTTTCCTCCTAATTAAAATGGAAACCATGAATTGTTTGAAGATATGTAAGATAATATGTCCAAAACTTAGCCATTTATCTTAGCACAAAAACAGCATAGCTATTTTCCATGGAAGACACAACACAGCATGCAATTTGTCATTGATGTTGGTACTTTTTTTATTTGTGTGGATTTGTTTTGGTATCCATCTTTATACTTTACTGATTTTCCTCCACAGTAAATTCAATCATACCATATCAACTTGTTAATGTTCAATTTTAGACCCACTGTGATGTTACTAGGAGCCCTGATGATGCAGTGGTTAAGCACTCAACTGCTAACTGAAATGTTGGCGGTTTAAACCTGCCAGCCTTTCCATAGGAGAAAGATATGGCATTCTGCTTCTATCAAGATCGAATCCTTGGAAATCCTATGTGTATTTCTCTTGCTATGCACTGGAATTGACTTGATAGAAATAGATTTGAAGGTTTGGTGGTGGTACTGCTTGAAAGAAAAAAAGAAGTTGAGGCTTACGTTAACCTGAGCCCAAATGCAATGTTTCCATGTATTTCTGTTCATTTCACAACCCAGACAAGATTGAAACAAGAATATCATCTGGATCCCTAAAAAATAAGAACTCCATGTTTGCTTCTGATTTATTGATTCATTCCATTATTCTAATTCTTAGGTCTGAAATGATGGTGAAAGGAATGGTTTTATTGATTTTTCTAACTGAGGTCCCTGCCCTCGAAGATGCACACTATTTAAACAGGAAATATGCCTTTTTGGGAGCTCTGGTAGCATAGTGCCTAAGGCATTTGACTGCTAACCAGAAGGCTGGTGGTTCAAATCCGCCAGCCACTCCTCAGAAGGAAGGTTGAGTGATCTACTTCCATAGTGATACTGCCTCAGAAACCTAAGGAGGGGTCACTATGAGTTGGATCCGACTTGACGGCAGTGAGGTTTTTTTTTTTTTTTAATGCCTTTTTAGTATTTAAATAAATACAACCCACAACTAGCTTTATAATAAAGACCCTCAACCCATGACTTTCCTGCCACATGAGCCAAGTAAGAAAAACAATATCTGTGAGAAGGAAAAGCTGACCCTCATTCCTACCTGAACGTTTCATATTTTCAGTTCACAGATGTTTGATAAATGATATTGCTCCAGGTTCACTCCAGCATTTTGTGAGACAATCTCCACCTTCAAGTCATCCTAAATATTTCCCTTTCTGTTTCTTTCAAGAAATTCTCATCCCTAATATTCATGTGTTGTATATTAACAAAACATGCACATGGAATGCAGACTCTCTCTGTATTTCAAACATTTCTAGCCTTTAAGGATGAAGGAAGAATTAAACAAGAGAGAAGGCTGGCTTCCAGCAATAACACAGCTTTAACAAATATATGAAATATTTATAGAACACATAAAGAACAAAGGAAATAGAGCACTTCCTTTGGTATGATTTCTCTCAATGTATCAGTTAACCGGATCTCTTGCCACATACTCCCTCCCCCAGAATGTCTGCTGAGCAGCAGTGAATGAGGTGTACCTGGTTAATGTACTTTCAAAATACTGTCTCTCCTAATTTTCAAGGAAGAATCTCAGATGTAGATGATGATTGCATTAACATTTTCATTCTGAGCACATTGTTGTATGGAACAAATGCATTAAGAAGTCTAAGGCCTTTAATAAGTTACAACTATTTGGAGATACTATATATTTTTAACCCAGATTTCCAAGCACAGAAACAAAACAATTTAAGATGTTTCAATTATTGTGAGAGAATTAGCTACATTTCCACTTAAACTAATATACTGAAAGACAATTTTTTTCACAAAGTCAAAGAGAAAGTGGCTTCATCTACAGCTTACTGCTAAGGATCCTCTTATTTCATTGGAGAATACAAGTGTTTTCAAGAAGCATTATTTATTTAACTTACTGTGTACATTTAGTATAATTTTTTGTCATGAGAAAGAAAAAATGAGAGTGACAGAAATCTTTTGGGGTGAATGCCTGATATATAACATCATTCGCAATAATCTTTCCCATTCTTACTCTAGTTACTTCTTTTGTTCTATCTTTCCACCACTTGCATTTACACATAGTCATTAAAATGATATTTGTATTAAATAATTAATTTTTATAATGTTGTTAGTTTTGGCTGAATCATCTCTGATTCATGGCCATGTCATGTACAACAGAGCTAAATATTGCCTGCTTCTGCTCCATTTCCGTGATATTTGGTATGTTGGAGTCAATTGTTGCAGCCACTGTGTCAACTGTATCTGGAGCCTTGTAAGTACTTTACACATATTATTTCATGTAATATTTACAATAGCTCTATGGTTTTGGTGATATTTCATTCACATTCTAATACTAGGACATCAAGATATGAAAAGTTTAAACATCTTGAACAAGATCCCAAATCTGGGAAGAAATGAGGTTTGGAGACCTACATATTCTGGCTCCAAATATTCTCCCACTGCAGCTAGGAGAGCGTTACTTTAGACTGCAGCATTTTCTCTCCCCTCAAAGTAAAAAGTTCAAGATAGTCTTTTTTGAGTGTGCTGCTTTTATATACATACATATGTTTGGTGCACTGACCAAAGGCAACAATAAGCGTCAACATATACATGAACATTCTAGAAGCAATGGGCAGCTTGCCAACAGACACAGCCTCTCCCAGAGCCCCACCTCTATTCTGCAAGGCAAGTACTCCTCTCTTCCTCTGCAGACTTTGTCCATGCTGATCAGTTTGTTTAGAGGCAGATCATTTTTCACTTATAAAAACTTTCCCCACATGTGGTATTCAAATCATCTGAACTCAAGGATGTCAGAAGAGATGTGTAAACCAGGGCAGGACTTTCAGAGAATCAGAAATGAGTTTGCTTCTCAGCAAATGGCTTGGCAGAAAAGTGCAGTGTGGAATAGAAGGAATTAACTATAAAAACACTGCAATTGGAAAATTAGTTTAAATAATCAAAGGAACTTTAAACCTAGCCTAACTTATAAATGAATCCTGAAAGGAATTCCCTGACAGCCATACAGGTTTATGCAATGTGCTTTGTTTCCTCTTCTCAAGTCTGTGGACACAGAACAAGAGTCTAGAAACGGACTGTTATACACACTTACAAATATATATGTTTACACACACACACACATATTCATTTAATTTAATTGTTAACATTTAATTATCATTGGCATGATTTAATCAAATGCCTACTGGCATATTATTTTTAATGGCAAATCATTTTCTGTAAGAATATTGTTTTGAATTTGGCAGTCTCATTTTATTAATTCTATCAAAACTGGTCGATCCTTTTAACAATGCATTGTTTATACATAATATGAGTGATCAACTCTATTTTCATTCACTTTTTCCCTTGTGACTAATCTCAATTCTATTCTAAAGAATAATAAAGAAAGCATGTGGGCTGCCTAGAGCCACTCAGCTAGCTAACACCTACCGTTTTGACATATTTATTGACTAGGTGGTTGTAACTGACATTGTGTAGATAAACTTTACAGTCCATACCTCCTTTAAGGTTCAGATGAAAAATTAGCTTCTTCATGAAACTTCCCAGAACCTCATGAAGTATTACCCTCTCCAAGCCTGAGTATCCATAACTCCTTCTAGAACCATTTGTCTTGTATTACATTTGAGGACCTTTATGTATTTCTGTTTCTTCCAATAGTTTGAATGCAATGTATGAAAAGAGGTGGGGCTTCATTTATCTTTCTATGTGTTAGCAAGGCTAGCTGTATTCTCCATGCGTATGCTAGGCAACAAAGACTTATTTGCTAAATAAACTCACTGCCATGGAGTCCAATCAGACTCATAGTGACCCCTCCTTGGGTTTCCGAGGCAGTATCACTACAAAAGTAGATTGCCCAAACTTCCTTCCCAGGAGTGGTTAGTGGGTTTGAACCACCAGGCTTCTGGTTAGCAGTCAAGTGCCTTAGGCACTAGGGACTAGTCATAATGTTATAGTTCCTAGGAGACTCAAATGATTTGTGCTCAACTACTAATTTAAAGGTTGGCAGTTCAACTCCACTCAGTGGTAGAAAAGGTCTGGAAGCAGAGGTCTGGAAATCTACTTCCATTAAGATTACAGTTGAGAAAACTCTATGGAGAATTTTTACTCTGTAAAACATGGGATCTCCATGAGTCTAAATCAACCTAATGACACTTAACAACAAAACAATCACAATGGTAAGCCTTTGATATGAATTATTTCTTTTAATCTTCAGAAGTATTATGCCCCTCTTGTTGTTATGGTGTTGTTGTGGTGCCATCGACTTGTTTTCAACTCACAGTGACTCCCTGAGACAGAGTAGAACTGTCTCATCAGGTTTTCTTAGCTATAGTCTTTGCAGAAGCAGATAGTCAAGTCTTTCTCCCACAGAGCCTCTGAGTGGTTATGAATCCATCAACTTTTGTGGTAGCAGACAAATGCTTAACAGTTTGTGCCACAAACTCTAAGAAGGTAAGCAACTGAATTAATTTTAAAAACTATTAAGTGTCTACTACTGTATCCTCCATAATAGAGATATTTTCATGTTTAAGTTGTATTATTATTATTATTTGTCATATTACTCCTTCTCAAGTTTCTGGAAAGCTTTAAAACAGTAATTAATATACCTAAAACTTTTATGCCTGTTTTAATTATTCATAACAGGAGTTTACAGCTTAGGAAAAGCTAATCTGTGAAGTAATTTAAAGAGCTACTGATACATTGTCTACCCTAAATTTCTCTTCCTGTATATACTGAATTTAAAAAAATATATATTAATGTCAGTCTTGGTTTAAAAATTAAAACAGGGATTTCTGTCTTCTGAAGTTAATAGTTAAAATCAATAGATTAAACTATGACTTAAGGGAACCCTTGTAGCAATTTCCTTGATCTAGCCAGAGAAGTAAGCAGGATTGTGGTTGGTGATACAGAAGCTGATGAAATGAACTCTCGATTGAGCAAATGAAGACGGCTGTTTTCAGCGATCTCTAGGAGTAAAATAGGTATATTTTGATAGAACTGTGGAAGAACCCAGAGAGTCACTGTACCTGCAAAGATTCCAGCCACCACTGACCTTTGTTTAAGATTGCGAGAAAATTCAGTAATGATACTTTGTAGCTGCAGGTTACTTTCACAGAGAAAACACCAAGAACTGTGTTTTTAGGTATGTGTATTGTGTGCATTTTGGGGAAGTAAAAGAGGTAAATAGATTATTTTAAAAATTGTGTCCTAAAAGGAGCCTTTGACTTCAGAGACAGTGAGCCCTGATTGATAAAAATTAAGATGAGTAGTTAAAACACTTAATTTCCATTTGAGGGTGGGGCTAAAGGAAATTTGAGTCCAGCTCTGCAAAAAAGGTAAGTGGGGGTTTGTGTGCATCATGAAAAATAAATATCAGGGGATTAGCTTTCTTTTCTGTAATTTTTTCCTAGCTAACTTGGGCTCTGTTTTGGCCCCATCAGTCCTCTCTGAAGAGCTCTGTTCTGAAAATTAGTCAGTATTCCCCGTCAAGTGGGATTAATTCAGGAGACTCCCAGGAGTAACAAAAGACAAAAAAAAAAAGAGACTATTGGGGTCCCAAGACTGATGACTGTGAAAATTTGGAAGGAATAACAGAGATGTTGCCTACTATACCACTTTACAATGTAGGTCTGTCCCTGTCTGCACAACACTTTATGGGAAACAAGAAATGGTATCAATCGAAGATCCGTGGTAATTAATCATAACATACAGACAAGGAGAAAAGTAAATAAAGAAAATAAACAGACAAACAAAAATACAAGAATTTGGAAAACTATAAAGTGTGGGGAGAATAAATGGGAAATAGAACATAAATGAGACATCTAAAGTAATTTGAATATCAGGCAGAAATGTAATACCACAAATTGTTATCATCTGAGGTCACTCCAAACCAAACTCACTGGCACTGAATTGTGACTCATAGCAACACCCATTGGATTTCCAAGGCTTTAAATCTTTACAGAAGCAGATTGCCTCGACTTTTTTCCACTGAGCAGCTGGTGGGGTCAAACCACCAACCTTTTGGTTAGCAGCCAAATGCATTTATCAGTATACCACCAGAGCTCCATCTGAGGTCACTAAACAACAACAAAAAAAAACCTCACTGCTGACGAGTCAGTCCCGACTCATAGTGACCCCTCCTTGATGGTATCTCTATGGAAGTAGATTGCCCAATTTTCCTTCCAAAGAGTGGGTGGGTGGGTTTGAATCTCCAGCCTTCTGGTTAGCAGTCAAATGCCGTAGGCACTATACCACCAGAGCTCCCTCTGAGGTCACTAGGAAGTTTATAAATGGGATTGCTTTCTGCCATGAAGCAGTTTAAGTTATGTTCTTATTGTTACTTGCCTTCAGTTGACTCTAACACAGAGTGACACTCATGTGTAGGATGGCTTCATAGGGTTTTCAAAGCTGTAACCTTTTGGAAGCAGATCAGCAGGCCTATCCTCTCGGTTATTTTAAATTGCCAACCTGCCACCTATTATGGATGCTAGTTTAAGTATGATCTATTATTTATTTGATTGCTATTTTATGAGAAAATGTATTATTTCTGTATAAATAATCATTTATCCAATTTTATTCATTATATTTGCAAACGGAAAAGCAAACACATTTTTGTGATCTTAACAACTCATCAGATGAGTACTCGATCTTTTACTAGCTGAATATTTAACTTAATTTAGGAATATATTGATTAAATTAGAAGTGTAACAATTTACTAGGTAGTCAACTTAAGTGAACTGCTTTTCAATGTTTGTGGAATGAATTAAATTAATTTTGTGCCTCTTAACTCAAAGCTGGTTTCTATAACCCCGCTTTGGAAAATTAACCTTTCCTTCTTTACATAGTATATTTTTTTCTGGGAACGAAAATCCATTTAAAGAAAATGTGAATGCATAAACAAAAAGGTCAAAATAAGTTTTTAACTTTATTTCTGAAAGTATAAATGGTTGTATAAGCAACACACTTCTATATGGCATAAGTAGCAACTATTTTTGGGGATATGTTAAGATTTGATTTTAAGTAAATTGGACTTTATAACCTCAAAACTCAAATAGGTTTGGCATTTTCTCATCACTGGCAACTGCCCATGTTATTAAATAGGAAACTTGAGAACTATTTTTTTTTCCATGAAATTTTTTAAATTCCCACAAGTGGCATTAAGTGCTATTTGGCCATTTCAGCAGTCTTGAGTCTTTTTTGGCTGAAATGTTATCCAAGGACAAATGATGCAAATTTGCCTATATGCAGGTTTACCCCCCAACACACACACACACACACACACACACACACACTTTTTTTTCAAGAATTTGTACTTGTGATTAGTCCTAAGGTGGCTTCTTTAGAAAGTTATATCTTAACTGTCATATTTAAAAAAAAAAAAAAAATGCTATTTAGTGTGTGTGTATATTCTGTGTGTGTTCAAATGTACTCTAAATTCTTCATATGGGTGATATCAGTGTGTTTTATTATTTGAGGTTAATGACAACTTTACATGAGTGACAGTGTTTTACTGTTTCCACTTCCTACCATTGAAAAATAATATACACTAATAGATTAGGTACCGAAAGAGATGCAAAGATTAAGTGGATCTATCCCTGGCCTCAGGAGCTCTGGTAGCATAGTGGCTAAAGCACTTGACTGCTAACCAGAAGGCTGGCGGTTCAAACCCACCAGCCATTCCTCAGAAGGAAGGTTGGGCAATCCTACTTCCGTAGTGATATTGCCTCGGAAACCCAAGGAGGGGTCGCTATGAGTCGGGGCCCATTCGACGGCACATAACAACAACAACATCCCTGGCCTCAAGGAACCTAAAGTGTACATGGTAGAGTGCAACATGGCAGAATATAAGCAATACAACTACACCTCACATATCAACTATTTTCTTGTCTGACATTCTGCATTTACAACTCTGAAAAAATTTTAAGGTGGCATCACAACTCAGCCTGGAGTCATCCAGAATGACATACTAGAGTTCCTGGTATGACAGGGCCATGCAAGAAGTGGTGGCCCACCAGCCACGCAATGCCTTCTTCTGTTAATTGTGATGTCTTTTGTGATGTTAACTGTGATCTCTCAGAGGACTGAGGCCACAGGGTGATGACGGGATGATATAAGGTTGCAGGGGATGGGGGGATGAGTGCCTGAAGGTGCCAGATAGGTCTGTGGGGGAAGCTGGGAAAGGGAGAGAGAGAAGGGGGCCACAAAAGGCTATAGGTCCAGAGAGGATGGAGGATGAATAGGGTCCCTGCCCAAGTGGACAGTGGTAGGTAGCTGATGGTGGTAGGCCATTTACAATGTGAGTTGGCAGGCACTGGGTGTAGAAGGCAGTAGGTTGTGGACGATGAGCAACACCCAGCCACCAACACTGCCACCCCTCGCCCTCACAGACTCTGTGGTGGTGGGGAAAGCATAGTAGGGAAGGGGAGCCCACCATATCACACACATCCTAAGGCAAGTTAGGGACACCTGACATATCCTGAATGAGTGGTGGTGGGGGGAACACCAGCACTAAACTGCTGTTGATTCTCACATAATGCTGAATTTGCGTAAAAACCTGGTCTTTAGAACCTAAATCATGCTGACAAGTGAGGAGTGGATGTACAGAATATAGACAATATGTTGTTGTTATGTGCCGTCGAGTCGGAGTTGACTCATAGCAACCTCTCCCTGGGTTTCTGAGGCAGTATCACTACTGAAGTAGATTGTCCAACCTACCTTCTGAGGAATGAATGGCTGATGGGTTTGAACTGCCAGTCTTCTGATTAGCAGTCAAGTGTCTTAGGCACTATAATATAGGCCGGACTGAACAGATACAAAAGTATTGGTTTTCACAGGGAAATATTGTTAATACCTATTTCCACCTACCAGCTGCTCTGCAAAAGAAGAGACCTGACAATCTGCTTCTGCAAGGTTTACAGTTCTACTCAGTTACTTTGTGTTGTTATGAGTAGGAATCGACTGGAGGGCACTCAACATTTCCACTGTTGTCCCTCTCTAATCCATTCTTCACATACTAGTCACCTTGTTGTTTTAAAATCTGAATCACATTATGTAATTTCCTGCTTAAAACTGTTTCTTCTCTGTCATTGAATTTGGGACCAAGACTAAAATGAATAATAAAGTCTATCTGATACTTCATGATCTTGTCTGCCTACCTTGCCAGTCTTATTTATAACCATGTTTTTCCAGTCAGGTCCTACTCATGGCGACCCCTCCTTGGGTTTCTGAGGTGGTATCACTATGGAAGTAGATTGCCCAACCTTCCTTCCAAGGGAGTGGCTGGTAGATTTGAACTGCCAGCCTTCTGGTTAGCACTCAAATGCCTTAGGCACTAGACCAGAGCTCCTAGAGCTCATTTAGCTCTTCATTTTTCACAGGTCATTGCTTCAGGTCATCACATTGATTATTTTCTCAGTCTTTTTATGTGGATTTTATCTTAAATCCTTCTTCATATAATTAAATATTTTCAACACTACAACTCCTAATTGCTATAAAATAGGTAATCACCAGTTTATATCATTAAAGAAAGACAATCTTTAGTTTATGTCAAACATTTTCCTTCTTACTAAAAATTCCCACCTGTTTTTTCCCACCAAAAATTAATCACCAATTTTCCTTTACTCTCATTCCGTGGTTTTGATGGGTTGCTTCTACTGTAATGACAGGGGTAGATTCTGATTACTTGAAACTAATTAAGATTTCTGTTCCCTGGCCACAGAATTATTCATGGTAGGACATCTAAACAAACTTGAGTCAGAGAGCTAGACACAGGAACATTGATCTAAATCCATTCAGTAAATCACCAAGAAGAACAGAATTTAGAGTCTTAGGAAGTCTGAATTCTTGACACTAATTCCTGAAGTTTCAATCCGTTCATTCCTGAAACTAGATTTACCTCTGATCTTTTCATATGGATTTTCATAAAAATTAGGTGATTAATATCTCAGTACATCTACTTTTGTCCCCCTATCTGGTTATTTCTTTAAGAAAATTTACAAGAAATTGGGTTAATGATTTGAAGAGTAAGATTGTTTTTTAAGGTTTCAGATATAATCTGTAAATATGTTTTCAATACAGTTGGTAGTAATTTATATTCCCACCAGCAGTGTACAAAAGCATCATTCCCATTTTTTCAAAGAAACAAAATCTTTACCTTGGACTCTTCAAGATGTTTTTTAGAGGATAATTGTGGTAGTTTAGTTTGTGTGTCAACTTGGCTGGGCCTGTTTGAGTGGCTGGGCAGCTGGATGTAGTATTCCCCATGATGAGACTGGTAATCAACTCCATGGTAGAATCTACTGTGAGCAGCTGAGTAGCTGCCTTAAGGATATGGTCTGCTTCCTGTATATAAGAACTGTTCGGAACAGTCTAGCTTATGGCACGCTTGAACCCTGCATGTACCTGAGTTGTCGTTCAGTAGCCTGCCATGATCTGCGAATCTTGGGTCTTTCAATGGACTTGAATCAATGGCCTGCTATGTGGTTTGGTAATGTTGGGACTGTGCTCTTTCATTTGTCAACCTTAGGTTTGTCAGTCTTGGCAGCCAGCAGCTGCTTGAGTGAAGAGATAGCTCAAACTTCGGTGTGCTGGGAGCAAGAGGCAGGCTGAAGCCCAAGGTGAGGGGCTTTCACTTAGCCCCTAGAGTCTGGAACTTTGAACTTGGACTTCTAGCCTCCCAAACTGTAAGAGAATACACTCCTGTTTGTTACAACCATCATATTTGTGGTATTTCTGTAACAGTGACACTAGTTAACCAAAACAATACCTTAAAATTTAGGTTAGAAGGGATTTATATGTGAATTAGTGGGAAAAATAAAAGAAAATTAAACTTATTTAAGGACAGATTAAGATTAAAGATGTTAAGATGATTGTGAATGTATAGAAATTAGTTGTAAAATATTAGAAAATACAGAAGAAATCAAGAATATGTAATAGATATCTAAGAGGCTCAAGCCTCAAGAGATAATTGCCCAGAAGCCAAATACAATACTTAGAATGGTCAATTTGAACAATTTACTTTTTTTTCTTCTACACATTTAATTTAGACTATTTTGCATTTTCCACTCATAATAATGGTATGGGAGCTCTGGTAGCATAGTGGCTAAGGCACTTGACTGCTAACCAGAAGGCTGGCGGTTCAAACCCACCAGCCGCTCCTCGGAAGGAAGGTTGGGCAATCCTACTTCCTTAGTGATGTTGTTGTTGTTGTTGTTGTTTGCCATCGAGTTGGCCCGACTCATAGCGACCCCTCCTTGGGTTTCCGAGGCAGTATCACTACGGAAGTGGATTGCCCAACCTTCCTTCCGAGGAGTGGCTGGTGGGTTTGAACCGCCAGCCTTCTGGTTAGCAGTCAAGTGCCTTAGCCACTATGCTACCAGAGCCTCGGAAACCCAAGGAGGGGTCGCTATGAGTCAGGGCTGACTAGACGGCACATAACAACAACAACAACAACAATAATGGTGTATTGAATGTTCCACATGATTGGGCTTCTAAGCTTGTTTCAAAAACCAGTCAATTAAAATTAGTTAACAAAATAAGTAAATTTGTCAAACTTGTCATTTGTAGATTGCCTGTTTGGTGAACAGGCTTTTGGAGAATTGACTTTCAGCAAAATGACCTAGATCTCAACCTACAGGGTCAATTATTACTGTCTTCAACAATTTATAGTCTTTCTTTAAAGAGACTTGCTAGGGAGCTATTCTTTATGTTCTCAAAAGACGAGATCAAACAACAAGAAATGGGTTTGAAGTAAGAAAGGACTTATTTTCAATTTCTATTGAACCTAAAAGCAAATATGTTAATTGTAAGAATAATACATTAAAATGAGTTGACTTTCCATATACTTAAGAGCTCTAGTGGCATAGTGCCTAAGGTATTTGACTGCTAACCAGAAGGCGGGTTGTTCAAACCTACCAGCCAGTCTTCAGAAGGAAGATGGGGTAATTTACTTCCGTAATGATACGCCTCAGAAACCCAAGGGGGTCACTATGAGTCAAAATCTACTCGATGGCAGTGAGTTTGGTTTTTTGGTTCCATATACTTCAACATTTTGTCTGAAGTTATTTCTGAAGTTCCTTTCCAGACTCATGATGTGATATCCTATCTAATCTCACTCCACTGAGAATAAAAGAGCTGAGTCAAAGACAGGGTGACAAAGAAGTTATAAAGGATCTGGGCACTTTATGGGAGGGAGAAAGATTTAGAGAGATAAAACTGAGGGCACAACAGAGTGCAGAAAGCACTGGCTGAGCACAGTCAAGACAAACTGCTAAGATTTAAGCATTTCACAATATTTTTCCAAGAGGAAGTGTGAGATAGGCATAAATATGATGCTTGTGTCTGGTCACCATCACACATCTGTCAGTTTGTCACACTGTAGTGTCTTGCCTATTGCTATGATGCTGGAAGCTGTACCATCAATGTTTCAAATAGCAGCAGGGTCAAGGAAAGACAGGCCAAGAAGAAAGGCCCAGAGATCTAATACCAAAAATTGGACAACAAAACCTCTTAGGGGAAAGAATATTGTCTGATATAGTGCTGGAAGATAAGCATCCTTGATTGGAAAGCTCTCAAAATACACAGGGGCCACAACAACAGACTCATTCTTGCCAACAGTCATGAAGATGGCCCATAAGCAGGCAATGTTTTGTTCTATTGTGCATGAGGTCACCAGACATTGTAGCCCACTCAATGACAACTAACAATAATATGTCAGATTCTCTAGAAGTAGATCCTAAATGCAGATTCTTGTGCAAATAATTTATTGAGGGAATTTGTTAAGGAGAGAAAAGCCAAACCCACTGACTGACATCTAGTCAGCTCTGACTCATAGTGACTCCCATTGGATTTCCAAGGCAGTAAATCTTTACAGAAGTAGATTGCCCCATCTTCCTTATGTGGAGCAGCTGACGGATTTGAATCCTCAACTTTCTGGTCAGCAGTCAAATGCTTTAGGCACTGCACCACCAGAGCTCCTTAAATAGAGAAAAGGAGTGAGAAAGCAAGGTATGACCGGGGAGAAACCTAAGCAAGGAATCGGGCCTAGCTTCAGCCTAAGGCTTCAGTCACATCTCAAGGGGAGATTTGGAACATGAACTGACACACAATTGGTCCACTCCCTAATCAGTTCTACTGTGCTATACAAGGTAGTTATGATTCAGCATTGACTCTAGGGCAAAGGGTTATTTGTTATTCATTGTCTGGAGCTGCTGTAAGGCTGCTTCTATTGGTAGAGGACAATTCTCCATATAAGGGAGCTAATTTGCATAAGCTGTGAGCTACTAAAGGAGCTTTGGTGGTGTAGTGGTTAAAGCATTTAGCTGCTAAATGGAAGGTCTGTGGTTTGAACCCACCAACTACTCTGTGGGAGAAAGATGAGGCAGTATGCTTCCATAAAGATTTATAGCCTTGGAAATCCTATGGGGGTCTCTATGAGTCAAAATCAACTCGAAGACAGTGGGTTTGGGTTTGGTGGTGAGTTATTAGCATCAAGACCTTTAGGAACTGGCCAATGGGTACATTGTCCAGATGACGTACCTCTGGATGAGGCACAAATAGCGTCTACTACTATGCATATTTAACTAACTAACAAAGTTGTTTGTTTCTAATTAGTATTGTAGGTATTTGCAAACTGCTCTTTGCTTATGATGACTTTTCAAAAACTGTACTAATGCTTCTCAAACATGTTCATTGATGTATCACTAATATCAGAAGGATGGTAGTGGATGTAATGAAGCATATGCAGACTGTTCTCTGAAAGCCCGGTCATTTCTTGAAATGATGTGTTTTATTTTCAAAATTCAAATAAATCTTATCTTTTATACCATATATATTCACACTGATTTTGTAAAGAACATATTTTTATACTATATATAAATTAAAATATTTAAGAAATATTTTTAACAAATATTTGATTTAAATTGTTGTTTCATGGGGTTACCTCAGATGTGATTTGTGGCTTCCTCTTGCACTATGGGAATATTAGCCACTCCTATCCATTATGCATTTGTTATGGTTAATTGCCATTGAATCAGCTCCAACTCATGTTGACCTTATATATAACAGAGCAGAACATTGTCAGGTTCCGTATCCTTATAATCCTTGGCATGTCTGAGTCCATTGTTATGACTAATGTGTCAATTAACCTCACAGGAGGTTTTCTTCATTTTCATGATCCTTTACTTTACCAAATATCCTTAGGCAGTTAGGTAGTTGGTAATCTAGGGGTGCTAAGTTTTATGTGAATATTTTCTTGCTCAATAAAACATGCAGGAAAAATTGGACAATCAATATTGTTGGCATTTCATTTTGCTGTTAGTGTTCTCTAAATTTTGTTGATGTTAGTTAGGGCTACACATTTATTTTTTAGTAGTAGGTAAAAACAACATACTAAACCAAAAAAAAAACCTCACTGCCGTCAAGTGGGTTCCACCTCATAGAGACCCCTCTTTGGGTTTCCGAGGAGGTATTTCTACAGAAGTGGATTGCTCAGTCTTCCTTCTGAGGAGTGGCTGGTGGGTTTGAACCACCAGACTTATTTTATATCTCTGTGTTTTATATTTTAATTATTTTCTCCATCAAAGCATATTTAGATTTATATGATTATTATTTTCAATATAGTTTGTGATTTTATCTTAACTTCACCATGACAAACGCAATGGAAGTACAAAAAAGATTTTAACCATTCTAGTTTATTTGGTCAAATGGCAAATAAGCTGACTCAGACCACAAAGTGCTGGGCTGGATTTGAAGGTTGGAAAGAATGTCAATTTTACTGGCTTCAGTAGCTTTTCATTTCAATTTACCACGAGTGCAGCAAATAAGTTCTGCAAAGGTTGCATGAAATGAGGATATAAATAATTGACTGGATCCAGCTCTGCGAATCCACTCTACTTTTCTTAAAGAAACTTGTCTACAATTCAGGAGTGAAGACAGCCTTCAGGTATGGAGAATCTTGCCAGGAGATAAGATTCAAAAGTTAGGCTGGCACAGGAACCACCTTAGCACTCAGCTGTTTTTCTACAACTGTGTAAGTCAGCTCTTTCTATACAACATACACATACTTTTCTATTTTTTTATTGCTGCATGTTGTTAGCTGCTGTACATTGGGCCCAAACTCTTGACAAGCCTATGCACGATAGAAAAAAAAAAATTACTGCCCAGTCTTGGTCCATTTGGTCCATTCCAGGATTGAACAGATGATTTCAACATGCAATTTACCACTGAAAGAGAGGTGGTGGCTGTTCATGAGGTATATTGACTGGGGACTGAAAGAGGATCTCCAAAAAGGAAGAGAGAATTTTTCCATAAAACAAGCAATTCCTTGCCATAATCTACCACACATTCAGCTTAACTGTAAGAGACTCTGGGAGAGAAGGCTCATGTGGGAAAAAAATATAGAAAGTATATAAATATGACTGAGGAGGACTGCCTCCTCAAAGTCGAGTCAGCTTTAATGACATGCATGGTATAAAGTTTCAAGATCTTCATTTACTGATGGGGCACGATTCACAATGAGAACAAGGAGATACAACCATCCATTGATAATCATAATGTGGAATGTAAGAAGTATGAACTTAAGATAATTAGAAGTCAACAAAATGAAATGGAACACCTAAAGATTGATGTCATAGGTATTAATGAGCTGAAATGGACTGGTATTGGCCATTTTGAATCAGACAATCACATATTCTACTATGTCAGGAATGACAAACGGAAGAGGAATGGTATCATATTCATCATTTAAAAGAATATTTCAACATCTATCCTGAAACACAACACTATTATTGGGTAATATTCATACACTTACAAGGCCTCAGAAACCCAAGGAGGGGTCGCTGTGAGTTGGGTCCAACTCAATGGCACATAACAACAACAACAAACTCAAATTTATACACCAACTACAATGAAAAAGATTAAGAAATTGAAGATTTTTACTAACTTTTGCAGACTGAACTGATACAACATTCAATCAAAATGCATCGATAGTTAGTAGTGACAGGAATGTGAAAATCGGAACAAAGAGGAAGGATCAATAGTTGAAAAATATGGCCTTGGTGATAGAAAAGACACTGGAAACACATAAGAGAATTTTGCAAGTCTAACAACCTACTCATTGCAAATACTTTTTCTCCACATCATAAATATCAACTATACAAGTAGACCTCACCAGATGGAAAAAACAGGAATCAAAGTGATTACATATGTGGAAAGACATGATGGAGAAACTCAATATAATGAGTAAGAACAAGGTCAAGGCCAACTGTAGAACAGACCATCAGTTGCTTGTATGCAAATTGAAGTTGAAGCTGAAGAAAATTAAAACATATTCGTGAGAGCCATAATATGACCTTGGAAATATACCACTTGAATTTAGATAACATCTGAAGAACAGATTTGATATATTGAACATCAGTGACAAAAGACCAGATGACTGTGGGATGACATCAAGGACATCACACATGAAGAAAGAAAGGTAATTAAAAAGACAAAAAGGAAGAAAAGACCAAAATGGATGTCAGAAGAGTCTCAGAAACTTGCTCTTGAAAGGAGATTAGCTAAAGGAAATGCAAGAAATCATAAAGTAAAAGAGCTGAACAGAAGATTTCAAATGGCATCTTGAGAAGACAAAGTAAAGTATTATAATGAAAAGAAGTAAAGTATTATAATGTGTAAAGATGTGGAGATAGAAACCAAAAAGTAAGAACATGCTTGACATTTCTCAAGTTGAAAGAACTGAAGAAAAGATTCAAGACTTAAGTTGGAATATTGAATGATTTTATGGATCAATAGCTCTGGTAGTGTAGTGCCTAACACATTTGATTGTTAACCAGAAGGCTGGCAGTTCAAACCCATCAGCTACTCCTCGGAAAGAAGACTGGGCAATCTACTTCCATAGAGATACTGCCTCAGGAACCCAAGAAGGAGTCATTATGAGTCAGAACCAACTTGATGACAGTAAGGTTTTTTTTTTTTTTTATGGATAAAATATTGAATGGCACAGGAAGCATTAAAAGAGATGGAAGGAATACACAGAGTCACTGGACCAAAGAGGACTGGTAGACACACAACCATTTCAGGAGGTAACATATGATCAAGAACTAACAGTGCTGAAAAAAGAATACTAAACTTGGCTGAGGACATTGGTGAAAGACAAGTCTCTAGGAACTTATGGAATACCAAACAAGATTTCAAAAAATGGATACAATATTGGAAGGGCTCACTCTTCTATGCTTAAAAATTTTGAAGATAGCTACCTGGGCAACTTACTGGAAGAGATCGATATTTGTGCCCATTCTAGAGAAAAGTGATTCAACAGAATGTGGAAGTTATTAAATAATATTATTAATGTCACATACAAGTAATATTTTACTGAAGACAATTAAAAAATGGTTGCAGTTCATCAACAAGGAACTGTCAGAAATTCAAGCCAGATTCAGAAGACAGAGTGGAATGAGGGATATCATTGCTGATGTCAGATGGATCTTGGCTGAAAACAGAGCATACCAGAAAGATGCTTACTTGTGTTTTATTGACTATGTGAAGGCATTCAACTGCATGGATCATAAAAAATTATGAATAACAACTTGAAGAATGGGATTTCAGACACTTATTTGTGCCCACACAGAACCTGAACACAGACCAAGATGTCACTATAACAGAATGAAGATATATTCTGTGGTTTAAAATGTGAAAACGTGGATCCTGTCACCATACTTAATCATTCCATATATTGAGCAAATAATCAGAGAATCTGGACTGTATGAAGAAGAACATAGCATCAGGATTGGAAGAAGAGTCATTAACAACCTGCTATATGTGGATGATACAGCCTTGCTTGCTGAGAGCAAAGAGGATTTAAAGAACTTACTGATGAATATCAAAAACTATAGGCTTCAGGCTTCAGGAGGGTTTCTGTAAGATGGTAGAATAAGTAGACAAATTATACAGACCCTCTTCAACAAAGAAAAGGGAAACCAATGAACACAGATATAGAAGATAATCCTGGAGCCCTGAACTTTGAAAGGAAGGATACAGAAGTGGACTAAACTCCAACTAGTAGAAGAACCTGCATGAAAACACCAAAAAAGGAGACATACAGAGTTATGGTCTGCCAGTGATACTGATGGCATGGACAGCTTGAATATGGCCAAGTGGTGTGAGGACCTAAGAATTAAAATAAAAATTGGTCCTGCTAGCCAGGGGCTGCATGAAGAACTGCACTGGTGGCTGGTGAATATAAAAGAGGAAGCAGCAAAGAAGAAGGTGGGCTGAACTGTGGACTTTTGCCAGTCAGGAGGATGCAGCCATTTTAAATGTTTGCAAGCATCTCAACCATTTTGGATATTTAAAGTGACAGTGTTCTCCCAGATTCCAGGGACTTAACAATAGGCTCCACTTGCCAGGAACCACAGGGACATTCAGGACACAAAGAACTGGAAAGGTGCAATATTTCCCTTGTTACTCTTAGACCCCACACCTTCCTGGTGAATGGAGGTGTGGCTATCCCTCACTCCTACCCACCTTCTGGGCCAGCAGGAATTCCTTCCCAATCTGTGTGCTCAGAAGGAGCCTGGGTGACCTGCCCTGCCCTGCCCTGCCCAGATTTCTTTTTTTTTCCATTTTTGTAGTTTGTTTGTTTGTGTCTGTTTTAAAATTATTATTATTATTATTATTTTCATTTTAATTATTATTCTTTATTCTTGCCTTCCCAGATTCTAGTTTTCAGCTTTCTCTTTCTTCCCTGTTCTTGGTTCCCATTTTTTTTTCTTTCTCATGGTTAACCCATTCCTTGTTTTCTTCTTGCATTTTTCCCTCATTATTCTCCTACTCTACCTTTTTTTGTTTTATTGCCCTCTCCTCAGATATTGTGAGGTTTAAATTAATTAATTAATTTTCTTGTGTGATTGTTCCTGTGTGTTTACACAGTGTTTTTGTCTTCTTGCTTTTAATTTTTGATTGTTTTTCAATTGTTGGTTTTGTCTAACTGAGTGGGAAATAGCAATAGTGCCCATACAACACAACTATACCTGCACCTCCTGCAGCTCCACTTACTGAGAGAGAGCCACAACTTCCTTCTCCACCAACTGGCCAATGATAAATGACCACCAAGAAAAGCCTGACTCACCCTTAGCTGCTCTTCACAAACAGTTAACAGATATCTAAATACAATAATGTCACAATGTCTCAGAGACAACAGACCATCACAATCCATACAAAGAAGCAAGATAAAGTGGTAGAAATAAAGGAGCAGGATATGGACTCAGAACACATCCCTGAGGAAGAAGCAGCATTGGAACTCTCTGGTAAGGAATTCAAAAAAATTATATTTAGGTATCTTCAAAGGATTGAGAGACACATCAAGGAAAGTACTGACAAAATTAAGGAAAACAACAGACAAAACCCTAGAACAATTCTGGAAGAAAATACAAGAACAAAATGACAAAAAAAATGAAACATTAGAAATGATACAAAATCTACAGATAGAAATCCAGAAGATTAATACTAAACTGTCAGAAATAGATAACACATTGAAAGGGCAAAGGAGTAGAATTGATGCAATGGAAGACAGAATTAATGAGATTGAAGACA
>NW_006921749.1:5640049-5669115 GCF_000298275.1 Orycteropus afer afer | reverse complement strand
GGCAAAATTGTCCCTCAAATATGATGGTGAAATTAGGAGATTTCCAGATAAGCAGAAATTAAGGGAATTTGTTAAAATCAGACCAACCTTACAAGAGATACTTAAGGGAGTCCTTTGAACAGAGAACCAATAATAACAAACAACAACTGACCATTAATATCCAAGGTGACATAACACAGAAACTAACACAGTTACAGAAGTATACAAAGTGAAATAAGCTTATAAAATTATAAACAGGGAAACAGAGACATCAGTTGACAAATGAGGACAACTACAAACCAAAAAGGGGGAAAAATCGTGTGGTGAAGGAACTCTGAAATGGTGAGGAAGTCAAGAGAATTGAAGGATAGAATGGACTGTTCTAAACATGGGGAGAAAATTATAAAGCACAGGGTAACCTCAAAAAAAAAAAAAATTGAAACTTTCACATTACAATAAAAAAGAGGATGATCACCAATATGTAGAAAATACTAAAACAATAGCAACACAACAAATGATAACATGATTCATAAACATAATGAGCTCAGCACAGAAAATTATATGGAACAAAAAAGCCAGCAAAACCATGAAAAACTAAATAACAAAATGACAGCAAGCAATTCATACTTGTTGATAATTATACTGAATGTCAATGGATTAAATGCACCACTCAAGAGATGGAGAGTTGCAGACTGGATAAGAAAACATAACCCATCAATATTCTGTCTACAAGAGACACGCCTTAGAGACAAAGACAAAAATAGACTAAAAATCAAAGGTTGGAAAAAGATATATCAAGCAAATGGTGATGAAAAACGAGCTGGAGTGACAATACTAATTTCTGATAAAACTGACTTTAAGACAAAAACCACCATACAAGAACAAAGAAGGACATTATATAATGATTAAGCATTAATCGAATAGGAAGATATAACCACAATAAATATCTATGGACCCAATGAAAGAGACCCAAAATAAATAAATCAGACTTTCACATAATTGAAAAGGCAAATAGATGATTTATATACATCTACAGAGCACTTCATCCAACAACGGCAAAATATATATTCTTTTCCAGAGCACATGGAGCATTCTTGAGGATAGACCATATGTTAGGCCATAAAGCAAGCCTTCATAAATTTAAAAACATTGAAATACTGCAAAGCATCTTCTCAGAACAGAATATTATCAAATTAGAAATCAACAATGGGAAGATCAATGGAAAAAGAACAAACACATTGAAACTAAACAACACCCTTCTTAAAAATGATAGGGTAATAGAAGAAATAAAAAATGAACTTCAAAAATTCTTTGAATCAAACAAGAATGAAAACACAACATACCAAAATCTCTGTGACACAGCAAAAGCAATGAGAAGAGGCCAATTTATAGCAATAAATGCACACATCAAAAAAGAAGAGCCAAAATCAACATTTTAAGCCAACATCTCCTACAATTAGAAAAAGAACAGCAAGAAAAGCCTACAGTCACCAGAAGAAAGGAAATAGTAAAGATTCGAGCAGAAATCAGTTAAACAGAAAATAGAAAGACAATAGAAAAAAATCAACAAGACCAGAAGTTGGTTTTTTGAAAGATTAATAAAATTGACAAACCACTGGCAAATTTAACAAAGGAAAAGAAGGAGAAAATACAAATAACATGAATAAGCAACGAAATGGGCAGCATCACAACAGAACCAACTGAAATAAAAAGGATAATATCAGGATACTATGAAGAACTGTATTGCACCAAATTTGAAAATCTGGAAGAAATGGACAGATTTCTAGAAACACATCACTTACATAAACTAACACAAACTAATGTGGAAAAGTTGAAGAGATCCATAACAAAAGAAGAAATTGAACAGGTCATAAAAAAAAAATTACCAACAAAAAAATACTGGCCCAGATAGTTACACCAGAGAATTCTACCAAACATTCAGTGAAGAACTGACACCAATCCTACTCAAATTATTTCAAAACATACAAAATGATGGAGTCCTCTAATTCATTTTATGAAGAAAGCATAACCTTGATACCAAAACCAGGCAAAGACATCACGAAAAGGAAAACTACAGACCCAAATTCCTCATGAATATAGATGCAAAAATCTTCAACAAAATCCTAGCCAGTAGACTCCAACAACATATCAAGAAAATCATTCATTATGACCAAGGGAAGTTCATATCAGGCATGCAAGGATGGTTCAACATTAGAAAAACAATTAACATCATCCCACATAAATAAAACAAGGGAAAAGAACCACACGGCATTATCAATTGATGCAGAAAAGGCATTTGATAAAATCCAACACCCATTCCTCATCAAAACTCTAAGCAAAATAAGAATGGAAGAAACCTTTCTCAACATAATAAAGGGCATCTATGCAAAACCAATATCCAACATTATTCTCAGTGGAGAGAGACTGAAACCATTCCTCTTGCTAACAGGAACCAGACAAGGATGCTATTCCTTCTCTTCAACATTACATTGTAAGTTCTAGCCAGGACCTTAAGGCAAGAAAGGAAAATCAAAGATATCCAAATTGGTAAGGAAGAAGTAAAATTATCCTTATTTGCTAATGATATAATTCTATACATAGAAAATCCAAGAGACTCAGTAAAAAAAAAAAAAAAATACTGAAACTAATTGAGAGATTTAGCACTGTGGCATGATACAAGATCATCGAAAATTCAGTTGGATTCCTCTACATCAGCAAAGAAATTGCTGAAAAAGAAATAAGGAAATCAATGCCATTTACAAAAGCTACCAAAAAAAAAAAAAAAAACCTGGGAATAAATCTTACCAGGGACACAAAAGACCTGTGCAAAGAAAACTATAAAACACTATTTCTAGAAACCATAAGAGATCCACATAAATGAGAGAACATACCATGCTTGTGGATAGGAAGATTGAACATTGTGAAAATGTCAATATCTACTCAAAGTAATCTATACATTCAATGTAATCCCAATCCAGATCCCATCAACATTCTTAAAAGATACTGAAAAACCAGTCACTAACTACATGGAAAGGTTAGACATCTTGGATAAGCAAAGCATTATTGAAGAAGAAGAAGAAAGTAGGGTTTCTAAGAAGAAAGAAGAAAGAAAGATACTGTATCTTAAAACCTATTATATAGCCACCATAGTCAAAACTGCCTGGGATGGGTACAATGACAGACACATAAACCAATGGTATAGAATTGAGAACCAGAAATACATCCGTAGACCTATGGTCAGCTGATCTTTGACAAAGGATCACAATCCATTAAGTAGGGAAGATATTGTCTGTTTAATAAATGGTGCTGGCAAAATCAGATATTCATTTGCAGAAAAATGAAACAATATCTGTACCTGACACCATACACAAAAACTAACTCCAGATGGATCAAAAACTTAAATGTGGTACCTAAAACTATAAAGTTCCTCACAGAAAAACTAGGTGCAAATGTTGTTGTTGTTGTTATGTGCCGTCGAGTCGGCCCCGACTCATAGCGACCCCTCCTTGGGTTTCCGAGGCAGTATCACTATAGGGACCCTTATATATGGCACAAATAGACTATCAAGCATAACCCAAAATGCAAAAAGCAGAAGATATGCTAGATAAATGGGACCTTCTAAAGTTAAATTTTATGTACTTCCAAAGACTTCTCCAAAAGAGTCAAAAGAGAATCTACATATTAGGAAACAATACTCGGCAATGACGTATCTGACAAAGGACTTATCTCTAGAATTTATAGAAAACTCCAACACCTCTACAACAAAAAGGCAAATAATGCAACTAAAAAATGGGCAGAAGGCTTGAAGAGACACTTCACCAAAGAGGATATTCAGGAGGCCAACAAAAACATGAAGAAATGCTCATGATTATTAGCCAAGAGAGATGCAAATCAAAGCAACGAGATAACATCTTGCTCCAGCACTAGTAGCAAAGTTCAACAGGACAGAAAATCACAAATGCTGGTGAGGATGCAGAGAGATTGGAATGCTCCTACACTGCTGGAAGGACTGTCAAATGATACAACCACTGTAGAAAACAGTATGGAGATTCCTTAAAAAGTTGGAATTAGAAATACCATTTGACCCAGCCATTCCATTACTAGATGTATATCCTAAAGAAGTGAAAGCCAGAACAAGACAGATATATGTGCACCCATGTTCAATGCAGCATTATTTACAATAGCCAAAAGATGGAAACAACCTAGGTACCCATCAACAGAAGAATGGATAACCAAACTATGGCACATACACACAATGGAATACTATGCAACCCTAAAGAGTAATGGAGAATTTGCAAAACACTGCATAATGTGAATGAACATGGTGGACATTATGTTGAGTGAAATAAATCAGTAACAGAAGGAAAAATATTGTATTAGTCTGTTCTTGCAAAAAGTCAAGGAAAGGTTTATATATGGAAGGATATTTTCTTTGTTGGTTACCAGGGGTGAGAAGGGAGGGTAGGGAACACTGTTAGATAGGTAGAGACAGGTATTGATTTGGGTGAAGACAAGAGCAATGTACCAAATATAAGTGATTAACACAGTGGTACTGAGGAAGAAGAAGACATAGTAGGTGCATGGAAGGTACAGACAACAAAGATGAGCCCTTTGCACATAAAATACTGTGCTGTCAGTGAAAGCAAACATTGATATGGGTGAGTGGATGGATGGACAGGCTGAACTCTGGTAGTGTAGTGCCCAAGGCATTTGACTGCTAACCAGAAGCCTGGTGCTTCAAACCCACCAGCCTCTCCTGGGAAGGACGTTTGGGCAATCTACTTCCGTAGAGATACTGCCTCAGAAACCCAAGGAAGGATCATTCTGAGTTGGGAGCGACTGGGGAGTGTGAGTTTTTTCATGCAGGAGGAAGTGTGCCTATGACCATGTATAGGGTTGATAGACAATCTTTCTACAAGTGTATTTGTATGTTCTGTAAGAATTCTCAGGTATACAGAAGAGCTGACAAGGGACAAGGTTGTAATCACTTTTTGGCCACAGCCAGCTACTCCGAGGGAGCAAGTAGTTGGACCTGTAGGTCAGGATCATAGTCCCAGGGGACATCAAGCTCAATTGGCATAACATACTGTTGCTATTGTTGTTATGTGTCGTCTTGTCGGACCTGACTCATAGAGACCTCTCCTTCTGTTTCCGAGGCAGTATTACTATGGAAGTAGATTGGCCAACATTCCTCCCAAGGAGTGCCTGGTGGGTCTGAACCACCAGCCTTCTGGTTAGCAGTCAAGTGCCTTGTTGTTGTTGTTATGTGCCTTCGAGTCGGCCCCGACTCATAGCGACCCCTCCTTGGGTTTCCGAGGCAGTATCACTACGGAAGTAGGATTGCCCAACCTTAGGCACTACAAATACTACACAAAAACATTGTTCCACATCCTACTTTGGCAAGTAGCGCCTGGGATCTTAAAACCTTGCAAGCAGCTGTCTAGATGCAATGATGGGTCTCTCCTCATCCAGAACAAAGAAGTATAAAGAAAACCAAAGACACATGGAAACAATTAGTCCAAATGACTGGTACACCATGCAATTCTCAGCCTATATGACTATGAGACCAGAAGAACTAAATGGTGTCTGGCTACCACTGTCAACCACTCAGAGGGAGATCTCTGTAGGTGATCCTGGATAGAGTGGGAGAAAAATGGGGAACAAAACTCAAAATCATTAAAAAAAAAGTGATCAGATTTGCTGATCTGATAGAGCCTGATGGAACCACTGAGTGCCTGATCCTTAGCTGCTCTTCAGGTCTGGAATTGAACCCACTCCTGTGGCTTCCAGCCAAACAAAAGACAGGCATATGAGCTGAACAATTACTTTAGGTAGATACACTCCTTGTAGAGATCAGTCACAGGAGAATAGAATGGCTGTGTATACACAGGGAGTCAGCCTTAGGGGACAGGGATGCATGAAGGGAAGACACAGGGAAGAGGTAACAATGGGGAGGAAGTGAGAGGGCAGCTGTTGCATTTTGGGAAATTGCAGTCCATGTCGTGAGACAAAGTGTATGTGAACTGCTGTACTGGAAAGTGAATTTGCTCTGTTGACTTTCACTCAAATCACAATTAAAAAGAAAAGAAAAGGACTATAGGCTTCAGTATGGATAACACCTCAACATAAAACAAAATACTCAGAAGTGGATCAATAAATAACGTCATGATAAAAGGAGAAAACATGGAATGTGTCAAGGATTTCATTTTACTTTGATCTACAATCAGCACCCATGGAAGCAGCAGTGAAGAAATAAAATGATGTATTGCTCTAGAAAAATCTGCTCTACAAGACCCTTTCAGATGTTAAAAATCAAAGATGCCACTTTGATGATGAAGGTGGGCTTGACCCAAGTCATGATATTTTCACTTGTCTTGTATGCTTGTGAAAGCTGGAGAATGAATAAAGAAGACTGAAAAAGAATTGATGCCTTTGGATTAGGGTATTGATGAAGAATATTGTATATACCTTGGACTGCTAGAAGAACAAACAAATCTTGTCTTGGAGGAAGTAAAGCCAGAATCCTCCTTAGAAGTGAGGATGGCAAGATTTCATTTCACATACTTTGGACATGTTATCAGCGGAGATGTGTCCCTGCAGAAGGACTTTATGGTTGGAAAATAGCCAAAAAACCAAACCAACTGCCATTGAATTGATTCTAACTCATAGCAACCCCCATTGGGTTTCCAAGTCTATAAATCTGTACGGGAGTAGATTGCCTCATTTCGTGGATTTAAACTTCTGACTTTCTGGTTAACAGCCACACTATGCTACCAGAGCTTCTTTGATAAAGTAGAAGGTCAGTGAAAAAGAAGAAGACTCTCAAGCAAATGGATTGACACAGTGGCTGCAACAAGAGCTCAAACAAAGTCATGATCATGAGGACAGCACAAGACTGGGTAGTTTTTATTCTGTTTTATATAGGGTCACTATGAGTTGGAACTGACTCGGCACCTAACAATAACATAAATTAAATCCATTTCTTGACAACAATGACAACAACAAAAATCTCATTAGATGGAAATCCTCTAAATAATGTTCTAGAAAGTTAATTTGACCAGAGGACTGGTCCATCAATTTCTCAAAAATTGGCTAATGGGTAAGCAATCAGAATCAATCAGTTGACACATAGATTCAGTAGTTACTTAAATAGGAGCAGAATATCTAAGATATCATTAAAGTACTGTGTGTGACACATTGTGAGCAATTCCTGTATCTAGGTTGAATGAATTAAAGTATTTTCTGTGCAACTTTATGTCAATAAAAAAGTATTCAAATGTTATTTCTTTTAAATAAAATAATCTGTCTACCCCCAAATTGCAGCATATTCTATTTACAAATTAGTAAAGGCTCTTATGTACTTTTTAATCCATCAGTCATTGTCAAGACTATACTGTCAGGATCTTCTTGCTGCCAACCAAGAGTTCTGTTCTTTCCACTCCACAGAGCCCAGGATGAAAACTTTACTTCTTGAAGTATGTTGCTTCTCCTCTCCTGTCTCTGTCTGTCTCTCTCTCTCTCCCTTGTTTTCTCTCTTTCTCTCTCTCTCTCTTTCACACACATACACACACAGGCACACAAATCTATTCATTCTGGTATTTTTATTTCTCAATTTATGTGCAATAGATCTTTTATACCTCATTATAATTTTTATCAGCTAAAGTTCTGCCTCTGTGGTGTCTTTGTCTGTGTATACATTTGTGTATTCATTTACTTATCAGTAATTTACTTATCAGCTTATTCTTATTTAGAGTCAGATTATTAATTGTATATCACGTACATTTTCTTTTATCAACTAAAATAATTCACTCTTCTTGAATTTCATTTACTGTTTATTTATTTTGGGATAGGAAGTTTCTGTGTGGTAAGAATGATTAAGATTTTGACTAGTAATTAAAAGATTTGTGGTTTGAACCCACACAAAGGCATTCAATGGATAGGCCTGGTGATGTGCTTCCAAAAGGTCACAGCCTAGAAAAAAACCTATGAAGCAATCCTAGTCTGCACATATGGGTCACTGTGACTTAGAATGGACAGGAAGTTGTTACCACAAAACCTGCCATAGACAGAACCTGTACAAAGTGGTAACCTGTCAAAGTGGGAAAATGCAAGTATTTTCCACTAAAAGGAGCAATAGAAATCTGGTAAGACTGCACTTTGTCAAAGGTAAAAAACTTGTGAGATCCAGAAAAACAAAACAAAATGCAGTTCTGTTAAGGTCTGGCTCTCATAGGTTTCACTGCACATGCTCTTTTGCTGTTCAGATAATCACACTAATTAAAGACTTATGGATTCTCTTGTAAGGTTCCAAAACCAAGCCAAACCTACTGCAAACAAGTCAATTCTGACTCATGGTGACTCTACAGGACAGAGTAGAACTGTCCCATAGGGTTTCCAAGACTGTAAATCTTTATGGAAGCAAACTGCCTAATCTCTCTTTGCCAAAGTAGCTGGTGGGCTAGAATCATCAACTTTTTGATTAGCTGCTGAAATGTTTTAACCACTGATAGCATCAGGATTCCTCCTCGAAAGGCCAAGAGGATAAAATCAATTGAATTTTCAAAGTAATTGTACACATGCAGCAGAAAATATTGAATTATTCTATAAATAAGTAACTTGTATTTCATTCCCAAACACATTTGAATAAATGCTAAAAACAATAAATTTGATAACTATATTTTTGAAGAAATTTCATGAAAATTCTTAGTAGTATTTAATTTAGTACCAGTTTAATTTTATTTTATTAAGAGAAAATTTTCTCAATTTTTTTAAATATGCCAGATTAAGTCATTTATTAAAAAAAAATTAATAGTAGAAAATATATTTTTATTCCTCAAAAAACTGAGATATCAACCATACTTATCTGATAAAATGAAACACTATTTGGGTTACCTTATTTTGTGGCCTAGAAAATAATAGCAGTAATGCAAGAACAAGCTCACTACATTAAAACATGGAGATTACTTAGCACTGGTTGCTCAAAAGAATCAGACCTGATAAACCACAATCATATTCTTCCTAAACATTTTGAGCTTTGATCCTATCAAGACTTTTTTTCCTCAAGTTTCAGAATCTTCATATTAAGAATCTGAGCTCAAATTATACATTAACAACTTTTTGACCAATGCTATTGAAATACAAAACTCTTATATCTTCACTTTCACTCATCACCATGCAATATACAACCTACTTTTAGTGTTAAAATAGTTTAAGCCTTTTAGAGTTGCATTTTTCTTTAAATACAAGGATTATTCCAGCTTTCTGCTAGCAGATGACAGAAATCCAACCTAGTGGTTTAAGTGAGATAAAGGCAACCTAATTGACTCTGATAATTAAATCACTGGAAAAAAAAAAAAAAAAAAAATGCAATACCTGAATCCAGCCTCAGTCTGATCCTCTTTTTGCATCCATTTCTCTGTTTCTACCTCAATGTCCTCTTTGCTTTTTCAGGCTATAATGGACCTTTGTCTGTCACCTCTCTTTTATTCATGTCACATTATTTACCAACACATTTACTACTTTGAGTATCTGTGTGGTTCTAGAGATGTTGACATTACCCCTGACACAAAAAGTCAAAACCATATTGTTAACAATGCAGTTTTTGAGGAAAAACTATTGTATCATTTGCTTTTTATGCATAAGAATAAGAATGTATTTTCTTTCTTTTAACTGAGGTATAATTCACCTAACCATAAAGTTTACCCTTTCAAAGTGCACAATTCAGGGTTTTTTGTTGTTGTTGTTGTTGGTGGTGGTGGTGGTGTTTTTAGAATATTTACAAAGTTGTGTAACAATCACTACTATCTAATTCCAGAACATTTTGTCATCCTCAAAAGAAACTGTACAAATTAGCCACGTTCTGCATCCCCATTTCTCCTCAGCCTCTAAACTAATAAACAAACAAACAAACAAAAACAAACTGCAAACTCAGTGTCATTGAGTCAATTCCTACTTGTAGCAACCTGCTGTGGGTTCCAAGATGGTAATCTTTATTGAAGTAGATTGTCCAGCCTTCCTTCCATGGAGTGGCTGGTGGGTTTGAACCACCAACCTTCTAGTTAGCAGTCAAATAACATAGGCACCGTGTCACCAGAGCTAAAAATCTATAGTGAAAGAAAGTAGATTAGTGTTTTCCTCAGCCCCTACAAAACACTAATTTACTTTCTTTCTCTGAATTTTCCTTTCCTAGATATAAATGGAATTATACAGTATGTGTCTGGCTTTTTAAATTTAGCATATTTTCAGGTTTTGTCCATGTTGAAATATGTACCAACATTTCTTTATTTTTATGACTACATAATACTCCATTGTTTACCAGTCATCTCCAGTCATCTGTCAGTGTGCTGTATTGTGGTGGCTTGCATGTTGCTGCGAGGCTGGAAGTTAAACCAAAAATATTATATATGCCAGCAGGGTCACCCATGGTGGCAAGATTCCATGGAGCCTCCAGACAAAGACAGACTAGGAAGAAGGAGAGGGTCATCCACTTCTGAAAAATTTAGTCACTGAAAACCTTTTGAATAGCAGTAAAACACTGTTGGCTATATTACTTTATGAATAGCCTTGAAACACTGAATGATATAGTGCTGGAAGATGAGCCCCTTAGTTTGGAAGACACTCAAAAGATTACTGGGGAAGAGATGTATCCTCAAAGTAGAGTCAACTTTAATGCTTGGATGCAGTAAAACTTTCAGGACCTCCATTTGCTGATGGGGCACGACTCAAAATGAGAAGAAAAAGCTGCAAACATTCATTAATAATAGGAATACAGACCGTAAAAAGTATGAATTTAGGAAAGTTAAAAGTTGTTAAATATGAAATGAAATGCATAAATATCAATATCCTAGGCATTAGTGAGCTGAAGTGGACTGGTACTGACCATTCTGAATCAGACAATCTATTATGCTGGGCATGGCAAATTCAAGTGGAGGGGCAAGGCATTCATTTTCAAAAAGAACATTTCAAAATCTATCCTGAAGTATAGCCTACAGGGAAGACCAGATAATACTACTATTATTCAAATTTATGCACCAACCACTGAAGTAAAAGATGAAAAAATTAAAGATGTCAAGTAACTTCTGTAGTCTGAAATTGACCAAACATGCAATCAAAATGTATTGGTGATTGGAATGCAAAAATTAGAAACAATGAAAAAACACTGGTAGTTGGAAAATATAGCCTTGATGATAGAAATGATAGCAGAGATCACAAAACAGAATTTTTCAAGACCAATGACTTACTCATTGCAAATATCTTTTTCCAACAACATACAAACAAGGTAGCTATACACCTGGTCCTCATCAGATGGAATACACAGAAATCAGATCTACTACATATGTGGAAAGAGACAATAGAGAAGCTCAAAGTCATCAGTCAAAACAGGCCAGAAGCTGACTGTGAAATAAATTGTTTCATGTGCAAGTTCAAGTAGAAGCTGAAGAATTTATTTAAAATAAAAGTCCACAAGAGCCAAAATATGATCTTGATTATATCACACCTGAATTTAGAGACCATCTGAAGAACAGATTTAAGATATTAAACACCAATGACTGAAAACCAGATGAGTTATGGGATGACATCAGAAACATCATACATGAAGAAAGTAAAAGGTCATTAAAAAGTTAGGAAAGGAAGAAGAGACCATAATGGATGTCAGAAGAGAATCTGAAACTTGTTCTTGAATGGAAAGTAGTTAATGCAAATGGAAGAAATGATGAAATAAAAGAGCTGAACAGAAGATTTCAAAGAGCAGCTCAAGAACACAAAGTAAAGTATTATAATAAAATGTGTGAAAACCTGGAGGTAGAAAAACAAAAAGGAAGAACACATTTGAGATTTCTCAAACTGAAAGAGCTGAAGAAAAATTCAAGCCTCAAGTTGCAATATTGGAGGAGTCTATGGGCAAAATATTGAATGATGCAGGAAGTATTAAAAGAAGATGGAAGGAGTATACAGAGTCACTGTACTAAAAAAAATTGGTACATGTTCAACCATCTCAGGAGGCAGCATATGATCAAGAACCAATGATACTGAAGGAAGAAGTCCAAGTTGTGCTGAAGGAATCAGTGAAAAATGAGGCTCCAGGAATTGACATTGAGATCTTTCAAAAAAGGAATGGAATGCAGTGTTGAAGGTACTTACTCATTTATAACAAGAAATATGGAAGACAGCTATCTGGTCAACTGACCAAAAGTGACCAATATTTATGTCCATTCCAAATAAAGATGATCCAACAGAATGTGGGAATTATTGAACAATATCATTAATATCAAATGTAGTTAAACTTTTGCTGAAGATAATTCAAAAATGGTTGCAGTACTATATTGGCAGGGAACTTCCACAAATTCAGTCTGGGTTCAGAACAGGATGGGGATCCAGGGATATCATTGCTGATATCTGATGATCTTGGCTGAATGCAAAGAATATCAGAAAGACATTTACCTGTATTTTATTGACCATGCAAAAGCATTCAATTGTTGGATCATAACAAATTATGGTTAATATTGTCAAGAATGGGAATCCCAGACATTTAATTGTGCTCAGGGGGAATCTGTAAATAATCCAAGAGGCTGTCATTAGAACAGATCAAGAGGATACTGTATGGTTTAAAATTGAGAAAGGTGTGCATTAGGGTTGTATCCTTTCACCATACTGATTCAATCCATATACTGAGCAAATAATCAGAGAAGCTAGAAGTGTTTTGTTCTGTTGTTTACTGTACCCCCTACCTGAACTGGAGATCTGAGGGGACTGGGGTTGCCATGACTCAGAAACAACTTGACGGCCCCTAGCCACAACAGTATGGAGAAAAACATGGCATTGGGATTGGAGGAAGATTCACTAACAACCTGCAATATGCAGATGACACAACCTTGCTTGCTGAAAGTGAGGAGGACTTAAAGCATTTATTGATGAATATAAAAGATTACAGTTTTCAGTATGGATTACACCTGAACAAAAAGAAAACAAAAATCCTCATAAATGGACCATTAAGCAACATCCTGATAAATGGAGAAAAAAAAATGGAGATTGTTAGGGATTTCATTTTACTTAGATCCTTAATCAACACCCCTGGAAACAACAGTGAAGAAATCAAACGTATTGCACTGGACAAATCTGCTGTTAGGGACTTCTTTAAAGTGCTAAGAGTAAAGATGTCACTTTGAAGACAAAAGTGTGAATAACCCAAGCCATGATATTTATAATCACCTCATAGGATTGTAGAAGCTGAATAAGGAAGTCTGAAGAAGAAATGATGCATTTGAATTTTGGTATTGGTGAAGAATACTGAAAATACCATTGTCTGCCAGAAGAAGAAACAAACCTATCCTGGAGCAAGTGTAGCCACAAAGCTCCTTGGAAGCAAGAATAGCCAGACTTCATCTCACTTACTTTGTTCATGTTGTCAGAGGGCAACAGTCCGCAGAGAAGGGTGTCATGCTCAGTAAAATAGAGGATCAGCAAGAGCAGAGAAGACCCTAAATGAGATGGATTGACACAGTGGCTGCAACAATGGGCTCAAATACAACAAAAATTGTGAGGATAGTGTAGGACTGGGCAGTGTTTTGTTCTGTTGTGCATGGGGTTATTATGAGTCAAAGCAGACTTGACAGCATCTAGCAACCACTACAATATTACACTATATGGATATCTCATACTTCATATATCCATTAGTGGATGTTTTGGTGGTTTCCATTTGAATAGCCTCATATGCATATGAAAGATGGACAATGAATAAAGAAGAACTGATGAATTTGAATTGTGATGTTGGTAAAGAATATTGAATGTACCATGAACTACAAAAAGAATGAACAAATCTATCTTGGAGAAAGTACAGCTAGAATGCTCCTCAGAAGTGAGACCCGTCAGACTTCATCTCTCATATTTTCACATACTGTCAGAAAGGCCAATCTCTGGATAAGGATCTCTTGCCAAGTAAAGTAGAAGGTCAGCAAAAAACAAATTGGATTGACACAGTGGCTGGAATGATAGGCTTATGCAAGGCAATGATTCTGAAGATGGCACAAAAGCATATAGTGTTTTATTCTGTTATGCATAGGGTTGCTATGAGTCGAAACTGACTCTACAGTGTCCAACAACAACAACAACAATGATTAATTATAGGATCTCTGCTGGTGCAGTGGTTAAAACATTCAGCTGAGGAAAGATTGGTGGTTTGAACCCACTAGCCATTCTATGAGAGAAAGATATGTCAGTCTGCTTCCGTAAAGATTTACAGCCTTGGTAACATTGTGGAGCAGTTCTACTCTGTCCTATATTGTTGCTATGAGTTGGAGTTGACTCTCTTCCAATAGGTGTGAAAAACTCTATTTGGGAGCCCTAGTGATGCGGTGGTTAAGTGCCCAGCTACTAACCAAAGAGTTGCTGGTTCAACATAGCAGCCACCTAGTGATAGAGAGATACACTGTATACTACACAGTAAGACAAAATATTTGACTTACTGATGTTAGATATTAACTATACCTAACTGTTCCAAGTTACATACAAATTAGACTTAAAGGTAGATTTAAAAATGGAACTCATTCTGATCCAGGGACTGCTTGGCTAAGAATATGTGTGTGTGTGTGTGTGTGTATCTGTTTTCTTCTGTGGATTATAGCCAACAGCATCTTGAATTGTTCTCATCTCCACTGAGTATAATTCATGGCTTTCAGTTCTGAGCTCTGATCTCTTTTTGAACAGCTACCTGATTCAGAAAATCCTAGGATAAATTCTGATTGGACTCACCTGAGTCACATCCTCCTGTCCTATACCAAGTGGTAGTCCTTAGTTGTCCCAGTTGGGCAATCGCATGGAAACAGAAGAGAAACTATGGTTGGCACCTTTCATATGTACCCCATAGTCAGTCAGAGAGAAATAGTGTCCCCAAGGTAGAGTGATATTGTTCTGAACAGCCAGAATAATAAGTGTTCTTGAGAGGGAAATGAATAAAAGAAAAAAAAAAGGGATTGTGTTGGTCTGATAATTCACAACAGGGCATGATCAGCAGAGAAGCTGCATGGTCTCTCATTCTGCTTTGAGTTAGTTCTGCTTTCACACTCCCTGATTATTACAAAAGCTCCACAACCCTAAACACTCTGTGCAAACTTTATACATTTTGACTTTTCCAATCTGTAACAACACTGAAGGATTTTGACATTAAAGGCTTCTGGTGGAAGGAGAATGAAACAATAAAGAACTGAATCAGAAAATGTACAATGTGATTTTTCATGGATAATAGAAATAATGATAGGATATGCTACCAACTGTCTGGAATACTACATGAATTTGAAAATATTAAGCAATCAAGCAGCATTTGTCTTTTTTAAGAAATTCTGATGACTATATTCATGATTGCATTTTAATCAAGTTATTATGTTGTATTTGAATGTTGTCATAATTTCAGGCTTTGAGCAGTGATTGCACATTTCTTGTTTATTTTTTTCTTTCAGGAAAAGCTATTTTCACCCAATGAATGGTTTTTGATGGAAATAGCTTTGAAAGTGATTATCTAGGTTATATTCTTATATATAATCATAAAGTAACCTTTTTTTTAATTTTGATAAAGGTTTTACCTCAGTCCAGCTGCTTAGCTCTAAATGTTACATACAATTCATATAATAGTGCTATTAATTAAAATCATGCAATATCCTTGACACAAATTATGATTGGGGAAATATTCTAAACAAAGTGCAGAGGAGAATATCTGGGTCCTTTAAATTAGTCCTCTTTAAGCTAAGGGTGTGATTTAAATGGCTAGATTTCTAATAAGAGCAATCAAGCAATCATTCCATGACTTCTTTTCCTGCGTAGAAAAAAATATTTCATGACTTTCAGACTGTTAAAAATTCAATCTGATTCTACATCCTGTCTTTTGGGGTGATAGCCAGTATAATCTCAGGAGCTGCACAAAACAAGGGGTTGATAATGAAAGTTAGGTATGAACTGCAGCAATTTTCTGTGAATTTAATCTCCCTTACAGTTAGAAGATAGAAGCAGAGATACAAGAGGATGCCTCTTGGCTACATCTTTGCTCTTCACTTTACTGGACAAATGTTTAGATTCATAGACTCTCAGTATTAGACATGTTCTTATTTGTCATATAGACCATCACTCATTTTATACATGTTGTTGTTACATGCCGACTAGTCAGACCCGACTCATAGCGACCCCTCCTTGGGTTTCTGAGGCAGTATCACTATGGAAGTAGATTACTCAACCTTCCTTCTGAGGAGTGGCTGGTAAGTTTGAACCACCAAACTTTTGGTTAGCAGTCAAGTGTTTTAGGTAATATGCTACCAGTCTTTCCTAAATCATCATCAGATTTGTTCTCCAGCTTTTGAGTACAGTGACTAAAAACTCCACTTCCATATAACACAATTTATTCCAATTCCAAATACCTATTAGTAACTTCATTGTGTGAGCTGGGATTTGACTTCTTAAAATTGCAAACTTTTCATTTAGTTTTGCGGTAAGGGGGTGGGGAAAACAGAAATATCTATATACAAAGCCACTAATAGACTTTCAGACTGCTTTAAAAAAGACTTCACTTTATATCTCTTTGTACTTTATAGTTTTTATTTTTTATATAGTTTAGCTCATAAACTATAGTAAAACTAAGATATTAATTAGTGTTATTGCAATCCACTGAGATATTTCACATTTTTTCCTTATTTTGAATATGGGAAAATGTGACTGAGATGTAAAATTAGTCCATAACACTTTATTGAAGAAATATCCCAAAGAAAAATTGTAAATGGTTTCAGTCATCTTGAAGTTTCATTGCAAGTGGTTTTTCCTTGGCACTGTCCCATTTTTCCCAACAATTTACATTAGAATGAGGAAAGAATGCTTTCAACATGCAGATGGCATGAGGTAGAGGAGCTTTCATATGTAATTACTAACAGAATTAGAATTCAAAAGGTCATGATTAATTAGATGTATAAGAAACATCTAATTACATAAAATTTTAACAGGGAAGAATATAAAGTCTCTTTTAAGTAAACAATGAGGGTTCACAGCTTTGTAATGTGATATGAAGAAGATCTACAAATTTTAGATGAATGTAAGCATATTATGAATGATCTAGTTAACACAGGAGGCAGCAAACTAAAGCTTGCTGCCTGTTTTTGTAAATAAAGTTTTATGACTCCTCAGCCATGTTCATTCATTTGTGCATTGTCTGTGGTTGCTTTGGGGTTACAAGAGCAGGCTTGGCTGTTGCAACAGAGATTGTATGATCCAAAAAGAATAAAATATTTATTACCTGGCCTTTTACAGAAAAATTTTGCTGACCTGTGATCTAACACAAGAAGTTTTTGTTAATACATATAGAGGCATATATGTATGGAAGTAATAACTCTCCATGGTTTTTTTGTGACATTGTTTAGTTGTATATTTGCTAATTTCTGTTATGGGCTCCAAATTTTATTAGGGACATTAGCAAATATCCAGAAGATAGCGATGAGAAATTTAAAAGGGCCACAAGGAAACTATTTTACATGAAGAACAGCTAAAGAAAACTGAGGCTAATTGGTCTGAAGGAAAGAAGATTCATGGAAAACAAAATGACTTTGCTCATAGTTTCAAATACATGAAAAATAATGACAGAAGAGGGATTTACCATATCCCAAAGCTTCAGAGAACAGACCTGGGGAAAAAGAGTGTTTATGAAATGCATGTTGTAATGAAGAAAATCTACTAGTTAAGATTTTCTGAAAATAAAATATATTGACTTGGGAGGAAGCCATCTGTAGAAAGAATTAGAAGGACAAAGAGACATGCCCACCTTTGTGGATATGTGGACACTTAATTTTCAGCTGGACTGTCTAGAGCAAAACCTGTGAAGTATATATATATAAATACAGAGAGAGATTTATTTCGAGGAAATGGCTCACACAATTGTGGAGGCTGACATACCCCAAATCCATGGGTCAAACATCAGACAGGTGACTTTTCCTGATTCACATGGTTGCAAGAGCTGATGACCCAAAATCTGCAAGTCAGGCAGCAAATTATTGGCTCATAGGATTGTAGGGGGAGCTCTGGTAGCATAGTGGCTAAGGCACTTGACTGCTAACCAGAAGGCTGGGAGTTCAAACCCACCAGCCACTCCTCGGAAGGAAGATGGGGCAATCTACTTCCATAGTGATACTGCCTCTGGAACCCAAGGAGGGGTCGCTATGAGTCAGGGCTGAATCGACAGCACATAACAACAACAACAACAACAGGATTGTAGGAGTTGGTAAATCTAAAATTTCAAATCAGGTGGCTGAATGAAGGCTTCTTCAAGAACTGGAGGTTAGACCACACAATGAGTGGACATTTGAGAGAGAAAAAGAAAACTTTCCAAAAACACCCATATATATTGGATACAGACTACTCCTTCAAGGAAACTTCTCTTGTAAGTGATTGACTGTTCACATCAGATCACAAAAAGAATGATGATTATATAACATCTGCCAAACCACTGAGAATCATGAGTTAGCCAATTTAAAACATAATATTAACCTTTACATTACCTGAGAAACAAAAAGAAGCAAGCTCTGGTGGTGTAATGCCTAAAGCATTTGACTGCTGGAGGATAGTGATTCAAACTCACTAGCCACTCCTCGGAAGGAAGGTTGGGCAATCCACTTCCTTAGTGATATTGCCTAGGAAACCCCAGGAGGTGTTGTTATGAGTTGGATCTGATTTGAAGGCAGTGAGTTTGAGTGAGTAGATGACAATATGGGTCACTTGAAATGCTTTGTTGTTGTTGTTAGGTGTTGTTGAATGGGCTCTGACTCATTTTGATACTATGTACAACAAAATGAAACACTTCCTGGTCCTGTTCCAGCCTCACAATCCTTGCTATACCTGAGGCCATCTTTGCAGTCCCTGTGTCTATCCATCTTGTTTAAGGCCTTCCCCTTTTCCATTGACCCTCTACTTTACAAAGCATGTCCTTTTCCAGGGAATGGTCCCGATTGACAACCTGACCAAAGTCAGTGAGATGAAGTCTGGCCATAATCGCTTCCAAGGAGCATTCCAGCTGTACTTCTTCCTGGATGGATTTTTTAGTTCTTCTGGCAGTCCATGGTACTTCCAGTGTTCTTCGCTAACATCACAGCTCAAAAGTGTCAACTCTTCAGTCTTCCTTATTCATTGTCCAGCTTTCACATACATATGGAGTGATTGAAAATACCATGGCTTGGGTTAGGTGCACTTTAGTCTTCAAACAGACATTCTTGGTGTTCAGGACTTGAAGGAGGTCTCTTGCAGCAGATTTGCACAGTGCAATACGTCATCTGATATCTTGACTGCTGCTTCCATTGATGTTGATTTTGGAACCAAGTAATATGAAATCCTTGACAACTTCAATCTTTTCTCCTTTTATCATGATGCTGCTGCTCATTGGTCCTGTTGTGAGGATATTTGTATTCTTTATGTTGAGATGTAATCCACACTGCAGACTGTAGTCTTCAGTCTTCATTACTAAGTGCTTCAAGTTCTCTTTACTTTCAACAAGCAAAGTTGTGTTGTCTGCATATTGCAGGTTGTTAATGAGTCTTCCTGCAATCCTGATGCCACATTCTTCTTCATATAGTCCAGCTTCTCGGATTATTTATTCAGCATACAGATTGAATAAGTATTGTGAAAGAATACAACCCTGAGACACTCCCTTCTTGAGTTGAAACCATGCTGTATCCCCTTGTTTTGCTTGAACAACAGCCTCCTGGTCTATGTACAGATTCCCCATGAGCACAGTTAAGTGTTCTGGAATTTCCATTCTTCTCAATATTATCCATAATTTATTATGATCCACACAGTCAAATGCTTTTGCATAGTCAATAAAATATCTTTCTGGTATTCTTTGCTTTCAGCCAAGATCCATCTGACATCTGGTATCTGACATCAACAATGATATACCTAATTCCATGTCCTCTTCTAAATCCAGCTTGCATTTCTGGAAATTCTTTTTCAATATGCTGTTGTAACCATTTTTGAATTATCTTCAGTAATATTTTACTTGCGTGTGACATTAATGATAATGTCCTATAATTTCCACATTCTGTGGGATCACATTTCTTTGAAATGGGTACAAATGTGGATCTCTTCCAGTCAGTTGGCCAGGCAGCTGTCTTCCAAATCTCTTGGCATAACTGAGTGAGTGCCTCCAGTAGGGCATCTACTTGTTGAAACATCTCAATGGTATTCTATCAATTCCTGGAGCCATATTTGCCAAATCCTTCACTGTAGCTTTGACTTCTTCCTTCAGTACCATTGGGTCTTGATCATTGAACACGTCCTGATATGGATGAACATTTACCAGTTCTTTTTGGGACAATGACTCTGTGTATTCCTTCCATCTTCTTTTGATGTCCTGCATCATTCAGTATTTGGTCCATAGAGTCTTTCAATATTGAAACTCAAGGCTTGAATTTTTCCTTCAGTTCTTTCAGGTTGAGAAATGCTGAGCATGTTCTTCACACTTGGTTTTCTAACTCCAGGTCCTTTCACATTTCATTATAATAATTGACTTTGTCTTCTTGAGCTGCTCTTTGAAATCTTCTGTTCAGCTCTTTTATTTTGTCATTTCTTCCATTTGATTTAGCTACTCTCCATTCAAGGACAAATTTTAAAATCTCTTCTGACATCCCTTTTGGTCTTTTCTTCCTTTCCTGTCTTTTTAATGACATTTTGCTTTCTTCATGGATGATGTTCATAATGTCAGCCCACAATTCCTCTGGTTTTTGGTCACTGGTGATCAATGCATCAAATCTATTCTTTACATGGTCTCTAAATTCAGGAGGGGTATAATCAAGGTCATATTTTGGGTCTTATGGACTTGTTTTAATTGTCTTCAGCTTCAATTTGAACTTGCATATAAGCAGTTGATAGTCTGTTCCATAGTCAGTTCCTGGCCCTGTTTTGGCTGAAGATATTGAGCTTCTCCATCTCCTCTTTCCACAGATATAATCTATCTGATTCCCATATACTCCACCCAGCAAAGTCGATGTGCATAGCCTCCGTTAATGTTGTTGAAATAAGATATCTGCCATGTATAAGTCGTTGGTCTTACAAAATTCTATCATGTGATCTCCAGGGTCATTTTTACCACCAAGACCATAATTTCCAGCTATCAGAGATTCTTCGTTTCCAACTTTTGAATTCCAAATACCACTAATAATCAACACATCTTGTTTGCATGTTTGGTTAATTTCAGGCTGCAGACATTGGTAAAAATCTTCAATTTCCTTATCTTTGGCTTTGGTGGTTGGTGCATAAATTTGAATAATAGTAGTACTAACTGGTCTTCCTTGTAGGCATGTGGATATGATCCTACTACTGACATCATTGCACTTCAGGATAGATCTTGAACATTCTTTGTGACAATGAATGAATGTCACACCATTCCTCTTCAATTTGTCATTCCCAGTATAGTAGATCATATAGTTGTTTGATTCAAAATCGCCAAAAACAGTCCATTTCAGCTCACTAATGTCTAGGATATCAATCTTTATGCATCCATTTCATTTTTGACAACTTTCAGTTTTCCCAGATTTGTACTTCATACATTCTATGTTTCAATTATTAATGGATGTTTGCAGCTATTTCTTCCCATTTAGAATCATGCCACATCAAGAAATGGAGGTCCTGAAAGCTTTACTCCATCCACATCATTAAGGTTGACTCTACTCTGAGAAGGGAGCTCTTCTCTAGTCATATTTTGAGTGCCTTCCAACCTGATGGACTCATCTTCCAGTACTATATTGGACAATGTTTCTGGGCTATCATAAAGTTTTCCAGAAATATATCAGACAGTATCTCATTGCTATTCATAAGGTTTTTACTGATCAAATCTTTGAGAAGTAGATAGCTCCTTCTTTCTTCTAAGTCTGTCTTAGTCTGGAAGCTCCACTGAAACCTATCCACCATAGGTGGCCTTGGTGGCATTTGAAATACTGGTGGCATAGCCTCTAGCCTCACAGCAACAGGCAAGGCACCACAGTACGACAAACTGACAGACATGTGGTGGTTCGAAAATTTAGACTTCATTGTTTCATGCCTGTCCCTGGCCACTGCTCATCCACCCCCAGACTTCATTTTGTCCTGACTGGTTCCAGTTGTGATCTTCCTCTGTTTCTACTCCTCAGCCTCTCTGGTCTTGTGTGATCCTCTGTGCTGTAAACACCTTGTTCAAGTTTTAATTATAAAGTCCTACCATCTGTCCATAAGCCTTTGCTTTTAGATTTAATCACACTTAGATTATTTTATATGAATAATTATAATCCTGGCCTAATCATGCTCATTCGTAAAACAAATATCCACTGATTACCTATCATGTAGCAGGAATTACTATAGGACCCAAATATTGTTCATAAATGTTCATAATCTGGGCAGGATCTTGGATGAGCCACTTATTTTCATGTCCCAACTGTTGTATAAGAAAGAGGATATTCACATGGACTAACACTGTGGACTATCCCCAAAATATTTATTTAATAAGCATTTAAGAAGGATCTCCGGTGGTGTAGTGGTTAAAACATTTGGCTACTAACCAGAAGGTCAGAGGTTCAAACCCTCAGCTGCTCTGCAGAAGGAAGATGGGATGATCTACTTCCATGAAGATTTACAGCCTTGGGAGCCCAATGGGGGTTGCTGTGAGTCAAAATAGACTCAATGGCAGTGAGTTTTTCTTTCCTTTCTTCTTTTTTTTTAAAGTGATATATACTACATGCTATGCTTCATTCTAAGTACTTTATACATATTGATCATTTCATTCTGATAACTGCTTTATAAGATAAGACTAATATTTCTCCCATTATACAGATGAGAAAACTGAGGCCAATTGAATTTATATAACTTGGCCAGAGCCAGGTTCAAACACAGGCAGTTGATCCAGAGACCCTGCTTATAATCATAACAGGATACTACTAGGCTGGGTAGAGCATCCAGTATGTTAAATGGAGATAGTTTCCCTTTCCCTTTCTTTCTTCCCCTGCTCTTCATATTACCCAAAAAATTTCTTTTTAGTGAAGCCATCACAGGAATGTGTGAATTTGCAATCTGTCTTCTTCTTTTGAGATCCAGCAGATATCTGCTGGATAAGTATCAAATAGACTTTATCATAGCCATAAAGTGATGTTTCAAAAGCTACTTAACTTCACACTACGGATTGGATTAGAAAAATGGAGTTGGAGAAACAAGAAGAAAAGAAGGACAGCAGAGAACACTGACTTGCTAATGCATTTAATTACATAAAGAACAATTATGTAACTCTCAACAAACACTATTCTTAAGCTATCGTGGTCATATTTAGAAAATATATTTGTTATACATGGAATTAAAACTATTCAATTGCTCTCATTACGAGGTAATATAGACTGTTTAGTTTTCATGCTTGTAATTACACTCAGTTCCTGCCCTTTTAGCCCTTAAAAACTATGACTGCTTCTTTGGCATGCATGTACTTCTTTGGGAACAGAGCAGAATTACTCTATATACTTCTTGTTGAGATGAGTCAATTTCGACTCATGATGACTCAAAGATACAGTAGAACTGCTCCTTTGGATCTCCTAGGCTGTAATCTTTACAGGCACAGATTGTCCGGTATTTTTCCTGAGGAGTGGCTGTTGTTGTTGTTATGTGCCGTGGAGTCGCCTCCGACTCATAGCGACCCCTCCTTGGGTTTCCGACCTTCGGAAACCCAAGGAGGGGTCGCTATGAGTCGGAGGCGACTCCACGGCACATAACAACAACAACATCACTACGGAAGTAGATTGCCTCATCTTCCTTCCGTGGAGTGGCTGGTAGGTTTGAATCGCCAGGCTTCTGGTTAGCAGTCAAGTGCCTTAGGCATTATGCTATCAGAGCTCCTGCATTTTTTAAAGAGTAGTTAATAATACATACTTAAGTATCACTGTTAAGTATGTGCCTGTTCACATGACTATCTTTTAGATATTGCCTAAGCTTTTGATCTAACAGACTTCTAGCTTTTGATCTAACAGGTTGCTGTTTTGTCACACGGTTTTCTAATTTTCCAGATAACTTTCTTTATTTTCACTTATAATCAGTGGAAATTTTAGAAAGTCACTCCCTGTCCAATGTGAATTGCACATCTCTCATATTTTATACAGTGAAAGGAAAATTTCTAGTGAAGACTGTATGCAGTATAAATACATTATAACTCACTCATTCCTTCCTTATTTCCTTCCTTCCTCCCTCCTTCCTTCCCTTCTCTCCTTCCTTTACAGATATTGATGTGTTCATGTGGTAGATATTGTACTAAGTTCTAGGAACACAAAGGTGAAGAAAATACCACCTATGCCTTTAAAAGCTCATACCCCAGAGGAGAGTCTCTAAAAATAGAAAATGGTAAGTACTGTAATCAATGGGTGTCTTAAATACTATTACAACCTAGAGGAAGAGTATCATTCAATAACTAGTCAATATCTTCCCATTAAGTGTGAGACTTGGGGCTGGATTTAACTAAGAGATAAAGAAATAAAGGCAAAGGTTGTACAACATTTTGATCAATTTTGCAGTGAAAAGGAGCAGAAAAATGAAGGCTTAATGGGATCTAAACCAAAAATAAAACCAATCTCACTGCCAACGAGTTAATTTTGACTCATAGCAACCCCTCCTTGGCTTTCCAAGGTGGTATCACTACGAAAGTAGATTGCCCAACCTTCCTTCCAAGGAGTGGCTGGTGGGTTTGAACTGCCAGCCTTCTGGTTAGCAGTCAGATGCCTTAGGCACTACGACACCAGAGCTCCCAATGGGGTCTAAGATGATTTCAATTCTTTAAATTAGGTGATAATAAGGTAGATTTGAGTGATAATTGAATAGATCCATTATAAGTGTGTGTGGGGGGTGATAATAGAGAATAAAAAGAAGATAATTGAAAGATCAGGATCTTTGAATAGGCAAAAGAAGGACTGTTCCAGGTCACAAGTGGAGAAGTTGACTGAAATAGAAGCAGAAACTCTTCTTTGATTATAAAAGGGGAGAAGATAGATTATGTGACCACAGATATAAGAAGGGAGGTGTTGTAGTGAGAAGATAATGTATTTTTCAGCTGGTTTTTCCTTGTTGTGCAAGTGAGAGTGGGAGGGAAGTTGGAGATTTTGATGTGCAGAGAAAGTAACAAAGTGAGTTTACTAAGTAGGTAAACTATCTCACTGTTTAGCATGTCCACTGGATGTTTTTGTCTTAAATTCAGTAGGAGTAGATTAGAATGGAGGAAATACAGCCCGGATGTTTTTCAGAAGCAGGTTTGGCCAAACTGCATATCTCATATTTTGGTCATATTGTCAGAAGGGACCAGTCCTTTGAGAAGGATGTCAGGCTGGGTAAAGTGATGGGTCAGTGGAGAAAGGGGAATACCCTCAATGAGACGGACTGACACAGTGGCTGCTGCAATGACGAGCACAAGCATAGCAGCAATTTTGAGAATGGCACAGGACTGGGCACTGTTTTGTTCTGTTGTACACAGGGTCACTATGAGTCTTGACCAACTTGATGACACCTAACAACAGAGTCAGAATGAAAGGAGCAGTTTTTAAGTGCCTGGCTGCTAACTTAGAGGTCAATGATTTGAACCTACCAGCCACCCTGGAGGAGAAAGATGTAGAATTCTACTCCCGTAAAGATTACAGCCTTGAAAACTCTGTAAGGCACTTCTGCTCTGTCCTACAGGGTCACTGTGCATCAATATCCACTTGGTGGCCAAGGGTTTGGTACATTTTTAGAGTCAGAATGCAACATTTTCTCTAGCCATGTCCTGCCACTTACGATATGCAGTTAAAGAGTAAGTGAATTGTTGAGTTTAACTAGTCCTGGTGGTGCAAACAGTTAACACACGTGACTACTAACTAAAAGGTTAGAGATTTAAATATACATCTAGAGGTGCCTCAGAAGAAAGGCTTAGAATCTACTTTGGAAAATCAGTCATTGAAAACTCTATGAAGCACAGTTCTACTGCAACACATACGAGGTTTCAAGAGTCTAAATGAACTCCATGACAACTGATTACTGGTTTTAGGGTTTTCCAATTGTGAATATGTCAGAAAGAAGGAAGCAAAGTAATTTACAAGGGAATTGCTACAATTTTTAGTTAAGAAAGATGAGCTAAATTAGAACAAAATGAAACATTAGTGAATCATATAAAAATACTAGTTTTCTGATTTTGTCCACTTTCAGCTTCATAATCTTGGCCGTATTAAATAGGTGGGTTATGACTTAGATGTTTAACATTATCTGAAAGAATACTTAAACTCAGAGTTAAAAAGAAAATGAACAAAATGGGAATTTCTATAAAGACATTCTATAATAAGGCCTATATTTTATATTTTGTACTTAAGGACCTCTGAAAATGGGCAGTGTGTTCTGCTCTGGCTCTATTTCCTTCCGAGTCTAAACTGTTGATAAATGTCAATCAGCAAAGTTAAAGAGTAGCTCGGTGACAATGTAAAGTCTCCACTGTGCATCCTAATTTGTTGTTACATGTAGTCTAAGATAGCAACTTCTTGCTTCAAAGACTTACTTATCATAAAACTCATTGCCGTCAAGTCAGATCCAACTCATAGTAACCTCTCCTTGGGTTCCTTAGGTGGTATCACTATGGAAGTAGATTGCCCGACCTTCCTTTCGAGGAGTGGCTGGTGACTTTGAACTGCCAGCCTTCTGGTTAGCAATCAAATGTCTCAGATGCTATGCCACCAGAGCTCCATTTATCATTATAGACTGTTCATATTCTATTCTCAATAACTTGAAAATAACTATGAGGTGCTGCAGCTCTCTGTATGTCTAATCTCTGACCTCTATATATTGCATACTATTTTGGTTCCAGTATTCTTTCTCTAGTATTCCCATTCTTCAGTTTTTATTGTACATGGAGAAGTAGAAGTGATTCTGAGAATCTACTTCAGTGACACAATAAAACATCTTGCAAATAAAGCAATGTAAGAAGAAGTCTTTACACAGTATAACCAAAAACCCACTGCCATTGAGTCTATTCCTAGTCACAGCTATCTATAGGACTGAGGAGAACTGCCCTATGGGATTTATCAGGTTGCAAATGGAAGCAGACTGTTTCATCTTTCTCCCACAGAGTGTCTGGTGGGTTCAAAACCACTGACCCTTAGGTGAGATGAATGCTTCAACCACTGTACCACACAGGCTAAATCCAGTCCTTCCTTTGGTTTTCCAAGTAAACTTTTACTGAAACACAAATCAATATGCTCATTGATTTACATATTATCTATGTCAGAATTGAGTAGTTTTGGCAGAGATAACACGGACATGCAAAGTCTGCAATATTTACTATCTGGCTCTCTACAGAAAATGTTTGCTGACCCCTTGTCTAGGCTGTTTTTGTTAGGTGCCATAGAGTTAACTCTGACTCACAGCAACATTGTGTATAGCAGAACAAAATATTGCCCACTCTAGCCCCACCTTCACCATACTGTTTGAGGTATGTTTGGGCTCGCTGCCTTAGTTACTATGTGAATCCATCTTCTTGAGGTTCTTTTTCTTTTTAACTGACCCTGTACTTTACTAATCATGCTGTCCTTCTCCAAGGACTTGTCTCTCCTGAAAACATGTCCAAAGTACATGATATGAAGCCTCCTCATACTCAGTTTTAAGAAGCATTCTGCCTATACTTCTTCCAAGATAGATTTGTTCATTCTTCTGACAGTTCCTGTTATATTAGATATTTTTTCATCAATACCACAATTAGAATGTTTCAATTCTTCCTCATCTTTTTTTTTTTTTTTCTTTGCTAAACTTTTACATGCATGTGAGGCAACTGAAAATATCATGGCTTGCATTAGGCACACCTTAGTACTCAAAGAAGGAGCTCTGGTAGCACAATGCCTAAGGCATCTGACTGCTAACCAGAAGGTTGGTGGTTCAAACCCACCAGCCACTCCGTGGAAGCAAGACTGGGCAATCTATTTCTGTAAAGATTTCTTGCCTCAAGAAACCAACAGGTGTCACTATAAGTTGGAATTGACTTGATGACAGTGAGTTTGGTTTCTTTTTTGGTTTTTTAGTACTCAAAGTGACATCTTTGCTTTTAACTCTGTAAAGAGATCTTTTGCAGCAGATTTGTCCAGTGCAATATGTTATTTGATTTCCTGATTGCTGTATTGATTGTGGATCCAAATAAAGTGGAATCCTTGACAACTTCGATCTTTTCTCAGTGTATCATGATATTGTTATTTGGTCCAGTTTCATTTTCTTTACATTAAGATGTAATCCATACAGAAGGCTTTGATCTTCATAGTAAATACTTTGAGCTGTCTTCATTTTTGGCAAGCCAAGTGTAGTCTAGAACAGCATTGTGTATATAACTCATGTCTAACATTGGAAGACTTAGTTAATGCCTCTACAAAGATGACTATAGTGCACAGACAGAATAGCAGGTCCTCAAGGACTTCTCTAACTCATCTCACTTTCCCTAAGTGACTAGGGAGTCACTTTCACTTCTATAACCATCTGTGGAAAGTTATTGCCAAGAATTCCAGGAATTATGCCTGCCCAGTTTCTTAATGTTATCTTTCTCAAGAGTTCTAACTGCTTTTGATAAAGACTAAATCTTTAGTAATGTGTGGTAGTTTTTCAAGTGATTTTGGGAGATGATGCTGATTTTGCTACTCTCATTTTTCTTTTTCTTTTTCTTGTTGTGTTTTCCTATGTTTTTTGGTAGGGAGACATGAAGAAAATTGTCTCCTGTCAATTTTCTTCAGTAGGCAACACAGTTTAGAATAAGCAAATAAAAATTTTGCTTTTCATTAAGAGATGCTGGATTATTCATGCTAGATTATTCATGCATCATAAAGTGAATGGAGCATTGGGAAGTACAATGTCTGTTCTCACAATAGATCTAATTCTGGTTGAGAGAACTAATTTAAAAATCAGAAGAATTTTATTGTTAAGTGCTCATTTGAACGATTGCATTCATCCATTTGAATTTTGATGAACTGTGTGTTTTGCTGTTGAAATTCTTATCACAATGGCCTCACTCTAACTTGTGCCCTCCTTATTGTTTTGATTTATGGTTTACTTCTTCTTGTTTGCCATTTTTTTTTTTTTTT
>NW_006921749.1:5624215-5639310 GCF_000298275.1 Orycteropus afer afer | reverse complement strand
TATATATATATATATATATATATACACACACACACACACACACACACACACACATATATACACACATACATATATGCTCATGTAACTTAAATATATCAAATATTGATTTAGGTTTTCCTACCTTTCTTGGTTAAAACAAGAGAGTTCTTGGCAGTAGGAGTGTGGAAAGAAAGATTCACTTTATAAAATTTGAGTCAGAAAACATTTATCATAATTGGCAGAACTAGTTGCCTGGAATTTGTTGTAAGGATCATCTACTATTTTAAGATGGTTATACTTTTCTTGATTAAAAGTTTATGATTGTGTAATTTTGTTTTTAGTTCTTCAGATGAGAAACATCTGCTCCAATTCAAAAAAAAATTATTAACTTAATCACCATCTTGACAATATGAATGTACGTTTGTGGGAAGATTTCTATGACATAAATAGTAATTCACCTTCAGTTAGGAAGCCAAAACCCAAATGAGACAGGAAGGGAAGAGTTCTTTCTCAAATCTTGTTTTATCCAGTGACAACATCAGCAAATGAAATCCAGGTTCTGGGTTCTTTCAGCACTGTACCATCCAAACAGGTTAGCTGCCTTTTTTTTTTTTTTGGGTTGTTTGTTTGTTAAATACTCAGAGAATATAATCATAAAAATAGAAAATGTGATTCTAATTACTGATAGCCTTATCACAAATCTTATAACTATACATGCAAAATAATTTTTGCTTATATTTTACTAACATCTATCAATCATTACTTAGTATATTCGTTTACTCATCAATTATTGCATGTTTATTATCTGTGACAGGTCCCTGGGTGGTGAAAATGATTTGAACTTGCCTACTAACCAAAATAGTGGTGTTTTACAGCCACTCATTGGGACCAGGGACGAAAGCTGTGGTGATCTGCTTCCTTAAGGATCACAGCAAAGAAAACTCTCTAACACAATATTCAAACTAGTGCACCATCAGCAATCATTGAGCAACTATATGGACGACTTGAGTACTGTGTAATATATTACATATAATGAACTTCTCTGGTAAGAAAATGTTAAAATAAAATCTACAAAAATCCCAGAGTGCAAACTTTATTAAATGATATAAAAGTTGATTGGATAAATGACAAAGCACAATGTTTTATAAGAAATACTTTATAGTCTGTATAGATCATTTCTACCTAAATTATGTTTAATATACTGTAATCCAAATCAACATTTTAACATGACTTTGGTAGGGCTGGTCTTTATAAAATGATTAAAATTATTTTAATCATTAAATTTTAAAATGATTAAAATTATTTCATTTGAAATAATAAATGACAAGAATAATCAATTTAAAAAAATTAAAATAAGGAAAAAAGTAGAGGGATTTATACTAACAAATGATAAAACATATGACAAATCTAAATCACTAGAACAGAATGATACTGTAATAAAAACAAATAGAAAATTAAATGATATGTAGAACTGACTATGGCACATATCTGATAAATATGATAGAATATAATGAAAATATGCTTTCAATTGATAGGAAATTATATATTAGCAATGAATCTCTTATTCATAAAAACACTGTTAACATAATTAAAAGGCAAATGGAAAGCTAGTCATTATAATTATATAATTATGTTATATATATTATAATTATATAAATATTACAGGATATATGTTGCAAAGGACTAATATTCTTAATATATTGAAGTTTTATAAACAATTAAAAAAAAAAAAGCATGCAATAACAGATGAACAGAAGCACAGAAATTTCCAAAGAGGAAAAACAAAGGTGCTATTAACACATGGCAAGAATGTCAAATGCATTGTTAATGAAAGTACTTTTACATGGAATATGAATACATATAAAAACATGAGGGAGAAAAGGAAATAAAATTCCTACATTAACTAGAAACAGGAGTATAAACTTGTGGTTCTTTTCTGGAGATAAAATTGACAGTATATACCAAAACCCCTGAAAATAAACATTCCTAATGACCTCCCGAAAATACACTCCTGGAAATTATCTTTAAAGAACTAATTAAACATGAAGGGAAATATTTATCTATCAGGATCTTTTACAGAATATTGTTATCATGGACAAAATCGGAATAAAGTTAAATGAGAATTTAAACACATCATTGAAAAGTCCATAATGGAAAATTTTTCATTCACTTAAAATTACATTGTAAAAAATTTGTTAATGACATGAAGAAATATCCATGTATGATTTGATTTGCATGAAACACTTTGTATAATGTGATCTGATTTTTGCATAACACTTCATTATTATGCTAGCAAAAGACAAGAATAATATATTACATCATATGAATGGTGATTATATACAGGTGGTAGTTGTGTTATTTTCTTTTTAGTAAATATGTTTATTTCAAAATATTCTAATTAAAAAATATATATTTATTTAAAATATTTTTTAAAGGAAGAGATGAAGGCCATGGATCTTCATCATACTGTTATTGATTTTTGTTATTTTTACTACATAAATAATATTTGCTCTTTGGAAATTTTAGGCAATACATTTATGTATGTGTGTATGTCCATTTTATACATCCTGGACCCCAAGATCTAATTCACAGAAATTACTACTACTAATTGTGGTATATGTTATATACTGTTATAACATATATATATATATATGTGTGTGTGTGTGTATATATATATATATATATATATATACACATATCAAACCAAAAACCAAACTTAGTGCCATTGAGTTGGATCCAACTCATAGTGACCTCTACTTGGGTTTCTAAGGTGGTATCACTATGGAAGTAATGATATCTTCCTTCCAAGGAATGGCTGGTGGGTTTGAACCACCAGCCTTCTGGTTAGCAGTCAAATGCCTTAGGCACTATGCCATCAGAGCTCCTGTATACCTGTGTGTGTGTGGTATATATATATATATATATATATATATATATATATATATATATATATATATATATATATATATATATAGCTGGCATCGAGTAGGCCCCTGGTTTATGGCAACTCCATGCACAGTGGAATCAGAACTTTGTGATCCATAGGATATTCATTGGCTGATTTTTGGAAGCAGATTGCCAGGTCTTTCTTTCTAGTTTATCTTTGTTTTGAGATTCCTCTGACCTGTTAACATCATAGCAATACACAAGCCTCCACTGACAGTGGGTTGTGACTGCACTTGAGAAACATTGACTGGGAACTGAACCTGGGTGTCCTGTATGAAAGTCAAGAATTCCACCACTGAACCACTACTGCTTTCACATTGTATATAAACTTATCAAATTCATCACTTCAAAAATTTTTTACATGCTCATATGTGCATACAATGTGAGGGGAGAGACAGGTTAGTCATGCTGTGGATTGACACAGGCCATTATTGGCTTTGATTTTATAGTCAAAATTACCACCATATGTAGATGCTTCATCTTACTCACATACCTTACAGGCATGCTCTCAGTCACAAAGCATTGCCTTCTACTTGGTGACCATGAAGCAGAATTTTATGGGGGTCATTTCTTGGTTTCTTTCACCATATCTCTATGTCTTTCCAGCACCCTCTCAGGAAACTCCTATCTTCATGTCTTTGTATCAAGGTCATTGTCCCTAAGAACCAGACTTAACTGACTCTTTAAAAATGTTCCAGAGAAATTTGCATCTTTACTGGGATAAAACACCTGATTACCTAGGAGAGGCAACAAACTAACTATATATTAGAGAAAACTAACTATATATTAGTGAAAATTATTTTATTTGTTTGAACTATTTTTTTCATCATTACTTGCCAGGAAGCAAGGAGACCCAAATAAACTAGGACAAAAGGCATTTTGAGGAAATAAGCTAAAACTATGTAAAGAAAAATTGCTTTATATTCTACCAAACTGTGTTTCTTACTGTGGATGAATTGGCTGGGTGCAATTTTTATAGAGTTGCCCAGTGTTATTATATATTTAGTTATTCTTGGAAAACAGGGCATTATTATGGGTATCATTTCATAATTGAGCATCATAATTTCTACCATTCAGCATTTAGCACTGTGTACTGCAATTAGTGAGTTGGTTGAAGAATACATATATCTAGTAACTTTAATTTGAAATTGCCACACTAATTTTTGCATAACCAAAACAGATTTTTAAATTTGTTTCTATCCTTTAAAAAGTATATTTGGTTTTGATCTATTGAGTTTCTACTATGAAAAGCAAAACACTGTACCATACCAATCTACCTTCCTGGAACTCAAGTTTTATATTACATTAAACCAAGAAAAAAAAAAAAAAAAGCCAAATTCCCTGACATCAAGTCAACTCATAGTGACCCTCTTTTGGTTTCCAAGGCAGTAAATCTTTATAGAAGTAGATTGCCAGTCTTTATATTACATTAGTATACCCCAGGTCTTTCTGAAAATTCAACATCCTTAGTTCCCTAAAAACCAGGGTATTTTGCTGGAGGGAGAGGTTGGAACATCTTGCCAAGGAAAAATTATCAATTGGCTCTAAATAAAACAAAACAAAACAAAACATTTTTTCTCCACTTAATTAATAGTCATGCTGGATTTTTCTTCACTTATCCTTGTGTGGAAAATGAGCTCACTGAGCTATTCTAATGCCAGATCTATGATGTAAGACATTTTTATTATTTTGACTTTGTAGTAATTTGAGAAGTGAACAGCTACTTATGAATTCTGAAAGAGCTATATGCAAACTTCTTTAACAGAGGCAATGTTCATGATGAGAAGAAAAAATGTTTACTTTTGGGTCAGGTTATGATGGTAGGAGGTGCTGAGTAACACAACTCTCTCTTTTGGAAAATGGCTCTTCTGATCCAAAGGTTGAGAGGTCAGCTGGCATTTATAAAGCATCTACTGAGTTTCAGAAGCCCTGGTTTAAGAACTAATGGCACAGACATGGAGGAGAATAAAATCATTATTCACAAGAAATTCACTGCCACATAATCTGAACAGATAAAATAAATAATTTTGATTTGATGATATATTTTATGATAGATTTGTGAATATTGGTAATTCTGAAGACAGACTAAATACTTCCTCATTGGAAGAATTGAAACACATATTGATGAAGACCAAAGATTATACTCTTCAGTATGGATTATACCTCAACATAAAGAAAATGAAAATCATCACAACTGGACCAATAAGCAACATCATGATAAACAGAGAAAAGACTGAAGTTGTCAAGGATTTCATTTTACTTGGATCCACAGTCAGTATCCATGAAAGCCACAGTTAGGAAATCAGAGGTCATATTGTATTGGGCAAATCTTCTGCAAAGACCTCTTCATTAAGAAGCAAAAGTATGTCTTTGAAGACTAAGGTGCACCTGAGCCAAGCCATTGCATTTTCAATCACCTCATATGCATGTGAAAGGTGGACAATGAATAAGGAAGATTGTAAGAATTGATGTCTTTGAATTGTGGTGTTGGTGAAGAATACTGAAAATTCCAAGGACTTGCAGAAGAACTAACAAATCTGTTCTGGAGGAAGTGCATTTGGAATGCTCCTTGGAAGAGAGAAAGGCCAGACTTTGTCTCATCTACTTAGGTCATGTTGTCAGAAAGGACCATTTCCTAGAGAACGATATCATGCCAGGCAAAGTAGAGGGTCAGCGAAGAAGGGGAAGACTCTCAATGAGATAGATTAACACAGTAGCTGTAACAATGGGCTCAATGGTGCAGGACCACGTAATGTTTCATTCTATTGTACACAGGGTCACTATGAGTATGAGCTGATTCATCGGCACCTAAAAACAACAACAACATTGAGGTGCTGAATGGATTGTGGAAAGTAAATGGAAAGAAATGGTGTTTTAGATTGTGGGAATCACGTGAACAAAGCCACTATCAAAAAGTTATACCCAACAGAGAGTAGGCACTCTGCAAGGGTCACCCACTTGAGTACCAATGAAGCATAAGACAGTCAGAAAGTGGCCAGATGTGCATTTCCTAAAGAGCCCATGTTTGTCTTCCAATACCGTACTTCAACCTACTTTTGCTCACTCATGTTGCTGAATTCCCCCTGAGAGTTGAGCAGTCTTTCAAATGTGCTAGTTTTTTTTTTTTTTTCCACGTTTCCTTTCCTCCACTATACTACATTTTTGAGTATGGTTCCTGTTTGCAGTTGCCTTTCCTGCTCAATGGTGTTTCTCTATGATCTTTGCTGGGGTTTGTGCCAATAACAAGTTCTCCTGCTTCTTAATTAAATTTTTAATCTCTATAAGCTTATAACAGAAAGTCTTTAGTTCTAGGCTGCAAGGAAAGAGAATGTAAGAACAGCAAACAATACACAAAATGAAACCATTCATAATTGTTTTAAAAAATGGGAAAGCTAGCAGCTGCGCAATTCCATTTATTTCTGTTATTTGCAGTGTTTCTCATTGAAAGCAAGAATAATCACTGTACTCAGCAGCTTGGAATAAAATTTTTATATAATACACAGACTCCATAAAACTGCAAAATAACAGGAAACTTAACCATATTTTAGTGCAGGGAAAAATTAGACTGGAAAAAAACAATGTCTGAAGTTTTCACAATATAGTCATATGTCCAAAGAGTTTTCATCTTTCACAAAATTCATCCATCCCCACGTTTTCTTACTGAAGATTTTGTTAGTCCCAGTCATGGATGAGCAAACTAAAGCACTCAGTATGTTCAAGTTCATATAATGATTTAGCAGCTAAAGTCAAGAACAAAATTCTGATTTTCCAGTTTCCAGCCCAATATTTATTACCCTGTGTCATAGCTTTCATTGTTCCCACACTGTGACCTACCAGATGGCAGCCACAGCTGAAGCCAGTGTCTTAATATTCTTGTGTTATGGTTCTTTCCTTACATAAATATAATGCATCATTGTTATTTCCTTTATTGATATGGATGTTGTTCCTGTTAGGGACATCTCTCCCTATCCATCTTCCAGAGATATTTTTTTATACTAGGATTTAATGTCTTCTAATCTTGAACTTTCACATGATGGAAAACTTCTCAAACATTTCTTTTTCTTTTTAATTTTATATGATTGACATATTCCATTGATTTCCTTTTATACACTAGTTTAATTGAGTTCATGAGAAACTTCTTTGTTGTTTATTTGTTTTATATGTTTGTTTTGGCAAATATCAGAAAAGCTCTATATTTAGATTTTTTTTTAAATATTGCACCTTCTTCTAGGAATTTGATTGTGCATCTTGTCACTATTCTTCCCCCTGCCATCTACTCACCATCCTTCCTTCCATCATCTCTATACCCATCCATCTCTTGTTCACCCAAATAATCACTATGTAGAGATTTCAAGTGTAAGTAACTTTTTAGGATGCTATGAAGCATAAAAGAATTCTATGAAGCACCAAATTATCTATACTACAAGCTTACATTCTGATGGGGAAGCCAAGATATGCATTAATTCAATCATACACAAATCTCTTTGTTGAGGGCCTGGTAAACTCTAGGACCTGGGCTAGATGGTAGTAGACTAAATAGGTGTTACCTCTATCCACTATGCCTCTATAATTCAGTAAGGGATATATTGCATTACTGCTAAACTAAAATAACAATAGAGTATTAAGGGAATATATAGGAGGTACATCTTCTATTGTGACAGGAAACTTTTACTGAAGGAACAAATATCTGATACATGAAATATGAATAGGTGATAGCCAGGCAAAGGAAAAAATGCATGTTCCAGGAAGAAGAGACATCAGCCTCTGAACAGAAAGAAAGCTTATCACATATAAGAATCAAAACAAAGTTTCATGTGACTATTTCTTGAGTGTGAAAGAGGGGTTGGGCAAGAAATAGGCTTTGACAAAGAAGCACTGTATAAAAGAAAGCACCTTATAGTAAATGCTACTCAAGATATTAGAACTCTTTAGAGACCATTGGGTCCTTGTTTTTAAAGCCTTTTCTGTCTCCTGAGTTGAGAAAAGATTAGACAGATTGTTGTGCCCTGGAGCAGCAATGTGAGAGCATCATCTGGGCCTCATCCTCAAATAGTTATGTGAGCAGAAGATTTAGGTATAGATCAACTGCCATGCTTATTCAGAGAAAACATTAGAGGATTTAAGTAAGTCTCTTTAAAGGAGGGACCATTTGCGCAGAGCTTGTTGCTTCAACTCTTATGTCCTATACATTACTCTTTTCTAACTATATCCATGATCCTATTTTGAAAATGTTAGCAACACAAGTAGCTTGATACCAAGAGTGACTACTGAGTTCTCTATTTTCTTGGTGAACTTCTCATCTAAAATTTGTCTTCATGAAAAATTGTGCAGAATCTATTGCCTCAGACATGGATGTACACTGTTGATAAAGTTTATCTATTAAAAGGGACAATACCTCATGGATAGGTTTTTAATATCTCTTTGTAAATGCTCATACATAATCTTTTTGTAAATACTCACATATATCTTAAAAGTGAGGAGTAGCACATTTATGGTTCTTCCAAAGAGATATTTTTTGTTGTTGTTGTTGTTAAATTTATAAATGACACAATGATGTTGTACTGAACATTACTGGACTACAATATGTTTGCTGGAGAAATGAATGTTAATATTACTTGCACATAAGTGCAACATTACCTGCTTCTTTCTTCCTCCTCTGACTTTTTTTCTTCTTTTTCTCTTTCTTTTAAGCTCTGACTAATCAGATTATCAGCTCTTAAAAAGTAGTTATTTTCTTTTGACCTTTTTGAGAAAAACTGATGAAAAAAATTATAATAAAAATTACATGCTTTCTCCTTGTGTATAATGAAATGGAAACTGCAAAGTTTGCATTTCTCCATTTTCATGTTTCCTAGATTGCATGTCAAAATAAAATCCACTTTTTTCTTTGCTAATTCCACTGAATTGGCACTTATTTTAACAAACATTTCTAATGCTTCTTAATATCTCATTATATTTGATTTATTATTATTAATAGTATGTGCAGTACTTAATTCTAAAAAGGGTAACATTGAAATTTTGAACATCTAAGTCATAAAGAACTATGGAACTTAATTTTGAATATGCAATCCATGTATGTGTTTAATTTTCTTTTATTTTCTTTCTAAATTTAAGTGTTCTTTTGTAAAGTAAGACCAGTGTAAAATATTCAGAAAAATCTTGTATGGATTAAGTGAAAGAAAACTAAATAGAGTGAACTTCGCCAAGTCTTTTAACAAGCCAGCTGTACGCATCTGCTTGTTAACATGTAGCATTTTGCTGAGCTGGGAATTGTGTACACTTCACAGTGTACATGGGCCATTTGTCTTGGGAACATATTTTGTGACTGCCAAACCTAAACAGAGTTAGCCAGTTCCCATGAAAGGAACATGATGCTTAGGAAACAAAGTGATAAAACTGAAAATAAAGGGCTTCTCTCATTGTCTGGGTGGGAATAAACTGGGAACAGAAGGAAAATATGAATCAAATCTGTTTAATTACTTACCAAAATTTTGCATTAAAAAGTTTTTAACATTAAGGAAATATTGCAGAGAACTGTTCTTTAGTTTTGGTAAACATCTTAATAAAGTACATGTTTAGGACATTTAGAACTGAAGTATGATATAGTATGTTCAGTGATATAGTAAACCAAACTGTGTCGCATAAAATATTTATTTAGTTTAAAGTTTTAATTAAAACTTGGAATGCCTTATTTAACCTAAATACAGAATCCTAGATTATTTCAGTCATATATTGGTTTGGATTAGGTTGAGTTGTATACAACAAAAATAAATAGATACATAAATAATAATAGAAAAAGACCAAATAGTCATAGCTTAAATAAATAAAAGCTTGGATAAATGGTCTAAAGTAGTCTGCCCAGGGCTGCTGTAGCATACCATAAAGTAATCAGGGGTTCCAACGTCAGACTCTGGACTTGACCATCTGTGAGTGTAACCCCACTTCTCAAGGTTGAAGAGGGCTCTGGAGTTCATTATGCCCTTGGGTGTTAACCAAAGGGTTGGAAGTTTGATTCCATACAGATGTACTTTGAAAGAAGGTCTGGTAATTTAACTTCCAGAAAGTCAGTCATTGAAAACCCTATGGAACACAGTTCTACTTTGACAAACATGGAGTCACCATGAGTTGGAGTGTGCTTGATGGCGACTGATTTATGACAGATAACAGTAGGGAAAAATAAAGAAATCAAGAAAAATGTGTGTTCCTGTTCTCATGTACAAACATTTCCATATCACTTTTCCCAGATGCATATATTTTATATTCTGTAATAGTATTATATATGCAGTATTGTGCTTTAACTAATTCAGTTGCTTCATTTTACTACTTAGAATGGGTATTTTATAAATATTTCACTATTTCTCATTCTGGAACATATTGTTGTGTCTATTTTTTATTTTATAAATGTAAATGCTATGAACAGCTTTGTAAATAGAGCCACTTTATTATACCATTTTCATATAGTTAAAACTTTAAAAAGGAATCAATAGAACAAGGTATACAGACTTTTTCCCCATTCCCTCCACCACTCATCTGTCAGTTTGTTGTACTGTGGTGGCTTGCATGTTGCAGTGATGCGGGAAGCTATGCCACCAGTATTTCAAATGTCAGCAGAGTCACCCATGGTTGACGTGTCAGCAGAGCTTCTGGGCTAAGGAAGACTAGGAGGGAAGACTTGGAGATATATTTCTGAAAAAATGAGTCAGTGTAAACCTTATGAATAGCAGTGGGATATTGTCTGATATAATGCTAGAAGATTGGCCCCTCAGGTTGGAAGACCCTCATAATATCACTGGGAAGAGCTGCCTCCTCACAGTAGAATCTATATGGATGGAGTAAAGGTTTCAGGACCTTCATTTTCTGATGTGGCATGATTAAAATTGAGAAAAAAACAGCTGCAAAAATACATTAATAATCAAAATGTGGAATGCACAAAGTATGAATCTAGGAAAACTAGAAATTGTCAAAAATGAAATGGAATGCACAAAGATCAATATTCTGGCATTACTGAGCTGAAATGGAATGGTATTGGTCATTTTGAATTAAAAAAAAAAAGTTATCTTTTGTTCACTATGCTGGGAATGACAAATTGAGGAAGAATGGTGTCACATTCATCATCAAAAAAAAAAAAAAATCAGGATTTATACTGAAGTAGAGCACTGTCAGTGATAGGCTATTATTCATACAGCTATGAGGAAAAGCAGCTAATGTAACTATTATTCATAATTTGAACCAACCATTAATGCCAAAGATAAAGAAATTGAAGACTTTTACTAATTTGTGTAATCTGAAATTGATTAAACATGTAATTAAGATGCATGAATAATATCTGTTGATTGAAATGAGAAGAGTAGAAGCAAAGAAAAGTATCAGTAGTTGGAAAAATACAGCCTTAGTGATAGAAAAGACACCAGAGATCATCATGATAGAATTTTGCAAGACCAAAGACTAATTCATTGCAAATGTTTTTTCTCAGCAACATAAACAGTGACTATATATGTGGGCCTAGCCAGATGGAATACACAGGAATCAAAATAACATCTGTGTAAAGAAACAATGGAGAAACTCAATGTCATCGTGTGTAACAAGGCCAGGGGCTGATTATGGTACAGACTATTAATTGCTCATACACAAGTTCAAGATGAAGCTAAAGAAAATTAAAACAAGTCCACAAGAGCCAAAGTACAACTTTGAGTATATCTCACCTGAATTAAGAGACCATCTCAAGAATAATTTGACACATTTGTCTTGGTCCTCTAGTGTTGCTACAACAGAAATACCAGAGGTGAATGGCTTAACAAACAGGAATTTATTCTCTTACACTTTAGGAGGCTAGAAGTCTAAATCCAGAGTGCCAGCTCTAGGGGCTGGGTGAAGCCCCTTGACTTTGGGTTTCAACTCTGCTTCTTATTCCAGGCCTACTGGAATTAAACCCAGACAGCTGCTGGCTGCTGAGGCTGACAAATCCAAAGATGGCAGGTAAATGAATTCCAAGGTTGGTAAGCAACACAGGAGGCCATTGGTTTAAATCCAGGAACAGTCCCAAGACCAACAGGCAACACAGTATACCCCTGGTTCAAGTCTAAGAACAGGAAATGAAGACTTGGACAAATACAGGATCCAGATGTGCCAAAAAGCTAGAGAGCTTCCTCAAAGCTTCTCCTTACATGCTGGAAGCAGGCCACACCCTGAAGGCAACTGCTTAGCTGCTCAATTCCACTGTGGAGGTGACTACAATCCATCATGGGGAATAAATACATCCAGCTGCCCAAGCACTCAAAACCACAGCCCAGGCAAGTTGACACACAGTCTTAACTACCATAACATTGAACACTAATAACTGAAGACTAGACCAATTGTAGGATTACATGAAGGACATCATGCCTAATGCCAGCAGTAGGTCATTAAAAAGACAGGAAAGAAAGAAAATATCAAAAGGAAGTAAGACGAGACTTTGAAATTTCCTCTTGAATATAGGGTAGCTAAAGAGAATGGAGGAAATGATGAAGTAAGAGTTGAACAGATTTCAAAAGACTTTGAGAAGAGAAAGTAATGCATTATAATGAAATGTGCAAAGACCCGGAATTGGAAAACTAAAAGGGAAGGACATTATTGGCATTCCTCAAACTGAAAGATCTAGAAAAAATTCAGGCCTTGAGTTGCAATATTGAAGGGTCTGTGCCTAAGGCATTTGACTGCTTACCAGAAGACTGGCAGTTCAAACCCCCCAGACACTCCTTGGAAGGAAGGTTGGGCAATCCGTGATACCGCCATGGAAACCCAAGGAGGGGTCGCTATGAGTCAGATACAACTCTATGGCAGTGGGTTTGGTTTTGGTTTATGGGCAAATATTGAGCAATGTATGAAGTATCAAAAGAAAATAGAAGGAATACACAGAGACACTGCACCAAAAAGAATTGTTCTATGTTCAACAGATTCAAAAGGTAGAGCATGATGAAGAACATATTATACTGAAGGAAGTCCAAGGTGCTCAGAAGCTGTTGGCAAAGAACAAGTCTCCAGGAATTAATGAAATATCAGTTGAGATGTTTCAACAAATAGATGTAAGGCTAGAAGTGCTCATTCATTTATACCAAGAAATTTTGAAGTGAGCTACTTGGCCAACTGACTGTAAGAGATTCATATTTGTGCCTATTTCAAAGAAATGTGATTCATCAGAATACAGAAATTATCAAACAATATTGTTATTATTATAAGAAATAAAACATGTCTGTATCATAACAAATGATGGATGATATTGCAAATAATATGAATTCCAGAACATTTAATTCTGTTCATGACGAACCTGTACACAGCCAGTCATTCAAAGAGAATAAAGTGTTACTAAACCAAACCAAAACAAAACAACAACAGTAACAACAACAAAAAAAAACCACAGCCATGCTATAAAAATCAGGAAAAGTGTGTGTCAGAGCTGTAGCCTTACTTCACATTTGTTTAATCAGTATGCTGAGGAAATACTCTGAGAAACTGGATTACATGAAGAATGGGGCATCAGAATTGAAGGGGAACTCATTGACAACCTGAGATATGCAGATGACACAACCTTGCTTGCTGAAAGTGAAGAGGACTTGAAGCATTTACTCATGAAGATCAAAGACTACAGCATTCAGTATGAATTGAACCTCAACATAAAGAAAACAATAATCCTCACAACTGAATCAATAAGCAATATTATGATAAGTGGATAAAAGACTGAAGTTGTCAAGGATTTCATTTAACTTGGATCCACAACCAATGCCCATGGAAGCAATACTGAACAAATCCCAGGACATATTGCCTTGGGCAAATCGGTGGTGAAAGATCTCTTTCAAGTTTTAAAAAGCAAAATTGTCACTTTGAGGACTAAGATGCACCATACTCAAGCCATGGTATTTTAAATTTCTCATATGCATTCAAAAGATGGGCAATAAATAAGGAAGACTGAAAATTAATTGATGCACTTGGATTATGATGTTGGCAAAGAATATTGAATATACTGCCAGAAGAATGAATGAATCAGTCACAGAAGAAGTAGAGTAAAAATCCTCCTTACAGGCAAGGATGGTGAGATTTTGTCTCACATACTTTGGTCATGTTATCAGGAGGGACCAGTTCCTGGAGAATGACATCATGCTTGGTAAAGTAGAGTCAGTGAAAAAGGGGAAGACCCTCATTATGATGGATTGACACAGTGGCTACACCAGTGGGCTCAATCATAGCCATATGAAGGTGGTGCAGGACCTCCCAGTGTTTCCTTCTGTTGTAAATAGGGCCGTGATGGGTCAGAACTTACTGGAGAGGACTTAGCAACAACATATAGACATTTTTATCATACTTAAAATACAGTGACAAACTGTTTTTCAGAATGATAATGCTAATTTACTGTACTATCAGCAAAGTATGCCTTCTTGTTACTTACTCTTTCTGATGTATGCTGAGCTTTTGTATTATAGAATGAAATGTTATTAGGTCCTACACGCTATTCATGATTATTGGTATATTTGAGTCCATTTTTCAAACTACTGTGTTAATACATCTCATTGAGATTTCTTTCCTGTTAAATGACACTCTAACAAAGAAGTTCTGATGGTGTAGTGGTTAATGTATTTGTTTGCTAACCAGAAAGGTTGGTAGTTCAAATCCACCAGCTGCTCTGTTGAAGAAAGATGAGGAATCTGTTTCCATAAAGATTTACAGTCTTGGAAACCCAATGGGAATTGCTATGAGTTGAAATCAAATTGATGACAGTGAGTTTGTTTTTTTTTTTTTGGTTTATAAAATGTAATTTTATTTTATGTTACTCTGCTGTTACATAGGGTATAACATTTTCACAAGGCTTTTTTGGGACTATAGTCAATAATTAGCAACACACAATAGTGGTCCAAATCTTTAAACAATCACTAGACAAACTGGACACCCCCCCCACACACGTGTACAAATCTGCATGGAAAAGTACTAAAGTTTTATACTTGAACTTGTATACTTTATTTCCCCTTTCTAGTGCATTAAAAAATGACATACACTTTAATTGCCAAAAGCAATTCTTATATTCTGGCAGCAACATGCTACTTCATTTTTTTTTACAATTTTTTATTTTTTTTTTTAGGATTTGGGTGAAGATTTACAGAGTAAATTCACTTTTCATACAGCAGTTCACATATGCTTTGTCT
>NW_006921749.1:5600380-5616840 GCF_000298275.1 Orycteropus afer afer | reverse complement strand
CCAAGATTATCTTCTGTGTCTGTGTTAATTGGTTTCCCTTTTCTTTGTTGAAGAGGGTCTGTGCAATCCTTCTGCCTAGTCCGCCATCTTGCCCCGCCTCAACATGCTACTTCTATTACATAGTAAAGTGAATATCAGAACTACAAAGTCAGGAGTGTAAATGACTTTTTATTGGGAAGGGAAGTTGTCAACTTAAACAGCAGCACCTGAAGAGTGAACAAGGAAACTCCTTTTTGTCACAGATATACAATGACCTCCTTAATATATAGGAGGCATTTCAATGTGTGACCCCCACCCAAAGTCAGAAATGTCTAATGCTTTTCCATTCAATCTAATACTTCTGGATTCCCACTGACAAGGAATACATTAAGAGCATGGAAAAGTTGCTTACTGAAAGGAAACCCCCAAAGAAGAGTAAGGGAAGGAATGTAGAAATTAAGAAATTATGCAGAACACTCTTTAATTGTAATTAACTACATTTTTATATCTTCACAGTAATACAAAACACAGTCACTTGCAGAACTGGTTTAGATTACTTAAATGCGAGATACATTTTAGTCCTCTGCAGAAGTGTTTGGAAGTTACTTATGTTTATATGAGATGAAGCTATTAATACTTTTCTACAGCAGTAACTGCACACCAGGAAGGCCAAGACAAACACAAATCAAGGAATGGAGTTTTTCCAAAGCTGCAGTGTGAAAAGACTATAAACAGTTGATTCCATACACATGAATGGGTTTCTTTGCTATAGGAAATCCAAGTGGAATAAGGAATGGAGATGGGCAAAAGGTTTCCTAAGCGGGGAGAAGGATGATATCCTGTAAGCATTTAGTTTTCTGCCCTTTCTGCTGCATGGCATTCTTCTCCTGCACTGTCTGATGTCCATAATGTTAGGTTGTCTCTAAGCAACTGCATGATAAGGGTACTGTCTTTGTTTGAGTCTTCATTCAGCGTGTCAAGTTCTGCAATGGCCTCATCAAAAGCCGTTTTAGCCAGCGTACAGGCAAGCTCTGGGTTATTAAGGATCTCATAGTAAAATACAGAAAAGTTAAGAGCCAGCCCCAGGTGGATTGGATGTATAGGCTGCATCTCCTTCTTGCTTATATCAAATGCTTCTTGGTAAGCTCCTTGAGAATTATCTGTTGTTTGTTTTCAATCATCACCACAAGCTACTTCAGCAAGGTATAGGACATAATGTCCCTTCATTTTCAGATAGAAGACCTTACTCTCTGGATTGATTGCATTGGCTGTTAAGTACTTATCCAACAATTCCGGAACAGTGGTGCAGATGGATCTCAGTTCAGACTCCACTTTCTCTCGATAGTCTTTAATCAGCTGCAATTTCTTGTCAGAAGTGTCGGTTTTCTGCTCGATGCTTGAGATGACTCTCCAGGCGACGCAGGGCCCCCAACGATGTTCTTGCAGGCCACCGAGAGCAGGTTACGCTCCTCATTGGACAGCTCAGCCCCCTGATCCGTCATGGCCTTCATGCAGATGGCCATGTCCTCATAGCACTCAGCCTGTTTGGCCAGCTTGGCCTTCTGGAGCAACTCCGTCTTCTCCATGGTGGACAGGCGGCGTGCGGGCTGGGGGTGGTGGTGGCGCTCCAGAAGGGGACTGGAAGAAGAGACTGGGAGAGGCACTGAGGGCGGCGAGAACCAACCCCGAACAGAAAGAGCCCCTCCTCGAAAGCTTTCACTGTGTCCACTGCCGAGACTGAGTTTGGTTTTATTTTTTTTTACTTTACCAAAATTGATTTTCTTAAGTTTTTTTCTTTTCTTTTAATTAATAAATGGTCTTTCCTGATGATGTGTTCAAACTCAGGGAGTAATAATGTAGCCATACATGCATTTAAGGAACATTCTGATTGTACTTGTATTTCTTCTAAAACATCTATGTAGGATATTATTATTTATTCATTCCATTTTATTTTTTATGACTTCCAATTTTCCTTGAAATATGAGTTATTTATCATTTTTATTATGCTTTCGGTGTTCATTAGCTGTTAAAGTTTCTAATGATTAACTCAGGAGATGAAAAATGATACCACAGTGTTTGTCTATTTATTGTTTGTTTTTGAGATTTCATATTTTTCAATATATGTACTTACTAAGTACACTTCCCCTTGAGTGAATTGACTGATCAAATGTTACACCTGACTATTGAAGTATATCGTTCCAATTTTATGGTAAATTTATATAAAATGTAACCTTTCTCAAGTTTGCTGAAAATGTTTCCAGATATTTTCATCACTTTAAAAATTTTAATAATGTTATAATTTGTGTATAGCTAAATGTTAATATTCATGTTAGCATTTCTTCCATTTTTCCCATACTTAGGGAACTTGGCTGTTTATCAGTCTAAGTACCAGCTTTTCCTCAGAGAGTTGATAAATAATTTTAATTTTTCTGTGGCACTTTAGGCTAGATGGAATTAATTTTGTTCTATAATACATGGAAGACTCATTAACAACCAGCAATATGCAAATGACACCACTTTGCTTGCTGAAAGTGAGGATGACTTGAAGCACTTACTGATAAAAGATTAAAGGCTACAGTCTGCAGTATGAATTATACCTCAATATAAAGAAAACAAAAGTTCTCACAACTGGTCCAATAAACAGCTTCACAGTGGATGGAGAAAGGATTGAAGTTGCCAAGGACTTCATATTACTTGGTTCTGTAATCAACACCAATGGAAGCAGCAGTCAAGACATCAGACGACATACTTATTGCATTGGGCAAATCTGCTGCAAAAGATCTCTTTCAAGTGATGAAGAGCAAAGATGTCTTCTTGAAAACTAAGGTACACCTAACCCAAGCCATGCCATTTTCAGTCACATCTTATGCATGTGAGAGCTGAACAATGAATAAGGAAGACCAAAGAAGAGTTGATTCTTTTGAGTTGTGGTGTTGGAGAAGAATGCTAGAAGTACCATCGTCTACTAAAAGGACCAACAAATCTGTCCAGGACGAAGTGCTCCTTGGAAGCAAGAATGGCCAGACTTTGTCTCACTTACTTTGGTCGCATTGTTAGAAGGAACCATTTGCTGGAGAAGCATGTCATGCTTGGTAAAGTGGAGGGTCAACAAAGAAGGGGAAGACCCTCAACAAGATGGACAGATACAGTGACTGCAGTGATGGGCTCAGGAATAGCAAGGATTGGGAGGCTGGCACAAGACCAGGCAGTGTTTCATTCTGCTGTGCATAGAGTCTCTATGACTCAGAGATGACTCGACGGCACCTAACGACAACATATGATGCATAATATTGATTAAATAATTTTTATACTTATTCTTCAACTAACCTAGCACTCTTTAGAAAATAATTCCAATATATCTTATTATTTTCTGATATCATATTCATAATGCATTAAATGTTTATGTAGAATTGAGTGTATTTAAAAAATTCATATTACTTTATGATTATTCACAATAAACACTTCACTTTTAATTGTTTAGTTCATATTCTCGTCATTTTTATTCAATCTTCATTCATTCATTCATTCAAGTATAAATTGGATCTTTTTTGTCTACATAGTGCTAGGTATAGAGTTGGGAATAATACATAGTTGTTATTCTCTTAGAATTTACATATTTTAATATCAATAATCTAGCTACACATATTGCAGTTTACAGGGACATGGCATTTGCGAAAGAATGTCATAACAAAAACATAAGGAGTGTCTAGTACTTTGTTGTTGTTTGTTGTTAATTGATTTTAGTTGCCATCAAGTTGGATCTCACTTATAGTAACTTCATGTACAACAGAAAGAAATGTCTGGTTCCCCTCCATTTTCATGATAGTGGGTATGTTTGAATCCACTGTTGAAACTATTGCTTAATATATTCCAACCTGTGGGGCTCATTTTCCAGTGCTTTATCAGGCAGTACTCTTCTGTGATCCTTAAGGTTTTCATTGGCTAGTTTTTTTCTAAGATGCCCTGGTCATGCAATGGTTAAAGTGCTCAGCTGCTAGTTGAAAGGTCAGCAATTCAAACCCAACAGCAGCTCTGCAGAACAGACTTGGTGATTTGTTCCTGTAAAGATTCACTCACTCACTCACTCACTCACTCACTGCCATGGAGTAGGATCTGACTCATAGTGACCTCTCCTTGGGTTTCTGAGGTGGTAAGACTACAAAAGTAGATTGCCTAATTTTCCTTTCAAGGAGTGGATGGTGGGTTTGATCTGCCAGCCTTCTGGTTAGCAGTCAAATGCCCTAGAAACCCTACAGGGCAGTTATACTGTCACATGGTGTCACTATGAGTTGGAATCTACTCAACAGCACACAACAGTTTCTTCCTAGTCTGTCTCAGTCCAGAAGCTCTACTGAAACTTATCCACCATATGTGACCTTGTTGGTATTTGAAGTATCTGTGACATAATTTCCTGCATAGCAACACAGAAGTCACTAAACCATAACAAACTGACAGATAGGTGGTTGATATAGCATTTCAGTATCAATTTTTCATGATTCTGTGTGGGAAACCTATCTCATGGTGAGAAGTGTTTATCATGGGTTCCCACTCAGTGAAGGGCAATGGAAACAGTGCTCTATTTCACAATTGTGCTGACCAAATAGAGAATGTGTGCTTCCACTAGTATAGATGATGTATTTGGACTGCTCTTCCAAGGACTCAAATTTCTAAACTGGTTGAACTATTTTTCTTCTTCATGGCCCTTGATGACAGTGGCTGCTTTCCTACTGAACAATGGTGGAGAGTCATGGCAGCACTGATGACAAACTTTAAGCTTTTGCCCATGGCCTCAGAAGCATGTCTTTTCCTTCTCTGTGCTAATTCCTTCAAATCACTCATAATTTCTTGAAATCCATACAATTTGCTACTGCCTGCCCTTCCAATGATAGATGACAATCCCTATAATTGGTTCCACACAGAGTACCTGTAAGAAGAGAACATTAAGAATGATTAGAAAAAATAAAGGACTTGGTTGTTACACAGGAGAACAATATGTATAGTTTACAGAATTTATTACAAGTTAAGCTGGGAAAGGAAAGAGTTTTGTTTATTATTTTGATAGAGAGTAAAGACATATGCCAGTAATAAATTTCTTTTTTGTAAGTGAATTTTTATGTTAGGAAGTTTAAAAAATTATACCATTTATTATTTCTGTAGTAATCAGAAAATATGATTAAATAGAGATGAAAAAATAAAATCTTCAATAATTCAATTATTCTGAGAAAACCATCATATATATTTTATGGTATATACTTTATATACCTCCCTACATACATATAAAAATTTCTACACAAATTGTTTGTAATTTGCTTTTTTACCTACTCTTACCAATAGAAATAAAATATAAGCATCAGTAAATCTATCTATATATATTTCTAAATTGTTATTTTGATATCCCCATATCGCTTTATTATTTGAATGAAACTTAATTACATAATCATATTTATTTATCACAAAAACACCTTAATGAAATTGCTATGCATAAATGTTTCTGTATTTGCTAATATTTCCTTAGAAATATTCTGTCTATGTACATTGTACATGCAGACAAGCTGTGCCTCAAAATTGCAGGCAACTATTAAACTGCTAGGAATGAGACACATACTCCCACTGTCATGGGTACTACATTCATCTGTGTTCAAGCCAGACACATGAGACACTTTCATAGTGTTGTCAAAGCTATTATCATTATTTATAGAAAGCAAACAGTACGTAATAACCAGAGATTCTCAAAGGGGAAATACTTACCCTTTCCCAAATTACCCATGTACCTTCTTATGTCACTGGGCTAGAATGTCAGTGTAGGTCAGATGTTGCCTTCATGTCACTGCTACCTGTAGCTACCAGCACATGCTTGAGGGGCCTGAACAGCTCTTAAGACTTCTGCTTTACTGCTGGACCTCGCTCATTCTGTAGCCTGCTCCTGCCACATCAACTAGGGCCTGTGGGATCTCCTGCCACCATGCTATCTGGGCCCATGCTGCCAGAGGAGGGGTGAAGAAGGTGTACAATCCTTGCACAGGGCCCACTCAGGCCTCTTCCCTGCACAGGCAAGTGTTACAGCTCTTTTAGCTCAACCGGCAAGCTTTCCACCACTCAGACCTTGTTCTGTGGGCTGGCAACCGCACTGCTACTGTCTCTTGTCCTCACTAGTGTTCACTCTTTCTTCTGGGTTAGGTGGTTTTTAGTGCAGAGACCTTGGGTCCTTAGTCCAAAGAATATGCACTGCTGTAGTCTCTTCTTCTTGATGGTAGTGAGGTCCCCTGAATTTCTGTGCAATTGACCTTTATGTAAGCTTACTTCTTAACAATTTTAAATTATGGCCATCCCACTAGGATCAGGAACTGATCAATCCCCTCAGTAGACCACAAATCACTCAATTTTCACAGTAAACCAAACACTTTTGTCAGTGGAACATAAGTCATTCAATTTGCATAGTCCCAGACAATCATTTTGAGGGAGTTACAAGACCATGCCTAGAAAGGCCATATAAAAGTGAGTCACTACACCATACAGGATCTGTGGATTAAAGACAAGAAATATTTTAAACTTTGAAAACATAAGACCAAATATTTCTCTAAAAAATCTAGGCCAATTTTAATGACATCACAAATGCTCCTCAGTATAATTTTTGTTTCTTCATTGTAGATGTTTTTTAAAAAAATCGTTTATCATTTGTAAAATAGTAAAGTTGAATATGTAATTAATAGAAGGTTTGAAGATATTTTTCTAATGCTTTTGGCTGTGATTTCCACAAATTACACTATGAAAAGAGGCATTTAATTGTACATTTAACAATAGCTTAATATTTCTGTGAAAACACTGATATTATGCCTTTGCATATCAGGCAAACAACAAGTGCTTATGTGGAATTAAAAATGTAAATACGAAATTAAAAATGTAAAATTAAGGTAAAATTAAAATGTAATATTTAATATAGTTTTGCAATAAGAGGCCACTATTAAGGCCAGCAAAAGGGCGGGCCCCAGTTCCAGGAACAGGGGCAAGGCAAGGATGACTAAGCCCTGAACTCAACCATACCATGTAATTGGAGAATTCAAACTTAAACTTACCAGTCGTTTTTACTCCCTCTGAGAATTCAAACTTAAACTTACCAGTCGTTTTTACTCCCTCTGAGAATTCAAACTTAAACTTACCAATTAGCTGTACTCTCTCTCTGACCACCCCCTTGTAGTTTTGCCTTTAAATACTGTGTAACTTTGTTGCTGGCTGCTCCACTCCTCTGCCCCTGCATGGGATATGAGTCAAGCCCCAGCGCGCTGGAACTTCGAATAAACTCCTCCTGCTTTTGCATCAAGAGACGTCTTTCGTGAGTGATTTTGGGTGGCGTTATCCCTGACTTGGGTTGGGGGAGCCCTGCCGTAGGGGAACCCAACACTTACTGCAGAAAGTCTTGAGATAAATCTCAAGGGTAGTATCATGAATAATAATAATAATAATGGAAAACTGTACAAACTCCAGCCGATGTTTTAGAGACAGCAATGGCCAGAATGAACATTGCTCCAGATAGTTACTGAATCATTCAATGTCATGCACCTAGACTGTGAATAGTTACTTGTAATTGTGTTTAACAAGATAAAGAAGGGCTGTGAACTGGAGAAATTATAACATGTTACAGCAGAAAGAGGAGAAGTGAAAATCTCTTAACACAAGTTGTAAGAATTTATATTAATATGAAAAATAAGCAACCTCAAATTAGAGAGTTATGGCATTAAATAGGTAAGTCTATTTTTGACTCTTTGATGGGCCACACATGCTACATACACATTTCTTTGATATTATTATTATTTTGTATTACTTTCTACTATGCAAGAGTATATAGGCAATTTAAAATCCTGAGACTATTTCTGTGAATTTTATTCAAGACTGTAATTCTCATATTCCTGTTGACTAGAGACTAGCAGTTCTACAAAATTACACAGTGACCCACACCACATGTAAATTAAAAGTCTTCATTTTTATTCATGTTCACTGAATAAATATAATACAAAGTTGCTCTTACTAATGATCTCTGCTTCCAATTAATTTTAGAAAAACAAAAAATGATCATATTTCCTTTGAACCAACATTAAAAAAAAAACCTCTTGTTTTTATTAATTCCACTTTCAGTTAGATAATGGGATTTTAATTAGGTATTGAATTCATACTGTACCTTTTATGATTTATAAATTCCATAGGAATGTGTATACTATCTATATGAGTAAGGATTATAGCATATAATTACAAACCAGTTTGTATTAGTACCTAAAGTAATTATGCTAGTGTTAAAAATGATTGTTTCTTGGATTCTATCCCTTCAATAATGAGCATATGTGGCAAATAATTCTTTAATTACACTTTTTTTTTTTTTTTTGAGTATAGGTAATTGCTATTTAATTGGATCACTGTTTTTGTAGAAAATACAGCATTATCAATTTTTAGGGTAGGAAATATAAAACAAAAGACAAAAAAGAGAAAATCTGTTTCTGGGGAATTCCCAGGGGCCAGGGCCAGGTGTGTCTGCTATGCACCCAGGTGAGAAGCTTTTACCATCAAACCAGTGCATATCAAAATGTAAATATGCAGCTGTTAATCCTTCATCTATGAAAGAAGAGTACTGCTTTGGGTATAAAAAGTTATACATTCAAATTAGATTATCCCATATTCAATCTCAACTTCATTTTTGCACCAGCGAAAAGCAAACTGTGAGCATTGAGAGTTGTTTTGCTGTTTTTATCAGTTCATCTTGACTCAAATGCTCTTTCATTTTAAAATCAATTTATTTCATTTTTAAAGCTGGAGATTTGGTAAATTACTAAAATGTCATAGAACTATTCACTGGCCACTCTGTCAGCTAAAATTTGTCTTTGAGAATAACATTATTTTTTCTAGGGAATGTGTAAGTGAGATAAGACATTTAGGTTACCCTCCCCCAATTCGGTTCTTGCATTTGCACTATATTCTATAAAGTATCTAGATTTGCCTCCTGTTTCATTTAAAATGCATTGCCATTTAGCTGTTGAGATAACCTGGATCAGTCTCAATCAGATAAGGGAGATGGAATTTTTAAAAAGTTTATAGTGTCTGTTTATGGAATGAAAGCACCTTTGAGGTTTCAAAACTGGATTTATAATCTAGGTGCTACAGCCACAGCCCATCTCGTCAATACATTTCCACCCTTACTGAGCTGTTTGGCTGAGGGAGACTTTAATTTATCTCCCTTTGCACAGCTGGAAGCTATCTATTAGTGTAAAGAAAGACCCTGTGCTAACTAAGGATGGTGGAGGTGGAGGAGGGAGAGATCAGGTTTAAGGGAAGCAGATTTATGCTAGGTTAGACACTGGATGATCTACGAAATCTGAAGAATTTGCTGGCTTGGTAGATTAGCTATTCATTAAGAGGAGAGACGACCGAGATCTGGCATGCTTTCCGGGAAACAGGCAGCTGAGAAAGAGGGCCTGATTGCTTCGCATTTGACCTTCCTAGAGGTGTCCTCCCAGTAATAGGCCAGCAAAGGGGATTACAGCCATGAGCCAGGCAGATGGAACCTGTTAGCCACCACTGACTCTAACAATAGACCAAAAAGGAAAACTGCCTCTGTATTCACAGACAGTGAATGAGAGGGGTCTGCTGGGACTATAGTCCATACACAGATTTTTAAAATGGAAGGAGTGTCTGAGTCCAGGAGGACTAGATTAATAGAGCCTGACTCAGACTTATGCACCCTCTTTGGTTAAGTGGGCTGTGAATCTAAGTGATCCTTTCTCCTTTTGTTCTCCCCTGTTCTCGGTAGAAAGATCCCTGGTGGCACAGTGGTTAAAGCACTTGGCTGACAACTGAAAGTTGGAACTTGCAGGAGGAAGATGTGACAGCCTGCTTCTGTAAAAATTTATATCCTTGGAAATGCTATAGGGCAGTTCTACTCAGTCCCATAGGGTCACTATTAGTCTGAATCGACTCTCTGGCAGTGGGGTGGGGATTTAGTACTTATGAAAAATAATTTCCATGGATATGTTCATTTGTTCATCCATGTATCCTTTCCTGAAGATTTATTGAATGATCAATTGACACTAGGTAAGATATGAGGCCTGGGGGACAAAACGATCTATAAGGTACAGTTCTGCCTCGTAGGTTAGTAGAGGAAACTGACATGAAGGGAAAACCAAACAATACAGTGAAAATGCAGTAAATTCTACTGACTCTAAACTAGAAATGCCTGACTATAGTATCATATGTTGTACTTTTGTATTTCTTTGGCAACTATGATCCACAATGAGGTTTTTGTGGTCTCAGTTCAGTGGAAAGTTGCCCTGTTATTTGAGAAAGCAATTGTTTTTGTTGTTCTTAGCTATTCCCTTGACTTATCCCAAACTCATGTTACAGAGTAGAACTGAGCCCCCTATAGTTTTCTTGGTTGTAATCTTTATGGAAACAGATCACCAGTATTTTCCTTTCATGATGCATCTGGGCAGGTACGTAAGGTCAACCTTTTGGTTGGTAGCTGTGTGCAAAATATTTGTGCCACCCAGAGACCTTGATAAAATAATTACTTGACTTTCTTTCCCCCCCTTTAAAATTAGGAGTTTGTAGGGAAGAGCTGAAATATATAATAATATAAACATAAGAAGATGATGGAAGACATTATTCTCCTGGTTATAAAGAAGATGGCCCCTGGTTCAATAGTATCAGAATCAGAACAATAACATTTTCCACTAGATGCAATGATAAAGTTGAGTGTAGAGAAGACGAAAGTGTGTAAAAGAGGATAGCAGTAAGGGACATTGGTCATAGAAGTGGACTGTGTATGCAATTTTATCTTCTATTATAGGAATTAAACTCTGAAGATGGAAGAAATGTCTCCAGATGCATTGGAAGAAGTCATTCTGAAATAAATGCCTGAAAGTCATCTAAACTTCACCTGAATAAAGAAGATATACATATATTTATTGTTCACAGTTACTGGACTGGCATTTCCTTAAATGTGGATTAGTACAGATATTAGACCACAGGTTTTTTTAGCCTCAGACAGGTTATGTGGACATTGCTAACAGTGTATTGACTGGAAAGAATAATGATTCAACCTATGGGCACCTGAGTTACACTCAAGGTTCTTATGTTTTCTTTCTGGGTTTATATTATCATGAGAAGTTGGATTTAAAAATCTCTGAAGAAGTTTCCACTGACAATAGACAAGGAGAAAGAATGATATGGAGAGGGTCTTAGGTCAGGGCTTCTCTGGTGTGTGTGTTCTTTATTATTATTATTTTTTTTTTTTTCACTTTTAAAATGCTCTCCTTATAAACACCAGTTAAGAGCAGGACACATCCAAATAAGGTATTTGTCCAAGTAGCCTGGAGGCTAGAACTTGTTGTTGTTGTTAAGTGCCATTGAATTAGCTCCCACTCACAGAGACTCTATGCACAACAAAGCAAAACACCGCCTCAGTCCTGTGGCAGCCTCACAATCCTTGCTATACCTGAGCCCATCATTGCAGCCACTGTGTCAATCTACCTTGTTGAAGGCTGTCCCCTTTTTCGCTGACCCTACACTTTACTAAGCATGATATCCTACGCCAAGGAATGGTCCCTTCTGACAACATGACCAAAGTAGGTGAGACAAACTCTGGGCATTCTCACTTTCAAGGAACATTCTGGCTGCACTTCTTCCAGGACAAATTTGTTAGTTCTTCTGGCAGTCCATGGTACTTGCAGTATTCTACACCAACACCACAACTCAAAAGCATCAACTCTGTTTTGGTCTTCGTTATTCCAGCTTTCACATGTATATGAAACGATTGAAAATACCACAGCTTGGATTAAGCACACCTTAGTCTTCAAAGAGACAGCTTTGTTCATCAGCACTTTAGAGAGGTCTTTTGCAGCAGATTTGCCCAATGCAATGTGTCATCTGATTCTTGACTATTGCTTCCATTGGTGTTGATTACAGAACAAAGTAATAAGAAATTTTTGACAACTTCAATCTTTTCTCCATTTATTGTGATGTTGTTTATTGTTCCAGTTGTGAGGATTTTTGTTTTATGTTGAGGTGTAATCCATATTTCTGTCAGTTTGTCATACTGTGGTGGCTTGTGTGTTGCTGTGAGGCTGGAGACTATACAACCAGTATTTCAAATGCCAGCAGGGTCTCCCATGGTAGACAGATTTCAGCAGAGCTTCCAGACTGACACAGATGCTGAAGAAGGAAGGGACCATCCACTTCTTAAAGTACTGGCCAGTGAAAACCTTGGGAGCTCTGGTAGCATAGTGCCTACGGCACTTGACTGCTGACCAGAAGGCTGGTGGTTCCTACCAACTAGCCACTCCTTGAAAGAAAGATGGGGCAATCTACTTCTGTAGTGATACTGCCTAGGAGATGCAAGGAGCGGTCGCTATGAGTCGGGTCTGACTCGAGGGCACATAACAACAACAGTGAAAACTTTATGAATAACAGTGAAATACTGTCTGATATATTACTGGAGGCTAGGACTAGGTAGTTGTATATCCATTTCCCTGTTATGAAACTCCAGCAGGAAAACTCAATATGAGAAGGGTAGAAGGCTATCTTTCCTGCAGGCATCTGGGGATAATAAGAAACAACAGAGAGACATGAATCTAGTCTTCTTTACTCTGACTATACAATATTATTCTATCAAGGACATTCCCACTATGACATTAACAATAATATTATCTGTAGAAACTCTACTAAACTAGCCTGGATGTGGCTTAAATATAAAAATATTTTGAGCTTAGTGAAAGAGACTGTCATTGGAATATCGGGAGCTCTGATGGCATAGTGACTAAGACATTTGACTGCTAAGCAGAAGGCTGGAGGTTCAAACCCACCAGCCACTCCTTAGAAGAAAGATTGGACAATGTACTCTCATAGTGATACCACCTCAGAAACCCAAGGAGGGATCACTATGAGTCGGATCTGACTCTACGGCAATGAATTTGTGTTTTTTGCTTTTTGTTGGAATATCATTTAGCCATAAAGAGAAATGAAGTTGTGTTACATGCTACAACATGGATGAACCTTGCACTGAGTGAAATAAGTCAGATACAAAGGAACAAATATTGTATGAGCTCACTTAAATGAAATATCTTGAATAGTCAAATACATACTGACCAAAGTTTATCAGTGGTTACCATTTGTGGACGGGAGAGGAAATAGGGCAATATTTCTTAAGAGGTATTGAGTTTCTGTTAATGGTAATGAAATATTTGGAAATGGGCAGTTGTAATGGTTTTACAACATGATGAATGAAAGTATGTTGCTAATATTTGCAAATCATAGTAGGCATTAATAAATATTTAATAGTATTATTAAGAGAAAGAATTAACATTAGATCCACTAGTTCGCAAGGAAATGTCTCACATTACACTGTCATTAAAAATGTAGAAAAGTGATCTCACCCTGATCTTTAGGAGCTCTGGTAGCATAGTGCCTAAGGCACTTGACTGCTAACCAGAAGTCTGGGGGTTCAAATCCACTAGCCACTCCTCAGAAGAAAGTTTGGGCAATCTACTTCCATAGTGATACCACCTCGGAAACCCAAGGAGGGGTCACTATGAGTCCGGTACAACTGAATGGCACATAACAACAACAACAACCACCCTGATCTTTCTGCCCTTATTTTCTAAACCCCATTTCTGAGAAGAATATAGCAAAAAGTAGAAAAAAATTGACAAAAGACTGGTAAATTTAACAAAGGTAAAGGAGAAGATGCAAATAACATGAATAAGAAATGAAATGGGTGGCATCACAACAGAACCAACCTAAGTAAAAAGGAAAATATCAGGATACCATGAAGAACTGTACTCCAACACATTTGAAAACCTAGGAGAAATGGGCACATTTCTAGAAATAACACTATCTGCCTAAACTAATATAGACTAAGGTACAAAATTTGAACAGACCTGTAACAAAAGAAGAAATTGAACAGGTAATAAATATAACTACCAATATAAAACAGGACTGGCCCAGACAGCTTCACTGGCAAATTTTACTGAACATTCAGAGGAGAGCTGACATCAATTCTGCTAACACTATTCCAGAATATAGAAAAGGAAGATATATTCTTAAATTCATTTTATGAAGCAAGCATAACTCTGATACCAAAGTCAGGAAATGACAGCACTGTTTTTGTATGCCATTGAGTCAGTTCTGACTTAAAGCAACTCTATGTTCAACAGAACAAAACTATGCCTGGTCTTGTGCCATCCTCACAATGTTTGCTATGCTTGAGCCCATCAAGGTACCCACTGTGTCAATATCTTGTTGAGATTCTTCCCCTTTCGCACTGACCCTCTACCAAGAATGATATCCTTCTTCAAGGATTGTTTCTTTCTGACAACATGACAAAGTACGTGAGATGAAGTCTAGCCATTCTCGCTTCTCAGAGTACTCTGGCTGTACATTTTCCAGGACAGATTTGTTCATTCTCCTGGTAGTTCACGGTATTTATGCTTTGCCAACACTGCAATTCAAACACATCAATTCTTCTTTGATCTTTCTTTTTCAAGGTCCAGCTATCACATGCATATGAGGCTATTGAAAATACCATAGCTTGAGTCAGTTTTCAAAGTGACATCTTTGCTCTTTAACACTTTAAATAGTCTTTTGCATCAGATTTTCCCAGTATATTATGTCATGTGACTTCTTGCTTCCATGTGGATCCAAGTGAAATTAAATCCCTGACAACTTCAATCTTTTCTCCATTCTTCATGATGTTGCTTATTGAGGATTTTTTTTAATTGATACCACTAAAAAAGGCATCATGAAAAATAAAATTATCAACCAATATCTCTCATAAACATGGACACAAAAATTCTGAACAAAACACTAGCCAGTAGAATCCAACAACATAACAAAAAATGTATACATGATGTCCAAGTGGGATTTCTACAAGGATGGAAGGGTAGTTCAAATAAGAAAAACAATCATTGTAATATACCGTGTAAATAAAACAAAGAAAAAGGAGCACATGAAAATATCAATCGATGCAGAAAAAGCATTTGAAAAAATCTAACACCCATCCCTAATAAAAATGCTGAACAAAATAGGAATAGAAGGGAAATTCCTCAATATAATTAAGGGCATATATCCAAAATAAATGGCCAACATTATTCTCAATGGAGTGAGACTGAAAGTATTCCCCTTTTTTACAGGTACCAGATAAGGATTCCCTTTATCAGCATTCCTATTCAATATTGTATTGCAAGTCCTAGTCTGAGTAATAAACATAGGAAATAAAAGACATCCAAACTGGCAAAGAAGAAGTAAAACTATCTCTATTTCCAGATAATATGATCCTATACGTAGAAAATCCCCAAGATTTAGCAAGAAAATTACTGGAACTAATTAAAAGTTTCAGCAAGGCTGGAGGGTATAAGATCATTATACAGAAATGAGTCAAATTTTCTAATGAAGACAACTCTGAAAAGGAAACCAGGAAAACAGTATCATGTATAATAACCATCCAAAGGAGGGAATACTTAGGAACAAATCTAACCAGAGACACAAAAATCTTATACAATGAAAGTTAGAAATTATTATCTCACTCTAGTACTAATAGCAAAGTTCAAAAATACAGAAAGCAATGTATACTGGTGAGGATGTGTGGAGACTAGTGCCCTCTTACACTGCTGGTGGGACTGTAAAATGATGCAGTCATTGTGGAAAATGGTACACCAAAACTAAACTCATTGTCCTCAAGTTGGTTCTGACTCATAGCGACCATCCCTCCTTGGGTTTCCGAGGTGGTATCTCTAGGGAAGCAGATTGCCCAGTCTTCCTTCCGAGGAGTGGCTGGTGGGTTTGAGCTGCCAGCCTTCTGGTTAGCAGTCAAATGCTTTAGGCACTATGCACCAGAGGTCCATTGGAAAATGGTATGGTGCTTCATTAAAAAACTGGAAATAGAAATACCATATGATCCAGCAATCCCACTAAAAAACAAAACAAAACAAAAAAAACCCTCATTGCCATCGAGTCAGATGCGACTCATAGCGACCCATCCTTGGGTTTCCAAGGTGCTATCACTACAGAAATAGATTGCCCAAACTTCTGTCTGAGGAGTGGCTGGTGGGTTTGGACCACCAGCCTTCTGGTTAGCAGTCACATACCTTAGTCACTCTGCTACCACAGTGCCCAACGATGCCACTACTAGGTATATATCCTACAGAAATAACAGTTATGATATGATATGTGCACAGCCATGCTCATTGCAGCAGTATTCATAACAGCAAAATGATGGAAACAACCTAAATGCCCATCAAAGGATGAATGGATAAATGGACTCTGTTGTAAACACAAAATGGAATACTGCACAACATTAAAAAATAACAATTTATCTGTAAAGCATCTCATAACATGGCTGAACCTAGAGGACATTAAGCTGAGTGAAATTAATCAATCATGAAAGGATAGATACTGTATGACACCACTATTGTAAAAAGTCAAGGAAAAGGTTTCATACAAAAAAA
>NW_006921749.1:5598479-5599815 GCF_000298275.1 Orycteropus afer afer | reverse complement strand
CACTTGACTGCTAACCAGACGGCTGGCAGTTCAAACCCACCAGCCACTCCTCGGAAGGAAGGTTGGGCAATCTACTTCCGTAGTGATACTGCCTCCGAAACCCAAGGAAGGGTCGCTGTGAGTCGGGTCCGACTCCACGGCACATAACAACAACAACATGAACATACCGTATTAATATAAGTATCTTTCAGCAAAGACAACTATGAACTCTGAAGGGGAAAAAGTAAAAATAAATATTTTTAACAGATAGAATATAAAGCTTTGAATGTATGTAGTTCTTCATTGAATAAATCATAAAATTTGACTGGCATTGCAAAATCTTTCATAACCATCCACTCTAAGAAAGGCTTTTTCAGCAAAGTTTACAGAATAATTGTGGAAAATACCTTAATGACCATTTATCAATTTAATGATACTGTTTGAATGCTTGGCAGAACATTCAGACTGTGGATAAAAGACAGCAGAAAGTTTTCTAAAATATGTGAAAAAAGATCTTATGCCTGTGGCAAATTTACAGTGTTAGAAGAGTCTGACATGTCAAAATTAATCTTATTCTCAAGGAAGTGGTTTCTTATGTGGGTGTTCTAATTTTTCTGAACGATATCCTCTTCAGCACTTCAAAGATCCAAGAAGGTCAAATCTTCTTTTTGTTTCTAAGTTAATGCTTTGATTCCTCTTCCAATTAACTGTCCATATGCAAACTATTACAAGAGCAAATTACTACAGTAGTGATACTGTTGTTGTTAGGGGCCATTGAGTTGATTCTGTCTCATAAGTGACCCTATGTGACAGATTAGAACTACCTCAGAAAATATTCTTTGTTGTAATCTGTATGGAAGCAGATCACCAGGCCTTTCTCCTGCAGAGCTTTGAATGGGTTTGGACCACCCATTTTTCAATTAGCAGTGCTAACTTTTTGCCATCAGGCTGTTCCAATAAACTTTATATATTTTGACATCAACACTTCTTAGGTGATTATTAACCAGACGTGGGGATTATAAGAAGCCCTTCATAATATCTGAATTTAAATATACAAAACCCTTCATATAAGTTCTATAACAAAGCAGATCTAACTTTGGTAGTCATTGCTGTCTTTCAGAGAAGATGATGATGCCCTAGGATGAGGTGTGACTTGATGTAGGCAGGTGTTATGAAGGGAGGATAAGAAAATTGTTCTCACCAGAGATGTGGTGACACAACGGATTCACTCCTAGCCCCACGTGTTTCACTAGAAGATGATAAATTGTATTGATACTAGAACTCTCTGTGTTGGATTGGGTTCTCTAGAGAAACACAAAAACCAGCAAAGTATATATATATATATATATATATATAT
>NW_006921749.1:5585058-5597959 GCF_000298275.1 Orycteropus afer afer | reverse complement strand
GCTTAGGACGTAGTCATGTGATCCATCATGGGAACACCACTCACAAGTGAAGTCCAGCCAAGTTGACAGATCTTCAACTATCACACTCTCTATTCCTAATTCCTCTGATATAAAAGGTCTTATTTTAATTACAGCACAGACAACCTGGAAGATTCAGTCTCCAAAACAATTTGAGAACTCAATGAAACATTAAAGTACTCTCTACCGTCTAGGGGGCACCATGTGCTCTTTTAACAAGATTCTTCTATCTAGCGGTTCCAGGTTCCAACTGGTCTATAAACACCAGTTCTTAAGATGAAAATAGAATGGATTGTTAGCCCATGAAATGACCTTGGAGATTTCTCATCTGGCTCAATACTCTCTTTTTATAATTAAAGAGACAAAGATCCAAAATAATAACAGCAATAATAATGCATTATAATAATTTATTCTTATCATATTCTGAGTAGATTAATTCTATTATACATAGAATAAATGAGTGAGCAGAAAAAGGAATAAGTAAAGAATATATATGTTGTTGTTGTTGTTATATGCCGTCAAGTCGGACCCTACTCATAGCGACCCCTCCTTGGGTTTCCGACGCAGTATCACTATGGAAGTAGATTGCCCCATCTTTCTTCCGAGGAGTGGCTGGTGGGTTTGAACCGCCAGCCTTCTGGTTAGCAGTCAAGTGCCTTAGCCACTATGCTACCAGAGCTCCCAAAGAATACATATATACATAAATAAATATCACATCGTGAAACTAGAACTCAATACATTTTGTACTATACTAACTTGCCTTTGGTTTTAAATTTCTGTTAAATCCATATTTAATTATACTGTAAAATTTTAAAAAAAGAGAAAAATACTTCAATGTTTGAATTGTGTGATATTTAGTTATGGGCTGTTAAATTTCAGGTCAGAAAAAAAACAAAAGTTAAAACCAGGTAACAGAAATATTGGAAAAGATAAAGAAGAATTCCTAAAGGGCATTTCCATATTTGCCTCTAGAAAATTTAAAATTGAGAAATGAAGTATTGAATATAATTTCACTCAAAACATTTTTAGGTTTTCTTCTTCCCAGCATATTAAGAAATATCACTTGAATTATATCTTTCATAATAATGACATAGCTTAGTATAGATTAACTGCAAAACAAAGGGTGAAAGAAGGAAAAAGGAAGAAAGTATTAGTAGGTGATGTTGTTGTTGTTCTTGTTATGTCCCTCCAGTCAATTCTGACTCCTAGCAAACCTATGTACAACAGAAGAAAACACTGCCCAGTCCGTGCCATGCTCACAATCATTGCTATGTTTGAACCTATTGTTGCGGCCACTACATCAATCCATCTTGTTAGGGTCTTCTTCTTTTTCACCGGCCTTCTACTTTACAAGGGTCTTGCTGTTCTCTGGGTATTGGTACCTCCTGATGACACGTCCAGAGTAAGTGAGACAGGAGAATTCTGGCTGTACTTCTTCCAAGACGGATTTATTCACTCTTCCAGTAATATTTCAATATTTTTCACTAACTCCATAATTTAAATGCATCAGTTCTTCTTCATTCTTCTTCACTCATTGTCCAGCTTTGACATGCACATGAGGCAACTGAAAATACTATGGCTTCCGTCAAGAGCATGTTAGTTCTCAAAGTAACATCTTTGGTTCTTAATACTTTAAAGTTGTCTTTTGCAGCAGATTTGCCCAATATAATAATTCATTTCATTTCTTAACTACTGCTTCAATGGGCATTAATTATGGATTCAAGTAAAATGAAATCCTTATTTTGTTTTTTATCTCCCTTGATTGATTGTTCTAAGAAATGCATCTCCCTAATATAGTTGTTCAGTGTGTAGATCTCTCTATTGTTTGGCTGAGAGTTAAGTCACAGGAATTCCACGCCCAAAGGGTGACTAGGGAATATAATCTCAGGGGTTTCATCAGTCTCTATCCAACCAATAATCCTGGTCTTTTTTATGTTTTTAAATTTTTTCCACATTTTTTCTCCCACTCTATCTAGGATCTCCAGTTTTGATCACTTTTAGAGTGGTTAGATTTGGTAGCTGGGTACCATCTAGTTCTTCTGGTATCAGAGTCCTATAGGCTGAGATTCTCATGGCCAATTAGTCCTTTAGACTGATTATTTCCAAGCATCTTTGATTTTCTTCACTCTTCCTTGCTCCTGACAAGGAGAAACCAATAGTTACATATTAGATGGCCACTCACAAACTCTTAAGACCCTACTTGTTACCAAAGTAGGATATTGAACAATATTTTTGTGTACAGTATTGTGTCATTACAATTTTGTAATTGGTATTTTAAAATAAATATGGCATTTAAGTTCATTAACACAATGTGTTGCAAGCAATCAGATCTTCATTTTTTAAAAAAAAAAAATTCTGTACTTTACAGGGAACCAATTGGGATTAGAAAGTTTACCAAGTGTATTCTTCATAGACATGCTTTTCATGAATCAAAATATTTTTTTATTTCTTTAAGAACTCTAAATAGGTTTTTTAAAATGTATACAGAGAATAACAATCATCAGAAGCAGCTATGCTAAGGTAATTCAACTAAGCAGCACATAATTTTTTAATGTATAATACTCTTCTGACCTATGGATGGGGAGATATTGGGAGAAACTCATAAAAAGATCCTCAAAGTTTAGTTAAGGTATAGTGCTCTGTGTTCTAGAAGATTATAATACCATGGAAAGGGCAGAAACACATATAACCAACTACTACAAGGCATCCTGCAAAAGATTTTATAAATGTTGTATGAGGAAAGTTTTTGTGTGTGTGGAGATAGAAACTTGAGAAGATGTCTTTGGAGAAGGCATTTTATGAACTGATATGTGAAGGATATCTATGAGATAAAGAATGGTTTATACAATAAGAGCAGCTTGAGTTAAGGGGCACAAGTTGGAGACTGCAGGCTGCATTTAGACAAAACAGGGTACTAGATTACCAGAAAAAGGGTAGTACATTAGTAGAGGAAGTCCAGTCAGGAAAGAGTCAAACCAGAACAAGATTGACACATCCAGTTGAGGACTCTGAACTTTTTTCTATGAGATATAGGAACATTTGAAGATTTTTCTGCCAAGTTAATATGCTCAGATGATAACCTTTTTTTGTAATATAATGGATGAACTGGCATGAAGTGCAACTCAGGACAGTGAGACCTGAGGAGGCTGTTGCCATGATACCAGAATAAGAGTCCTCTTTTATGGGAAATATGGCTCTCTCAACGGCCAGAGCAAAAGCAATAAAATATGTGCTTGCCTGCAAAGACAGCTCCTCAGAAGACACATCTTCGGGTTCTTTCTCTTTACATTTTTTGAATCTAGGATTTTTATAACATTATGAAGGAAAGCACATGTCTGGAAATATTTATAATTGCCTGAAGTGAGAGATGGTTCAAAAACTATTGACTGGCTCCCTTCATTGAAGCATAACAAGGGTTAAGCAGATCTCACAGTTATTTGAATTAATAAAAAAGTAGCTTTTGAAATGTTGCTCGTTTACAAGTTTCAGAATAATCCACTTTCAATATTTGCACTACTAGTCATTCTAATTAAGGATGATTTTTCCTTTGGAGCTCCCCCTCAACTCACACACAAACCAAAATACTACGCTTCCAGGAATGATTTCCTCAGATAACTTTTATTTAGATCATTTGTCTCTTCATATGAGATATTTACCAATTGAAGAGTTTTAGGGTTACTTCTGAAATTCTTTGGAAGAGTTCTAACAGTTAAGTACGTTTCACTTTCTGAAGAATGCTTTGTAGTTTATGAAGGCACAACCTGAAACCATTATCACTGATTTGCTCATCAAACAGCTCAGGAACTTTGCAATGAGCCTTTAAGAGTTCAGTACTGGCTGTAATTAGGAAGATACCTGGGTGTTTAATGGGGACTTTTTAAACTACTGGAGCAGAGCTGGAGTAAATGATCCTATTTACTTGGAGAAATAAAGTTAACAGTGTTACAGATGGCACATAAAGCAACATATAATTGCAAATGGGAGGAAAGAAAAATAACAGAAGAGATATTTGCATTAAAGAAAATTATATGTGTACATGCACTGTACTTCTCTTACCAATAAATACTTACCAGGGAAGACAAAAGAAAAGGTATTTTCATGACAGAATATTCATAAGTATATCCATTCTGTTTAGCTGGGGATTGTCAGAATTTAATCAATTTCCAGCAAAATATTTTTTTTTTCTGGTTATTAAGAGTGTCTTTGTATTTGAGTTTTGATTTAGATTATGATCTTTTTAGCTAAGAGAGGAAACTTCTATGAATGTCTCTTCAAAAACTGAGTACTTTGTTCAAGTCATTTTTAAAATATAGGCTCTGAAAAAAAAAAAAAAAAACTGAAGTCCCTTTAAGAAGTAAATTAGTGCCAGAGGATTTGAAAAAAAGAGCAGTTATAAAACAGCAGAAGCCTGAAGAGCTTAACAAGAAAGTATTTTAGTGCATATTAGCTTTTATGTCATTTGGTAATTTTAAAGGACAGGAAATTCTTGGGACAGAGGAGAAATGTGATAAAACAACACCTTAATGAAGAGAGCCTCAGAGAGGTTTGGAAAAATCTGGGGCAGTGCCGCTGCCTCCTATCAAGGTCCATAAACTAAGGTGGCTGTATCTCTTTTACCCAAAGCCACACAGAGGAGAAAGCAGTGAGATTTAGAAGCCCAGGCAGAGTGAGCTACTGGAGATCTGAAGCTAACCACAAGTCCTAAGGAGGCAACTGGACTCCCTGAGTTGTGTGAATGGTTAGCACACTTGAGTGCTGACTCAAAGATTGGAGGTTCAAGTCCCCCTAAAGGTGCCTTGGAAGAAACGCCTGGTGTCTACTCCCAAACATCAGCCATTCAAAATGTTATGGAGCACAGTTCTATTCTGACACACATGGGATCTCCATGAGTCAGAATTGACTCAAAGGCAATAATAAAAAAGCCAACTCAGTGCTTTTTCTCTATCAGTTGTGAATGATACTTCAAAGTATCTCCCAAATATTTAAACAAAGCTGTTGGTGCCAACCATTTCTATCAAGCTTGTTCTAAGGTACCAAAGCACTAGCACTAAGAGTCTACAGTGTGTCTATGCCCATATATAACTTTGAATTTAGTAAATAATTCCTGACGAGTTAGAGCAAGATTCAAATTTTGTAATGATTGAAAAGAATTAAAGTTTATTAAAAGTTAAAAAAAACTAACATATGACTTCATTTATTTTAAATTTGTTCTCAGTATTATTTTATAATACATAAAAAATGTAAATGAGTGTAGAAAATGTTCATTGCTGTGCCTTAGTATTTTAGTGATGATATTGGTTGTGTAGGAAAGAAATAGAAAGAAATAACATTTTAAGGTTATGACCAGTGGTTCATGAAAACATATTTAGTATCCTCTTTCATATGATGACATTTACCCATATTATGCCTGTAGGACTTATATAAAAAATCACTTACCCTACTAAATTTCAATTTATGGAGGGAGTAGAATAATGAGACATTATTCTGGACACATGTAAGAAATGGTAGTAGTAACTATGTTATATCTCTGAAGAATGACAAAATCTTAATCCCAAATATAGTCATTTAAAATATCTCATCAAGCTGTAACTTAACCCAGGGAGCTTATCTCTTTGCTTTTAAAGGATTATTATGAAACTAAGGGCCTACAGTCATTCTGGAATAATCCATTTTGTTTAGGAAGCTTCATTTATAACAATACTTCAATCTTAGGGGCCTACCTTTAATTCCAAGCCCTTCATACTGGTTTTATGTTACTAAACCTATTAGCATCCCTGCAAGACATACATCAATGGCCCCGCACTGATGTTGAAAAAGTTAAACCATAGAGAAATTGGAAGCCTGTACTAAGTTAAAGTACATAACATATATTATTGTAAATCGTTTGTGATGGGTATTTGTGTCTTTTGTCTCACTCAGCAAGACTTATGACCAAAGAGACCAGAAAGATGGCATTTAGTAAGTACAAAATGGAGTCTCTGGAAATTTCTAATTGTTTGTCTGGATTTAGTTTGCTAGGATTTGAAGCAAAAATAATAGAATTGCTATATGAAGAGAAACTACTTAAATGCTCTTCTCTTGGTACAGTCTAATTAAAATAAATAAATAAAATAAAAATAAATCTTTATTTTCTTACAGTTGTATTTAATTTGAAATAAACTTTTTTTTTTCCCTTTAAATATATAACCCTTTTAGGGTAATAAGTTTGTTTGGTTGCCTGTCCAGCAGTGTTGATGCATAGACCTAGAAGCTGATACAATTGGGGTTCTCTTAAAGAAAAGTAATACACAATTACAAATATAAAGTTACTATATATAAATATTTGGGAGCTCTGGTAGCCTAGTGCCTAAAGCACTTGATTGCTAACCAGAAGGCTGGTAGTTCAAACCCACCAGCCAGTCCTCGGAAGGAAGATGAGGCAATCTACTTCCGTAATGATACTGCTTTGGAAACCCAAGGAGGGGTCAGTATGAGTCGGGTCCGACTTGACGTCACATAACAACAACATATATAAAGATTTATTAAGAAAAAGGAAATAATCAGAACAAATTAGAATTGTTTTCAGTTGCAGTAAGCATCAAAAAAAGTTTTAAAATTAATTTTAATTCTGTTATTTATTTATTTATTTTCTGTCCCTAAGTTTTCCTATATACATTTATACATGAAGATAATTTTGTGATATAATTCTCTCTAGATATAAAAAGGAGCTCTGGTAGCATAATGCCTAAGGCACTTGACTGCTAACCACTACTCCAATTTCTTTTTTATTTGCTTGTTATTCATTAAGATAATAATGAATAAGACAATTAGGTACTTAATTACAGTACTCAATATTTTCAGTGTTAATTTCTTTATTTTGGTTTATTTCCCTAAAAAGGCCACATTCTTTTCTCTCTGCTTTACCTGAGAAACTAGACGTCCCATTGTGGAGAGGCATCATGTTGTGCAAAATGCACAGATTTGGGAATCAGACAGACCTGAGTTTAAACCTACCAGAAGGTGACCAAGGGCAGTAAACTATGGCTCTCTAATGCTCTATCTCTGCATGAGGTAAACTCTATTTCAAAGGGGATGCAGTAGGAATGCTCATGTCCAACTTAGTGCTTATTATGTAACAAGTCTCAACTGAGGGAATAAATGAATTTATGGAACTAGTTTCCTTGGTGGCGTAGTGGTAGAGACATTTGGCTGCTAACAAGAAGGTCAGTGGTACAAAATCCTACCAGCTGCTCTTTGGGAGAAAGATGAGGCAATCTACTTCTGTAAAGATTTACAACCTGGGAAACCCAGTGAGGGTGGCTATGAGTTGGAATCCACTAGATGGCACTGGGTTTTATAAAAAAATAGAAGACATCCAAAATACATTCTTTCACCCGTATGCACACCTTTCTATGATATAGAGGTGAAATTTATTACAAGCCTGTAGGTACTGTGTGATCTTTCCACAAGTTCCACAGGTTTTACCAGCATAAACTCAATAGAGTATAACTCACTGCTATTGAGCAGATTCCTACTCATAGCGACCTTGTAGGACACAGTGTAACTACCTTCACAGGGTTCCCAAGATTGTAAATCACTACAGAAACAGACTGTTACATCTTTCCTCCTGCAAAGTTGCTGGGAGGTTAGAACCACTGACCTTTTGGTTCACAGTCAAGCTCTTTAACCACTGTGCCACCAGAGCTCCTTCAGTGGAGTATAGTCTTCAGCATATCAAAAGGTTGAAGAGTTCTTCTCTCTCTCCACCTCTTTTCTGAGAAGGAGAAAAGTGAACGGAAAAGAAGGAATAGGGACAAAACCTTTTCACAATTAAGAAAATAGTTAGGAGGTTTTACTTTATTTTTATTTGCCAAACTCTCAACTTTTTAATAAGAAAAGGAGTACTGTTCTCTCAGAGTTTATTTCTCTTATTAGTCGTCAAGGGTAACATAATGACAGAGACAAACAGGAAATTGGAGAGCCACAGGCTTGCTTTCATTGCCTAAATTTTTCCATGCCACATGTTTACAAACATGCTATGTTCCCCTTGACAAAAGCAGATACAGACGCGCACTGACTTCAAGGATTTCCATTGTGTGTGTGAAATGGTTTTGTTTAAGAGCTCCTGCTGTCAGTTCCCAGACAATGCAGAGGAAGGGGAGGGGATGTCCATGACTGACTTTAGAAAAAAAGAAAAGAAAAAAAAAAAAACAAAAAACAACGAGTTTAGGTAGAAATTTTAACTATTTGGACTCATGAATACATTTGTTTTAAAATGAATAGATACTCAAGATTAGAATTTGTTATGGAAAAGAAAACTTGGCTTAAATGACTGTAATCTGAGCCAGAAGAGACTGTAATTTAATGTTAGTATCTTTGTTCCTTGGAGGTCCTGCAGTGGTGCATTAGGGGAGATTTAGTCTCAAGTAGTTAGTAAGGTAATAAAGGACTGCTTTGTTGAATCCTTGCTAGTCTCTTTACTGTTTACTGCTACTTACTTAACAATGTTAAAAGTTCCTCACACAAGCTGGGAAGATCAGCACTGAGATTTCTTGGTATTAAAACCAGAAAACCAAACTTGCTGCCATAAAATAGATTCTGACGCATAGTGATGCCCATTGGGTTTCTGAGGCTGTAAATCTTTATGGAAGTAGATTGTCCCATCTTCCTTCCATGGAGCAGCTGGTGGTTTTGAATGGCTGACCTTCTGATTAGCAGCCAAATGCCTTATCCACCACACCACCAGAGCTCCTTTCCAATTCAGGAGGCAAGAGAGCCAGTGGCATAAAAATAGATTAAATTGCATATCCTCTGCCTCAGTGATGTCCCTGTGTACAGTGTAACTATTTAGTTAAATATTTCTTCTTGCTAGCTGCCATTAAGTCAGTCCCGATTCACGGCAACCCTAAGCAAAACGAAACAAAATGCCACCCCGTCTTGTTCTATTCCTGCGATTGGATGCAGATCAATTGTGATACATAAGCTTTTTATTGGCTGATTTTTTTAGGAATAGATTGCCAGATCTTTTTTCCTAGATTGTCCTAATCTGAAAGTTCCACTGAAACCTGCTCAGTCTCATAGCAACACATAATCCTCTACTGACAGATGCGGTGGTGGCCGTTGGTGAGTTGCATTGGCTGGAAATTAAGCCCAGGTCTCTGGCATAGTAGGTGAGAATTCTATCACCGAACCACCACTGTCCTTTTCCTTGTCGTTCTTGGGTAACTTCGAGTCTGTTCCAACTCACAGCAACCCCATGTCACAGAGTAGAACTGCTCCATAGCATTTCCTAGGCTATAATATATACACATTTAACTTTTACTGTGATTTAGGTGAACATTTACAGAGAAAATTGGTTTCATTTTCAACAATTCATACATATTTTGTGTGAGACAAATTTTTGAGACTAGTGTTTATACTAGTGTCCCCATTCTTTGCAATCTCCACAATGTAACAACACTCTTCCCACTTCCTCTCTGTGTTCAATGTTTTCATTCATCCTTCTTTCCTATCACTTCTTATTCTGAGCTTTATTCATCAGCAAATTCTGCCCTTTTCATCTCCTTTGGTTGACTGTTGTAAGGAGTGCTTATGTCCCTGGTGTTACTGTTCACCGTATAAGACTATCTGTCATTTGGCTTAAAGTTGAGCTATGGGGGTTAAAACAGTTTCAGGCTTGAAGAATGTCTAAGGGCCATAGTTTCAGGAGTTCTACCATCTCTATCAGACCAGTAAGCCTGGTCTTTTTTTTTTTTTTTAATGATTTTGAGTTTTGTCCATTTTTACTTCCCCCTCTATTCAGTACCTCCTATTGTGGATCCCTTTCAGAGTGGTGAGCAGTAGTAGCTGGACTGGGTACTGTATAGTTCTTCTGGTCTAATGGCTGTGGAGGTAGAGTTTTACATGGTACATTAGTCCTTAGGACTAATTGTTTCCTTGTGTCTTTGATTTTCTTCACTCTTCTTTTCTCTGGGTAGGAAAAGACCAATAGTTCATCCTTAGGTGGGTGCTCACAAGTTTTCAAGAGCCCGGTTGCTACTCACCAGAGTAGGATGTAGAACATTGTCTTTCTGAGCTATGCTATACCAACTGACATTGGTGTTCCCCAAAACCCAGTAACTCATTCCTTCAAGGAGTTTGGTTATGGTTAAGAATTTTTTATAATTTTGTCCCCTTTTTTCTCTACTATATTCATGGATATATTTACAGCCCAGTTAAATACATATGTAAAACATCAAACCAATATAAATTTGAGGGTGTAGTTTCTTCCACTAAGCTGCAAACTTTACAGAAATAGATCATCAAGTCTTTGTCCCGTGGAGCTGTTGAGTGTGTTTGAATCACCAACCTTTCAATTAACAGCCAAGCACTTAACAATTGTAACTTCAGAGATCCTCCAAGTCAGGAATCAAGGACTACTGGTACCCAAATAGCTTAAATACCACATTCTCTGTCTCAGTGCTGTCCCTGTGTGCAGTGGAGCTATTTAATTAAATACTTACTAGGAAAATCTATATAAGTATCCCTTTCTTGTTATTGTTAAGTCATTCCATGAGGAGAGAGAAAATCCAAAGTAAGCACTGTTCAATATAAAAGACTCACTGGTTTCAAAAATAAATTTGTTTCTCAGTCCCAGCTCTGCAAGAGTCCTGAATTAAGAACGGACTTTAGATCAAATCTAGCAGATGAATATAAAATGTTTTGTTAAGACCCAAGGAATATTTAGAAAGTTGTGACTTAGAAAACATTAGGTTTGGCAAAAACTCTTATTAAGTATGGTAAGACATCTCTCAAATAGACAAGTGAATACAAAAGCCATTGTTGTTGTTAAGTGCTGTTGAGTTGACTCCAATTGCTAGTGACCCCATGTACAACAGAATGAAACACTACCCAGTCTTGCACCATCCTCACAATCATTGCTATGCTTGAGCCCGTTGTTGCAGCCACTGTGTCAATCCAACTCATTGAGTGGCTTCCCCTTTTTGCTGACACTCTATTTCACCAAGCATGATATCCTTCTCCAGAGACTGTTCCCTTCTGACAACATGAAAAATATGAGAAGTGAAGTCAGCCCATTCTTCCCTCTAAGGAGCATTTGGGCTATACATCTTCCAAGACAGATTTGTTCATTCTTCAGGCAGTCCATGGCATTTTCAATATTCTTTGTCAACACCACCACAATTCAAATGCATAAACTTTTGTAGTCTTCATTATTTGCTGTCCAACTTTCACGTGCATATGAGACGATTGAAAAGACCATGGCTTGGGTCAGGGACCACTTAGTATTCAAAGTGATATCTTTGCTCCTTATCATTTTAAAGAGGTCTTTTGCAGCAGATTTGCCCAATGAAATATATTCTTTCTGATCTCCTGACCGCTGCTTCCATGGGTGTTGGTTGTGGCTCCAAGTAAAATGAAATCCCTGACAACTTCAATCTTTTATGCATTTATCAAGTTGATGCTTTTTGGACCAGTTGTGAGGGTATTTTTTTTCTTTATATTGAGGTGTAATCCATGCCAAAGGCTGTAGTCTTTGATCTTCATCTGTATGTGTTTCAAGTCTTCCTCACTTGAAGCAAGTAAGTTTTGTGTATTTTGCATATCACAGGTTTTTCGGGAGTCTTCCTCCAATCCTGATGCCAAGTTCTACTTCATGCAGCCCAGCTTCTTGTACCATTTGTTCAGCATACAGATTGAATAAGATGGTGAGAAGACACAACCCTGATGCACACCTTTCCTGATTTTGAACCATGCATTATACACTTGTTTTGTTTGAAATACAGCCTCTTGGTCTGTGTACAGATTCCTCATGAGTACATTATAAGTGTTTACTAGTGTTCCCATTCTTTGCAATGTTACCCATAATTTTTTATGACCTTCATAGTTTAATGCCTTTGCATAATCAATAAAATACAGGTAAACTTCTGGTATTCTTTGCTTTTAGCCAAGATAGATTTGACACCAGCAATAATATCCCTTGTTCCACCCCCTCTTCTAAATCTGGGTTGAATTTCTTGCAGTTGCCTGTTCATGTACTGCTGGAACCTTTTTGAAATATCTCCAGCAATATTTTACATGTATGTGATATTAATGATATTGTTTGAGAATTTCTACATTCCTTAGTATCACCTTTCTTTCGAATGGGCACAAATATAGATCTCTTCAAGTCAGTTGGCCAGGTAGCTGTCTTTCAAATTTCTTGACATAAACCAGTGAGCACTTCCAGGGTTGTATCCATTTGATGAAACATCTCAATGGGTATTCTATCAATTCCTGAAGTTTTGTTTTTCACCAATTCCTTCAGTGAAGCTTGGATTTCTTCATCAATATCATTGATTATGTTACCCTTGTTACCCTCCCGAGAGGGACCGGGTCTCCAGGAGCAAGGTAAGCATGGGCGTAGCACAGAGTAGCAGGCCGGAAGAGCAGGAGGAAGGGGTGGAACCCAGGAAGCCAAAGAGAAGAGTGATTAGCCAGGGGGCAGTTTAAGCATAGGTACTGAAACAAGGCGGGCTTGTGCTTACTCACTAATCTGCACTGAACACTTTCCCTTGTTACCCTCCCAAGAAGGATCGGGTCTCTGGGAGCTAGGTAAGCACGGACGGGCTTGTGCTTAGTCCCCGGGAGCGAGGTAAGCACGGGCGGGCTTGTGCTTATTCACTGATCTGCACTGAGCACTTTCCCTTGTTACCCTTTCGAGAGGGACCGGGTCTCCGGGAGCAAGGTAAGCACGGGCATAGCACAGAGTAGCAGGCCGGGAGAGCAAGAGAAAGGGGTAAAACTCAGGAAGCCAAAGAGAAGAGCAATCAGCCAAAGGGATTAGGTGAGGAGGAGAAACTCAGGGACGCCCAAAGAAGCAGGCCAGAAGAGCAGGAGAATGAGGATTAAAAGACAGGAAGCCAGA
>NW_006921749.1:5575454-5581977 GCF_000298275.1 Orycteropus afer afer | reverse complement strand
GGGTGGAGGGTTGACGAAAGAGGGGGAGGCCTTCGGGGAGATGGATTGATACAGTGGCTGCGATGATGGGCTCGAGTATAGCAGGGATTGTGGGGCTGGCGCTGGATCGGGCAGTGTTTCGTTCTGCTGCGCATGGGGTCGCTATGAGTTGGAAACGACTCGATGGCACTTAACAACAACAACAACAACAACAACAACAACAGTCATTGATTATTGATCATAAGGTACTTCCTGAAATGTTTGAAGATCAACCAGTTCTTTTTGGTACAGTGACTCACTAATGCTTAGGATATCAACCTTTAAGCATTCCATTTTGCTCTTGATAATTTTCAATTTTCTTAGATTCATACTTCATACAGTCCACACTCCAACTACTAAAGGGTATTTGAAGCTGGTTCTTCTCATTTTGAGTCTTGCTTCTAGGGTTTCAAAAACAGTTGTTTTTCATTTTTTAATTGCATGAATCCCCATAGAAATATTATCTTTGCTACTCTCTGGACTAATTCACAAATATTTAAGTCTTGGTAGCACTGGACAGCTCAGAGATTTAGAAGTTCAGACTTTGCTAAAATGTTTCCACCAACATACTATCTCACTAGCATTTCCAGAGGGTTTCTAATATCTACATATAGATTCACAACAGAGGTGACATTTTCTATCTTCTTGTCAACATCTTGGTGAAAGAATGGGGAGAGGCACATGGTGGGAAGGATGCTACAGGTGTGACCTCAGGCGGAATTGAAAACAGCATTGAGAGTATTTCAAGGAAATTAAATGTTAAACAGTACCTGCAGTTGTTCAATTACTTTGGCTGAAGACTTCATCTCTAATGAATGAGCAATGGGCATTTTTTGTTCACAACAACAACAACAACAAAAATATGGCAGTGAGTAAGACAGACAACAAGACAGACAAGGTCAGCAAAGATGAGAGAAATATTCAACGAGGGAATTATTCAATAAGATGGACTGACACAATAGCCCCAACAATAGACTGAAAGATACCAACTCTTGTTACTATGGCACAGGAGCAGACATCGTTGTATTTTATTATACATAAGGTCATCATGAATCAGAACCAACTCAATGGCAAGTACAAACAACAAGGCAGACAACGTTCCTGTTTAAAAGAAGAATAATTCAAATCTAACAACTTGTGTAGTAGCAAATTTGGATTTTTCAGTCAGAAATATCTTATTGGTCAGCTCATTTATTTAGAGAATATTTTAGAAGTGATATGGAAGAGAAACTGAGGGATTGTAGTGAATTACTTGATATGGCCTTTCTAGCTATTGTCCTCCATTCTGTGATGTGTTGTAATTCCTATTATCCATGTCTGTTTGGGGTGATGTAGTAGTTAAGGTTGGTTGTCATCTTGGCTGGGCACCTGGTAGTAAACGTTCCCTGTAAAGACTGGCAATCTGCTCTGTGATGGGATTTGCCTTGAGCTGATGATTGTTAAAGTCATCCACTTGGGTTATTTCTGTTGGAGCAACACAGGTGGAATGTATCTTGAGTTCTGCCTTGCTGGAGGGTATAATTCAAATCACCACACTTAGCTTCCTTGAGGTTATACCTATGAATCTCCTGGGAAGATTCACCCTCCTCTTGGTCCAGTTCTGTGTTGTGGCTCATCCTCATCTCACCCCTGGATTTGGGACAGCAGTGGTCATCTGATCTGCTGATTGAGGCTCATCAAACCCCAAGAATTGGGAGGATCCTCCAGACCAACTCACAGACCTGGGACTCGCCAGCCTGCCAGCCTCCACCACTACTACGTGAGATGAACCTTTGGGTGTCTGTGAGTTCTGTGAGGCATTACAGTGATATACAGAACCCTAAGACAGGGGAAATTACTGGGAGGAGGAAGAGGAGTTAATGTCTGAAATGATGGAGTAGTACGGTAGTTTGGGCATTTGGTACATCTTTAACCTCCGCCTCATGGGGACCGGCCTTGTGCTGATCTTTCTGAAAGAGATTGTTCAAGCAGGGATTATATTCTAAATAGAACTCTTAGTATTGAGAGGTTTTTGTGTCTGTGTGTGTGTATGAAAAGGGATATTTGAGGTCTAGTCCTTCCTTAGGTGCTATTCTTAGCTGACAAGAATCAAGTATAATAGTAGAATTTGACTTTGGACTTTAGTGAAACTGAGTAAAGCAGAGCATTGAAAATGGCAAAATTAAACAAATGTCTAAGGTTCACAGGTTCTTTTGAAAGGAAATATGACTCTCATTGAGAAAAATAGCAAAAGATCAATTTCCTTCCCTGCTACCTCTCTAATAAACCCTAGCAATATCAGGAATCAGGAGACCAAATCACTGAAATGTTAAAATATGGTCAGAAGAAAGATTATTTTTATCATCATGCAGTGAAAACCCAACAGAAAGGCTTAAAACTATAAATGTAACAGATTCAGAAACAGTTAATTTAATCCTACCTATGTTTTCTCTCTCATGCTTGTAAATTATAAGCAAGTTTAAAATGGAGAAAGCATAATCTTTCTTGTTTTTCAATATACAGCTAAAAAATGTTTTTTGTCCAATTATTTAAAATTGAAGCTTTTTTTTTCCCAAAGAAACTCATGAACTATTTAGCTAAGAAAGCATGCTTGAGGAAAAACAAAACTAATGAATTATATTGAAAATGCTTGGTAATCTTTTTAAAACAAAAAAAAAAAAGAAAAACATAATGACTTAAGCCATCAGTTTGTTAGATTAGAACTAAGGAGTATCAATCTTTCTTTTACACCTTTGTTCAACACCACATACATTTTAGCATGTAATCAAATAGTGGCTTGGATTGTTTTGTTTGTTTCATATTAATGTTTCTTCATTGTCAGAAAGAAGCAACCATTACAGAGACTTTAATTCACTAAGACTGGAACTTGACTTCTACTTCCTTTGCATTTTTATAGCTCCTGAGACCCAGTAAACAACTCACACTTGTTGAATGAATTAAAGTGAGTCAGACAGGATAACTTTCAAGAACCCATCTGAAGGAAAACAATCAATTAGGTATACAGATAAGAAGATCCATCTAAGCCAAGACTTCCTATGTGACAGTCTTTAATCTCTCAGACATTTTAGTCAAGCATAATTGTATGAATTACATAAATATTGTCAACCAAATATATTGCATGAACTTTAAGAAATCCAATCAATGTTTTAGTAATAAATTCCTTGGGGATATAAAAATATATCTGGTGTTTAAAATTTCCAGCTGTTCTCTTATTCTCTTTCTGGAAATAGAGGTTTAGGTGAGTGAGTGTGAAAGGAAATAAAGTATGATTGTAGAACTTCAGACTTTGACTGCAGATGAATAAATTATAAGAATAAAATAAATAGAATATAAGCCATCCTTTTTTTTTTTTTTTGAAGAAAATGACTTGAAGAAGTTATGAATAAAAAATGCCCATTGCAGCAGAAAAATTGAAAAAGATGCAAGCTCCACAGTTTCAATAACAATGGACATTTTTTATGTTGGCTTATAATTTCTCTGCAGATGTTACTTTGAAAGTTTGTATTTCTGCTAGATCTTAGAATATAACACACTTATTTGGTCTGATCACTGGGGTTTGGTTAGGGAAGACCAGCAGGAAATAGCTTCTGGAAGAGTGACCTTTATGTTTCCCAAGGCAAATATATATATGTGTGTGTGCATGTGTGTGTGTTTTGTATGGGAAAGGTCTTTTGTAAGTCAACCCACTCCAGTAAAATAATGGTATGAATCTAATTGAGTGTTCTCCAGGGAAGCAGTAGAACCAGCAGAATTAAGTTGACATGCTGTTTCCTCTACCTGCACCTGACGTTTACAGACTTCAGCTCATACCTCTTTGAGTTCACTGTTGGAGTCAAGTAAATACAAAGTCATATAAATAATTGGTTACTGCACACAAATGAAATGGTTAGTGCTTTCCCTACATCCATATTTTATCACTTCAATGTGGGAAATTTTATCACAGAATGATCTCCATTTCTCACAAAGTAATTGGATATTAATTTATGAAATGCTGTAAGAAAAATCAAACAAATAAATATATAAAAAACAATTGGAAACATTTATACTCAGACCAGAAAGGGCTGTCCTCCTCCTATGAGTGTACGGTGTATCTTCCTGTGTGGAGTTCTGATCAATGGACAATTATATTTAGGGTCTTGGTTATAATCTCTGTTATTGCTTCCACTGAACTTTGCATCTAATCTTATCGATGTTGATGAATGAAACAAAACACTAGCAGCAAAATTAAAAATAGACAAGCAACTAAAGGAAAAAAAAAAAACAACTACAAGATTTCAATAAAAATACTGAATTTGAATTCCAGCCTTTTTAAATTTATTAACCATGAAATCATGGGCTATGTGTTTATCAGTTGGGCAATCTAGTTCATAGTGATACTGCCTTGTAAACTCAAGAAGAAATTACTATGAGTCAGATCCAACTTGACAGCAGTGAGTTTTTATAGAAGAGAGGAAGATGAAAGTGATGACATCTAAACTTCACAGCTCAAATGAAAAACAATTAAATCATTAGTGAGAAAAATGGTTAAATATAAATTGGTATATACAAGTAAAATTATTTTTTATTATTTGTTAGCATGTAGTTAGTAGAAAATGTGATAAAATTTACAATTTGGAATATTAAATTCACACTTGCTCTCTTTCTAGAACAACATAGTCGCCTGATACTAAATAAATCACTTATGTTGACTTTAGTATTCTATAATATATTTCCAAAGCAGAAGACAGAGTGCACAGCCTATCATTTCAGAACCATTATCTCTATCATGTTTCTAAAGTGTAATTTTTTTTTTTTTTTTGGTTAGTTTTAAACCTGTTTCCATTTAGTGTTTCTTTTCACTCCAAAAATTCTTCTTCATTTATGAGAAATCTTCTATAACTTTTCACTCCAAAAATTCTTCTTCATTTATGAGAAATCTTCTATAACTTTTCACTCCAAAAATTCTTCTTCATTTATGAGAAAACGTCTATAAAAACAATATACATAATATTTACATATTTATATATGTAGCACTCTCATCTGTGCGATCTTACAATGTCACAGTAACTCTGACAAAGTAGACAACAACACAGCCACAACAGTAGTTAACATTCTGAATAACAAGCATGTATCAGTCACTGAAAGGAGCTCTGGCAGCACAGTGCCTAAGGCATCTGACCGCTAACCAAAAGCTTGGTGCTTCAAACCTACCAGCCACTCCATGGACACAAGATTGGGCAATCAACTTCTGTAAAGAGTTACTAACTCAGAAACCCAGTGGGGGTCTCTGTGAGTGGTAGTCAACTCAATGGCAGTGGGTTTGGTGTTTCTGTTTATCAGTCACTGAGCTTCTATACATTTAAAAACCTCACAAGTCTGTAAGGTATTTCCTGGTGTCATTTACATTTTACAGATAAAGAAATTAAGGCTTAGATATGTTAATCTGTTGACCCAAGTTTGCACACTTACTACATTATAGAATTTAATGATAATTGGTTTTGATTCCTGTACATAAGCATTGACATCATTATTACAACTTTGAAGATGAAGAAATTGAAAGTCAAAGAAGTTGATATGCCCTTCACTTTATCTTTTGAGGTTAAATGCATTCATTTCCTGTGATCTTTCTCCTGAGGCTGTTGACCCAAATGTTACTTTGTTACTGTTTGCTTACCTTAACTAGAACACACCCTCCTCAATGAATGAGTAATCTTATATTACTATGACCAATGAAGTGTTTTGAAAGATAACCCTGTTGTTCCTGTATAAATTAATCTTACCAGCTTTTTTTTTTTTTTTTTAGGAGTCTTGAGTAGCAAGTGAATTTTAATTCATGTTTCTTAATATGAGTAGTTGTTATAATATGCATTATTTGTTGAGCACTACTAAGTACTAGATAAAACAAAGATGTCACTTTGAGGACTAAGGTGTGCCTGATTTTTTTTTTTTTTTTTTTTGGTTAGTTTTAAACCTGTTTCCATTTAGTGTTACTTTTCAATTACATTATATGCATACAAAAGCTGAGCTATGAAAAGGAAGACTGAAGCATAATTTTTGCCTTTGAAATATGGTGTTGGCAAAGAATGTTGAATATACCATGGACTGCCAGAAGAACAAACAATCTCTCTTGGAAGTATGCAGTGAGAATGCTCTTTATAAACAAGAATGGCAAGACTTCAGCTCAGGTACTTTGCACGTTACCAGGAGGGACCAGTTCTTGGAGAAGAACATCACACTTGGTAGAGTAGAAGGTCAGTGAAACAAAGGAAAATAAATCCTCAGTGAGATGGACTGATACAGTGGCTGAAACAATGAGCTTAAAGAGCAGCATTTCTGAGGATGGTGCAGGATCTGGCATCGTTTTGTTCTGCTGTCACAATGAGTCAGAACCTACTGTTGTTGTTGTTGTTAAGTGCCATCGAGTCGGCTCCGGCTCATAGCAACCCCTCCTTGGGTTTCCGAGGCAGTATCACTACGGAAGTAGGATTGCCCAACCTTCCTTCCGAGGAGTGGCTGGTGGGTTTGA
>NW_006921749.1:5569669-5574914 GCF_000298275.1 Orycteropus afer afer | reverse complement strand
GGTTGGGCAATCCTACTTCCGTAGTGATACTGCCTCGGAAACCCAAGGAGGGGTCGCTATGAGTCGGGTTTGACTCGACGGCACATAACAACAACAACAAGGTAGAGTCTCTTAATATATGGTATAAAAAAAATTTTTTAAAAGACAATTGGAGAAAGACCCAGAAAGACTTCCTCTCATCCAATCAGGGAACCACCTCTGATTTTGTCATGATATGTGAATAATTTGTACTCATTTCAAGATTGAAACAAATAAGATCACAAATAAATCAATACAATACAAAACTATAAATACATGATTCCAGAGGAGAGATCAGTAAGACTTTGTTTTATCATGTACAATGCATTTAAATTCCTAATATCTCATTTTCTCAAAAAACATCCTAGATGGTCTGGCATCTACTGTGTACACAGGAAATAAACTCTAGAGGTAAGTGATTCACCTAGGGCCACATTAAAATAACAATAAGAAGAAAGTCAATACTAATTTTAAGAACTGAACTAGAAACCAGAGTGCTTGATTTCTAAAGTGGAATTTTTTCATATTAGTAGTTCTCAAATATTGGCTACTTAAAAGATTATCTAAGGAATCTTTGAAAAATATAGAAGACTAGGCTCTTAAAATAGGCCTCAAAAAGCTAACTTTTTAACAAATATTCTAATAAATTCTTAAGAATCCTATTGTGAAGATTGCAATCAATGTCACAGAACAAAATGTGTATGAATTGTTGAATGGAAAACCAATTGGCTCTGTAAACTTTCATCCAATCACAAGGAAAGTTTCTAAAGGAAAGTTCTTAAGCACTACAAATTACAAAAACCATTGTCTCAGGGAAAATCTATTATTTGCTCATTTGGGACCTGAAGAAACAGCACTGGAGCAGATAGGTTTTAAGTGATCTGAAAGAGGAGGCAAAAAATACTTACATTTCTTACCAACTTTGAAACATGAATTGAAATTTAATCTAAATTATTCATCCATTGATTTTAAATTGCCTTAAACCAGGAAGCAAAGAAATTGAAGACATGGGTACATAAAAATGTCTGAAAGAGATTAGTGACATAAATTGTGACATATTTGTTCTCTGAACAAAGAGTTGCAACTCTTATTTAACCATATGTCTTGAAAGTATGGTTAGATCGATCATGGAAAATATAAAAGTTAATTTTAAGTATCCTCCTAGCTCTGGTAGCATAGTGCCTAAGGCACTTGACTGCTAACCAGAAGGCTGGCGGTTCAAACCCACCAGCCACTCCTTGGAAGGAAGATGGGGCTATCAACTCCCATAGTGATTCTACCTTGGAAACCCAAGGCAGGGTCGCTATGAGGTGGCACATAGCAACAACAACCTAGCAATGAAGGAGCCTTCATGGCCCAGTGGATAAGAGTTCGGCTGCTAACCGAAAGGTCGGCAGTTCGAACCCACTGCCTGCTCTGTGGGAGAAAAGACTTGGCAATCTGCTCCCATAAAGATTAGAATTCTTTGGGGAAGTTCTACTCTATCTATACAGTTGCTGTGAATCAGAATTGACTCATCAACCAAAGATCGTTTCAAACAATGAAAAGGTTCTTTTGTGGCACAATCAGTTTGTGCTTGACTATTACTAACCTAAATCTTGGCAGTTCAAACCCACCCTTCACTTTTGTAGAAGAAAGACCTGGCAATCTACTTCTATAGAGATTACAGCCAAGAAAACCCTATGGGTCAGTTCTACTCTGTAACATGAGTTCTACTTTGACATCCTAAGTCAGAATTGACTTGACGGCAACTGATTTGTTTTTTACTTTTCAAGCAAGAGGTTGCATACACTATAGTACTTATTTCTTCAATACCGTCTAATCTGTGGTTTGTGGGTTTATTAAACTCTAGATTTAATAGCAGATGCTCTTTGTCTCCCACTTAAATCCCTTGGTTCCAGCACTCAGCCTTTAATTGTTCATCTCCATGACATTCCATAATTTTAGAAACGGCCCACATGAAAGACTTATTTGAGTATTAACAGGTTTTTGTTTTTTGTTTTTTTTGGTTTTGCTTACATATTGTTGTTGTTGTTATGTGCTGTCGAGTCAGCCTTGACTCATAGCGACCCCTCCTTGGGTTTCCAAGGCAATATCACTACGGAAGTAGGATTACCCAACCTTCCTTCCGAGGAGTGGCTGGTGGGTTTGAACCGCCAGCCGTCTGGTTACATAGAGGGAGGAATTTTCATAGATATTCAGCTCTTAATTTTCATAGATACTCAGTCCCTTTGGTTTTCTTCCTGAAATCTCCCTGTTAATTCAACTGTGCATTGGTTATACATTTAAAGTCACTTGAACTTTTTAGCAAAAGCAAACTTCATTGATTCTCCTCATCTTATCACCTTATAATTTTTTTCTTATTATTTAAGTGTATATTTATGGAATGTGCACAGAATAGAAAGTCCATCTTGATTTAGTTACTAGCTAGTTGGGCACTCATACTCAAACTCTTAAAAATCAGTGTACCTCTGTTTCCATACTGAAAAAATGAGGGACTCATAATAAGGAACTATAAATGTCTCTTCCAATGTCAAAAATCCAAGATCCTGTGATTAGTAACTAGAAGTAACACATACATTAACATCATTTACTGCCATATTATGGCAATGTAAGAACCTATAAAATACTCCATAATAAATAAGATAAATTGATGGACGGATGGAAATATAAATAGTTGGAGAAACATGTGATGGAGTAAAATGTACAGTAAAAGTAAAAGTGTAGTCAAACTACAGCCAGAATACTCCTTAGAAGAGAGAATAGCAAGACTTCATCTCATGTATTTTGGACGTATTATCAGGAGAGACCAGTCTCTGGAGAAGGAATTTATGCATGGTAAAGTAGAGGGTCAGCGAACAAGAGAACTACCTTTAACGAGACGTATTGACACAGTGGCTGCAACAATGAGCTCAAAAATGGCAATGATTGTGTTTCCTTCTATTATACATAGGATCACTATGAGATAGAAACAACTTGACAGCACCTAACCACAACAGTAAAATGTGAATAGTAGGTAGCTGGTATAGAGATATTTACTGTAAAATTATGTCAATTTTTCTGTTTGAAAATAGAATAAAATGTTGAAAAAATGATATCATTAGTATGTGCATATATATCTATGAAATTGTGCTTGTGGCTGTGTTCTGTTGAGTCAATTCCAACTCATAGCAACCCTACAGGACAGAGCAGAACTGCCCCCATAGGGTTTCCTAAGCTATAATTTTTACAGAAAGACATCTCCAGGTGTTTTCTCCCACAGAGCAGCTAGTGGGTTCAAACTGTCGACCTTTTGGTTGGCAGCTCAATGTTTAATAATTGTGCAAGCAGGGCTCCTTTATATATATAATTAAATTTTCTCGATGTTTATAGCTTCTCATATTTGAAATATTTAAAAAAGAATTGTACACAAATACTGTCTACCAAGTGTCTTTCTTGATTTTGTCCAGCATGGATAGCTGCATTTTTTTATTCCTTAAATTTTGCTCTATACTTCCAAGGGATCCAGAGCAATCCATGATGATTTCAGACCATGTCAAATTTATTGCAGCTGCAAAACAGCTGGTGAAGTCAGCTCACAGTGGCACTCTGAAATATAGTCTGAAATAATTACAAACTTGTGACCTGACTATAAATTTTATTTTCATGTTTTATGATATTAGGAATGGAACTTTCTAACTGGGAAATTATATAATACTATTATACTGCTTACTAATAGCTAACATTTTTTTTAATTAAAATTTATTTATTTATTTTAATTTTAACACTCTATTTGAGTTTGAGAATGCTGAAAGTATCATGGGCTGCTAAAAGAACTAACAAATCTGTCCTGGAAAAAATGCAGCCAGAATGCTCCTTGGAAGCAAGAATGGACAGATTTTGTCTCACTTTGGTCTTGTTGTCAGAAGGGACCATTTCCTGGAGAAGGATATCATGCATGGTAAAGTGGAGGGTCAATGAAAACCATCTTGTAGAGAGAAATCCCTCTACAAGATGGATTGACACAGTGGCTACAGTGATGAGCTCAGATATAGCAAGGATTGTGAGGCTGGCATGGGACCGGGCAGTGTTTCATTCTTCTGTACACAGAGTTGCTATGAGTTGGAGATGACTTGACAGCACCTAACAACATTTGAGTTTGATTATTTTAAATGATGTCTCCTTGATATATTTTATTGAATACACATATCATTTACCCTAAAGTGAATGAAATCAACTATTGTTTAGCAAATTGCAACACTTTGTTCTCTGAGTGAGAAGCCAGGGAGACAGAAGGCATTTTCTATACTTTTACATAGAACATGATACAACTTTGTCATGTGGAAGTTCTGGAGAGTAGCCTAGCCATGCTGTCTTGTAAATAGTAATATTTAGATATAGTAGTGAAATGCACATCTAGCTGGTTTCAAGGCCTCCAACAGGAATATCATTGGCATTGACTGGGACCACTAAACTATGGACATGATAATAGCCAGAATTACATATAGAATCACCAAGAAGGATTATTGAGGAAGTCCACAACAAGTGACAGGCTTGGAAGATGTAGTGTGACCCACCAGAGAGTGGCCATAACTGAAGTGGAGGAAAAAAATGTCTGATGTTATGAATCAACTGAAAAGAATTGTTTATGTTTCAGTAAAACATTTCTGGGGACATGCATGAAATAGCTCAGGGTTATAGAATCTGATGTCCATCAATATGACTAACAATCATATGGACACATGTACATACACACACACACAAACAGCACATGTGTACCTCTGTCTACATTTCTACTACTTATAATCAATTTTCCTAATTTGGAATTTTCTGAAACATGTGGATCATTAGTAAATAGGTCCCTGACTAAGGCCAATGCTTTTTCTTTCCTCACCTTGATTCTGTGTCTCCACCACATACTCAGTCCGTTTTGTGCACTATTAATCTATACCTCGCATTTGTCCATAGCAGTAAACACAAGAATGTCGTTCTTAGTTTCAAATTCAGTATATTTTGCAGTTAATTCAGTCCCTTCATATATCATCAAATCTCAGATAGACATTAGTCAAATGTTTTCCTTACTCTATCTGATTTTCCAAGTGCTGAGGAGCAAGCCTATCTCACTGAGGACTAAGGTGCGCCTGACACAAGCCATGATATTTCCAATCACCTCATATGCATGTGAGAGCTGGACAATGAATAAGGAAGACCGAAGAAGAGTTGATGCTTTTGAGTTGTGGTGCTGGCG
>NW_006921749.1:5566252-5568869 GCF_000298275.1 Orycteropus afer afer | reverse complement strand
AAGTGTCTTCTTGCAACAAAATAGTATATCACCAAGACTTTATTGTTAAAAATAGTCAAGGCCACTACACCTGGATAGCACTTTACATAGTTCATCTAGTTAATCCTTGAAATAATCCTACAAGAAAGGCAGCTCATGACAAACATTACAATTTCCGTTTTCTGGATGGAGATCAGAGAGTTCTATGAATTTTTCCCAAGTTATCTCAAATTAGTGTCTTAGAGGTCCTGGACTCCTAAAGAATGTGGGTAGCTAGTTCTGAATATCTCTCTCATGTGTGGCAGAGAAAGACTATTTTCTGTGGCAGAAAATGTGTATGGAAGTCTGTAGAAGAGAATTAATTTTTACTACTGTTTTTGATATTGTTATTCATATGATGAAAAAGACAGACTGGCACTTGTAGAGTAATATATGATGTTGTTTTGAGGATTCTTTTAGTTGTTGATTCAAAATTCCTCACTAGAATACCTACGAATGGTTATCTGTCTTCTTAAGTGAATCCTGAGAACTCAGGAGGAGGTGGGTAGCTGTAGATTTCTAGTAGGCACCATTGATGTCCAAAATAAGACACTGATCTCCACCCTAAACTTAATTCTCTGCTGTATTTTCATCTCAGAAAATGGCAACTCCTTTCTTCTAATTTCTCAGGCCCAAATTCTTGGAGCTCTCCTTGACTTTTCATTTTATTTTTCCTCTCCACATCTAATCCATAAGCAAATTCTGATGGTTCTACGTGGAAAACATAGTCATAATCTGGGCAGTTTTTATCACTGGCATATTATCATCTTGGTCAAGTCAAAAATTATTGCAATGGCCTCCTACATGATGATATTGTCTCACCTTGATCCTCTTATGTCTGTTTTCAATAGAATAGCCAGAGTATCCTGTTAAAACAATGGTCAGATCATGGTACTACTCTGCACAAAAGGATGCCATGATTTCTCAAATAAGAAAAAATCCTTACAATGGTCTACAAACTTTGGATCATTTGTCTCTTCCATTTGCATCTTCATATTCATCTCCCACTATTCTTTTTTCACTTACACTTCTTAGCTGTGCTGGCCTTCTTTCTTCCTTGCATATGCTAGCATGGTTCAGTCTTGGAGGTTTTAGTCACTGTTCTTTCTACCTATAACCCTGTGGTCCCAGATAGCTAAATACTATAGAACTTACTCCTTCACTTTCACCAGATCAGATCATTCATTATTCAGATATCACTTTGTCAGTATCAACTTCTTTAATCACCCTATATAAAATTTTATCCACAAGCACACACTCTTGCTCTACTTTATTTTTCTCTTTAGCATTTATCATCATCTAACAAATAATATTTTACTTATTCATATTGTATACTATATGTTGTTGTTGTTGTTGTTAGGTGCTGTTGAGTCAGCTCTGACTTATAGAGACTCAACGTACAATAGAATGAGACACTTTTCTGTCCTGTGCTAGCCTCACAATCCTTATTATACCTGAGCCCATTATTGCAGCCACTGTGTCAATCCATCTCCTAATGGACTTTCTCCTTTTTTGTTGACCTTCCACTTTGCTAAGTATGATATCCTTCTCCAGGAAATGGTCCCTTCTGAAAACATGACCAAAGTAGGTGAGACGAAGTCTGGTCATTCTTGCTTCCAAGGAACATTCCAGCTGCACTTCTTCCAGTTCAGATTTATTAGTTCTTCTGGCAGTCCATGCTACTTTCAATATTCTTTGCCAACACCATAATACAAAAGCATCAACCCTTCTTCAGTCCTCCTTATTCATTGTACAGCTTTCAAATGTATATGAATTAAAAAAAAAAAAAAAAAAAACCTCATTGCTGTAGAATCCATTCTGGCTCATAGTGACCTCTCCTTGGATTTCCTAGGCAGTATCTCTAAGGAAGTAAATTGCCCAGTCTTCCTTCTGAGGAATGACTGGTGGGTTTGAACCACCGGCCTTCTGGTTTGCAGTCAAATGCTTTAGGCACTATGCCACCGGAGAGGTGATTGAAAATACCATAACTTGGATTAGGCACACCTTAGTCTTCAAAGAGACATTTTTGCTCTTTAGTACTTTAAAGAAGTCTTTTGGAGCAGATTTGTCCGGTGCAATATGTCTTCTGATATCTTGACTGCACTTCCATTGGTGTTGATTGTGAAACAAAGTAATACGAAATCTTTTCCTAGATTCATACTTCATACAATCCATGATCCAATTATTACTGGATGTTTACAGCTGTTTCTTTTCATTTTGAGCTGTGCCACATCAGCAAATTGAGGTCCCAAAAACTTTACTCCATCCATATCATTAAAATTGACTCTACTCTGAGGAGGCAGCTCTTCTCCAGTCTTATTTTGATGGGCTCATCTTCCAGCACTGTACTGGACAATGTTTCAGGGCTATTCATAAAGTTTTCTGGTAATATATCAGAAAGTGTTTCACTGCTATTCATAAGATTTTCCAATTCTTTGAGAAGTGGATAGCTTCTTCCACCTTCTGAGTCTGTTTTAGTCTGGAAACTCCCCTGAAACCTGTCCACCATGGGTGACCCTGCTGGTATTTGAAATATCAGTGGCATAGCCTCCAGCCTCACAGCAACATAGAAGTCACAACAGTATGGCAAACTGATAGA
>NW_006921749.1:5564819-5566137 GCF_000298275.1 Orycteropus afer afer | reverse complement strand
ATACCCAGGATAACATAAATTGAATGAAGACAAAATTTATTGTCCATATTGGTCACTGTTGTAACCCTAGCACCTAGAATAGTTTCTGGTATATGGTTGATGTTCAATAGTTTGTTGAATGGATAAATTTGTTGAATGGGGAACTGATCTTCTTTCAGTGAAACTGGACCTTTGCTCTCTTAATGCTTTCAGAATGAAAAGAATGGTCCAGACATAAAAAATGGATCAAATATACTGCTCATTATGATACATACTTTTAGAACTGATCCAAGAGATGGTCTTAGGAAAAAAAATACAAATGTAGTAATTATTGACTATGATGTAACTACATGTTAAATAATTTTTAAAATCTTTATATCTTCTTTTAATTTGGAAACAAATTTTATATAAATTTTTTATTTGAGCTTTATTACCCTCCAATTTTCAGGAAGAACATGTCATTCTCTTTTTATAAATAAGAAAACAAAATTTCAGAAAATGTATGTGATTTGTTCATATTGTTAGTATATAGTGGAGATAAGACTATATTTTATAAGACTATATTTTAAGACTACAAATCTTTTTTTACACTCTTTCCACACTCACATTCAAATAGCATATTTTAACCTCAATGTTTTAGTGATAGGAAAATTATAACACTCAAACCAAAACTCAGAATAGCTTTCAAAAATATTATATGAAGCATCCAGTATCTATATCAAAATAGAACTTAACATCCAGAAGAGTAGAAATAAGTTTAAAAATGTTTTATTGTCGGTGTTATTCTACATAGAGAAACCATGGGAAAATATGTAAGAATTGCAAAGGGACGTCAGTGAACATTTCCTTTTTTTTTTTTTGCTTTCAGGAATGTGTGGACAAACATCCTAACTCCAGTAGAGAAATGCAGAATATTACTACACAACCACCCCCATAAGAAACATGATAGCTGAAAACAAAATCTCTGGAATTGTACCATATAGCAACTAAAGTAGAAAAGTTGAGCTCACAGTTCTGGCTTTTCTTGTTATAAAGAATATGTTTGTTCAAATTGAGGACATTTGGTTAATTGTCATGAAACAGTAATTGCTTTAAAAGATAAAATAAGGGGGGATGATATTTATTTTCTCAACTTAATTCAAACCTTCCTTGGTTCCTCTTAGAATACTAACAGCAATATTTTGAACCTTTGCTTTTTACCTCTCCCTTGAAATACTGGTTCAAGATTTGCTGTTCTAGATGCAATTCCCATTAAGGATAATACACAGAACAAATTTGAGTGATTATAAGCAAACTTCTATATCCCTACAACAGTAAAAAATGTGTGGTGGGATATACT
>NW_006921749.1:5546571-5564261 GCF_000298275.1 Orycteropus afer afer | reverse complement strand
AACAACAACAACAACAGTGACTGTTGTAATGTATTTAGGTGCCATCCAGTCGGTTTGTACTCATAGCAACACTATATACAACAGAACAAAACACTATCTGGCCCTGCACCATCCTAGTAATTAGTGACCTACAACTCACTGCTCTTTTCTCCTTTACTGTCTTTTTAATGGCCTTTTTACTTTCTTTATGGATGATGTTCTTGATGTTATCCCACAACTCATCTGGTCTTCGCTCATTGGTGCTCAATGAGTCAAATCTGTTCTTCACATAGTCTCTAAATTCAGGTGGGATATAATCAAGGTCATATTTTGTCTCCTGTGGATATGTTTAATTTTCTACAACTTAAACTTGCGTATGAGCAATTGATAGTTTATTCCACAGTCAGCTTTTGACCTTGTTCTAATTGATGATATTGAGCTTTTCTATTTCCCGTTTCTACAGATATAATTGATCTGATTCCTGTGTATTCCTGGCAAGGTCCAAGTATACAGTAACCAATTATGCTGTTGAAAGACAGTATTGCCGATGAATATGCTGTTAGTCTTGCAAAATTCTATCATGCAACCTCTGTAGTTATTTCCATCATTAAGGCCATATTTTCCAACTACTGATGCTTCTTGCTTCCAGCTTTTGCATTTCAATCACCAGTAATTATCAACATGTTTTTATTGCACGTTTGATCAGTTTCAGACTGTAGAAGTTTTGAAAAAGGAATATCTTTCAATATTTAAAGTATTAAATTTTAATAGTTAAAAGTCTTAAAGAGCAAAAATGTCACTTTTAAAACTGAGGTGCAACTGACCCAAGCCAAGGTATTTTCAATAGCCTTATATGAGTATGAAAGCTGGATAATAAATAAAGAAGATCAAAGAAGAATTGATGCCTTTGAATTGTGATATTGTGTGGTATGAAAATACCATGGGCTGCCAGAAGAACAAACAAATCTGTCTTGGAAGGAGTATATCCAGAATTCCCCTTAGAAGTGAGACTGACCAGACTGTCTCAGTACTTCGGTTATGTTGTTAGAATGGACTAGTTCCTGGAGAATGATATCATGCTTGGTAAAGTAGGGGGTCAGAGAAAAAGAGGAAGACCCTCAATGAGATGGACTGACATAATTGCTCTAACAGTGGGCTCATGCATTGCAAACATTGGGAGGATGACGCATGATTGGGCAGTGTTTCGTTCTGTTGTACACAGAGTTGCTGTGAGTCAGAGCTGACTCGATGGCACCTAACAGCAAAAACAACATCCACTGTCCTCCAGTTGATTCCCACTCATTGTGACCCTATAGGAAAGAGTGAAACGGCCCGATAGGGTTTCCAAGATTGTAAATATTTACAAAGCAGCTGTCAGTTTCCAATCACAGAGCTCTGGGTTCGCAGCCAAACTCCTTAACCACTGAACCACCACAGTGTCTCATAGTTCTTAAATGGTGGCTTTGAGTTGGAATTGATTTGATGGCAGTGGATTTGGAATTAGTGACTAGATATTTTAAATGAATTATATTACTTACAATTCAGAACAATACTTCACTGTAGACATTAATATCTTTATTTTATAGATGAGAGATCTCAGGTTCACAAATTAAGTTTATACAGATGTTGCAAAACAGATATAAAATGTGAACTCCTATCCAACTCCAAAATGAATGATGTCTTCTAGATCTAGATCTCAGGGTGGAAAACACGATCCACGTAGTCACCAATCATCTTTGGAATGCTTGAAATCCCCTAAAGCAATTGTGGTAAGTGGTGTTCAGATGAGCAAATCCTATGACAAATAATTTATTAATTTAAGGACTAGAATACATTGTTTTAACCTAAAATCATTTAGAAACTCTACAATATATTGAATCCAACAGCATCTCTACCAGTCCTATCATTTCTGCCCACATAAAACAGTGACTTTTCCAGTTTATTGCATTTCAGCTGTTTGAAGAGAGTTAATTTTGTTTTTTAGTTTTCTCTTCTTTAGGTTAAATTTCTGTAGTCCATTTCAGATAATTATCTAACAAATAAGCTGCCCATCAATTTTAATCTCAGACCTGATAGAAATTTGGAACTCAGAGAAAACTTTGATGACTTACTTCTAACATATTTAATATATTGTTCTGTTCTTTACTTTTTTTGTGGTTTGGGTTAAAGTTTACTAAGCAAATTAATTTTCCATTCAATAATTCATACACATTTTCTTTTGTGACGTTGATTGCAATCTCAACAATGTACCAACACCCTTCCAACTTCCTCCCTGTGTTTACTATTTCTGTTCATCCTTTTTCCTCTCTTTTCCTGCCTTCTGAGCTTTCTTTAGGCAAATGTTGTCCTTTTAATCCCCTATGCTTGATTATTCTAAGAAGTGCATGCCTTATAGGGCTGTCCATTGTTTTGCTGAAAGTTGACACTTGGGGGTAAGCTCAGTTCCAGGCTAGAAGGATGTCTAAAGGTTGGCTCGGGGATTCTACCAATCTTTATCAGACTCGTAGACCTGATCTTTTCTATGATTTTAGGTTTTGTTCCATATTTTTTCCCCACTCTATCTAGGACCTCCTATTGTGATTCCTTTCAGAGCAGTCAGCAGTAGTTGCCAGGTACCTCTAGTTCTTCTGGTCACATGGTTGTGGAAACTGAGGTTCAAATAATCCATTAGTCCTTTGGACTAATTGTTTCCTTGCATCTTTGATTTTTTTCATTCTTCTTTGTTCCAGATGGGGAGAGACCAATAGTTGCACCTTAGATGGCCACTCAAGAAGTTTTAAGATCCTAAACCTCTGGCAGTATAGTGGATAGGATATTTGACTACTAACCAGAAGGTCAGCAGTTCAAACCTACCAGCCACTCTCCAGAAGGAAGAAGGGGCTATCTACTACTTCTGTGAAGATTTACAGCCTTGGAAACTCAATGAGGGTTGCAATGAGTCAGAATTGACTCGATGGCATGAGTTTTGGTTTGGTTTAGTAGCTACTCAACAAAGTAGGATGTAGAACATTGTCTTTGTGGACAATGTTATACCAATTGAAATTGCTATCCCCTGAGACTATGATTGTGAGCCCCCAGGCCCAATGACTTATTCCCTCAAGGTGTTTGGTTACGGCTAAGTAGTTTTCGTAATTTTGTCCTCTGTTGGCTCTACCATATTCATGGATATATTTGCAGCTTATGTAAATGCTTATGTAGAAATATCCTCTGTGAAGCCTATATATATTCTTGGATGTGGTTCAATTCACCTTTTCGGCTGGTGTGTCTATCTATGCATCTATGCCAAGATTATTATTATTACTGTAATTGCAGGATTGGATATATGATAGTATTTACCTTTGATGACTTTAACTCTGTGCTTCTCCCAGTGTCTTTCTTCACCTTGATCATTTTGTGCTTTTATTTTGTGCTCTCCTTTTATTAGGAGCTCGGGCGGCATAGTGCCTAAGGCATTTGATGGCTAACCGGAGGCACCTGCCACTCCTTGGCAGGAAGACTGGGCAATCTAATTACGTAGAGATACCATCTCAGAAACCCAAGGGGGGTTCACTATGATTGGGAATCTACTGGACAGCAGTGAGTTTGTTTTGTTTTGTTTTCTCCTTATACTGCCAAGTTAGTATGTGACAATTCACTAGTTAGTAATTTATCCTGCCTTCCATTCCCACCCCTAGTAACCTTTAAAGAATGTTTCTTTCTGTATGTAAACCTTTTCTTGGCTTTTTACAGTAAGGATCTCATGTAATATTTGTCTTTTTATGATTGACTAATTTTACTCAATATGTTGTTGTTATGTGCTGTTGAGTCCGATCCAACTCATAGAGACCCCTCCTTGGGTTTCCGAGGCAGTATCACTATGGAAGTAGATTGCCCCATCTTCCTTCCAACGAGTGGCTGGTGGGTTTGAACCACCAGCCTTGTGGTTAGCAGTCAAGTGCCTTAGGCACTATGCTACCAGAGCTCCCTTACTCAATATAATATCCTCTAAATTCATCCACGTTAAGAATTATTTCCCAGTTAATAGATTAACTGGTTTTCTGTTATTCTTAACATTGGGTAGTAATAAATTCTGTTTATATGCCATCATTTGTTTATCAATTCATCCATTATTGTGCACTTAGGTTATTTCCATTTTTTGTTATTGTGAATAACACTAAAATGAACATAGGTATGTGTATATCTATTTATGTCACAGCTCTTATTTCTCTAGGATATGTATCTGGTATAAAGATTGCTGGATCATATAATATTTCTATTTCCAACTTTTTAAGGAAGCACTATACCATTTTCTAAAGTGGTTGTATAATTTTACCATCCCACAAGAAGCGTATGAGGGTTCCAATGTCTCTACAACTTCACCAGAATTTGTGATTTTCTGTTTTTTTTTTTTAAATTTTTATTTTGCTATTAATGCTGAGGTGAGCTGATATTTCCTTGTTCTTTTGATTTGCATCTCTCTAATGTCTAGTGCCTATGGCATTTGATTGCTAAACACACCAGCTACTCCTCGGAAGGAAGACTGGGCAATGATGATACCACCTCAGAAACCCAAGGAGGGGTCACTATGAGTCAGAGTCAATTCGATGGCAATGAGTTTGGGGATTTTGTTTGTTTGTTTGGCTTTGGTGTCAGGGTTATTCTCACTTCCAAAAATGAATTCAAGAGTATTCCCACCTTTTCTATGTTCTGGAATAGTTTAAGTAGAGATGTTGTCAGCTCTTTGAATATTTGGTGGAATTCACCAGTGAAGCCTGATGGATCAGAACTTTTTTTTGTTGTTGTGAGTTTTTTTTTATGTTCTGTTCTATTTCTTCTTTTATGATGGGTCTATTCAAATTTTTCTACCTCAAATATTGCTAATTTGGTTAGTGTTGGATAGTTAAGGTTGTGTGTCATCTTGGCTGTGCTATAATTTTGAGTAGCATGGCACTGGATATAATTATTCCTCTTGATGAGACTTTAATCACCTTCATGGTGGAATTTACTGTGAACAGCTTACTAGTTGAAAAGGAGTAATTTTTAGGGTGTGGTCTGCTTCCATTATATATGGAGAATCTTTGGAAAAGGTCTCTAGCTTTTTGGCACATTTGGATCCTGCAGTTGACAGAGGCTTCTTCTCCAATTCCTGGACTCGAACTAGTGGCCTGCCACATTGCCTGCTAATCTTGTGACTGTGCCATTTTCCTGCCAACCTGGGGTTTGTCAGCCTCTTGCATCCAGCTCCAGGGGCCTGACACAAGCACAGAGCTGAAACACAGCCAGTCCCTAGAGCTGGCACTCTGAATTTGGACTTCTAGCCTCCTAATCTGTAAAAGAATAAGTTATTGCTGACTTGATGGCACATAACAACAACAGTCAAAGCCATCCATTTGTCATATTTTTGTTACAGCAGCACTAGAGAACTCAGATAAGTGAGTAGTGTGTTTCTAGAAATTTGTCCTTTCTTCTAGATTTTCAGATTTGTTGGCAGAGTGCTTCATAGTATATTTGTATTATCTTTTTAATTTCAGTTGGTTTTTTTATGACATTGCCCATTTCACTTCTTATTCATGTTATTTCCGTCTTCTTTTCCTTTGTTCAATTGGCCAGTCATTTGTCCTTTTAAAGAACCTACTTCTAGGGTTTTCATTCTTTTTCTGTCTTCTTTTTCATTTATTTCTGCTTGAATTTTTATTATTTCCTTTCTTCTGGTGACTGTAGGCTTTTGTTTTGTTTTGTTTTATTGCCGTTCTTTTTTTTCTAATTATTAGAGATGTTGAGTTAAAGTGTTAATTTAATTTCATTTTTTTTCTTTTTTTTTTAGTGTGTGTGTTTACTGCTATAAATTTTCCTTCAAACAGTGCTTTTGCTGTGTCTTAAAGATTTTGGTAATATATTATCATTCTCATTTGATTCAGGGAATTTTTTTTTTTTTTATTCTACTAGCTAATAGTTTTTAATTGGGGTTTTATTCAGTTTCCATGTACTTGATTTTTTTTTTCCTCCTTTGCTCTTCTGTTGTTGATTTCCAATTTTATAGCATTGTGATCTGAGAAGATGCTTTGAACTATTTTGATGTTTTTAAATTTATTGAGGCTGGTTTTGTCTATTCTGGAGAATGTTCCATGTGCTCTGGAAAAGAACATATATTGTTGGGTGAAGTGTTTAGCATATGTTTTATGAGTTCTAAGTGGTTGATTGTGTTGTTTAGATTTTCCATATATTTGTTGAATTTTTTTCCAATTGTTCTACCCTTCATCAAAAGTGTTGTAATAAAGTATATTACTATTATTGTGGAGTTATTAATTTCTCTTTTTAATTCTATTAGTGTTTCATTGTTGTTGTCATTATGTGCTGTCGAGTCAGCCCCAACTCATAGCCACCCCTCCTTGGGTTTCTGAGGCCGTATCACTATGGAAGTAGATTGCCCAACCTTCCTTCTGAGGAGGGTTGATGGGTGTGTGGGTATTTATTATGTTTATATCCTCTTGTTGGATTGATCTTTGAATCATGATATATGTTCTTTCTTGTCTCTTTTGCTAGCTTTTGCCTTGAAATCTGTTTTATGGGAAATTAATATTGCTACTCCTGCTCTTTTTTGGTTCCAATTTTCTTGATATATGATGTCTCACCCTTTGATTTTTAGCTCATTTTTGTCTTTGCATCTAAGGTGTGTCTCTTGTAGACAGCATAGCAATGGGTCATGTTTCTTATCCATTCTACTATTCTCTGTCCCTTGACTGGAGCATTTCATCTGTTTATATTCAGTATATTTATCAATAAGTATAAATTTACTGATGTCATTTTGCTTTCATTATTGTTGTTACTGTGGTATTGGTTTCTTTGTTCCATATATTTTTCTGTGCTGTGTTCATTTTTGTTCTTGTTACCTAGTACCATTCTGACAGGAAATATATCACAAATGAGATGGCTTCAACAAACAGGAGTTTATTCTCTTACAGTTCAGGACACTAGAAGTCCATGTTCAAAGTGCCAGGCCCTAGGGGCTGGGTAAAAGCTCCTCAACCTTTGGCTTCAGCTCTACCTCTTGCTCCTGGCCTAATGAAGCTAGAGGCATCTCTTCACTCAGGCAGCTACTGGCTGCTCAGACTAACAAGCCCAAGGTTGACAAATAAAATGGCACAGTCCCATTGTTACCAAACCATATGGTAGGCCATTAATTCAAGTCCATTGTAAGTCCCAAGGTTGACAGAGCATGGCAGGCTGCTGAACAAGGACACAGCTACATGCTGAATTCAAGCATGCCATAAGCTACAGACTGTTCCCAAAGCTGTTTCTTTTATATGGGAAGCAGACCACATACCCAAGGCAGCTACTCAGCTGCTCTCAATAGATTCCACCATGGAATTGATTACTGGTCTCATCATGGGGAATACCACATCCAGCTGCCCAGCCACTCAATCAGGTCCAGCAAAGTTGACACACAAGCTTAACTGCCAGTTTTGTTTCTAGATTTCCTTATTTCCTTTACTGCTGTTTTTTTAAATTATTATTATTATTGTACTTTAGCTGCAAGTTTACAAAGCAGAGTTTTTACTTTCAACATTATGTGTATATTTAATTTCACTCCTCATTTACCATCCTCAACCCTAACCCAGTCTCCTCCCCGCCATGCCCCTCACAGTTATGCACTCCTGTGTGTCCTGCATTTCCTCCACATGAATGTTGCTCCTCTGGTGCCCTGTGGTGGATTGCTCCAAAGGATGCATTTCTGTAGAGTATGTGGGTGCTTCACCCTGGGTTGAGTGGTCTGCATGTACATCTTGTTTAATGTTGGGCTGAGAGTCAGCCCTTGGGAGTGAATTTTATTCCAGGCCTAGAATGTATCTCAACCATAGTATAGGGGGTCTAACCAGGCTCCATCCAACCAATAATTCTGATAATTATTGAGTGTTTGGTTTTTGTTCCACATTTTTCCTCCTACTCTACCTAGGATCTCCAGATTTGATCCTTTCCTGAGTGGTTGGCATTGGTAGCCAGACACCGTCTAGTTCTTCTGGTCTCAAGGGCCATAGTGCCCTAGGGCTGATTGCTTCCAAACATTCTTGTTTTTTAACACTCTTTTCTGCTTCTGATAATAGGAGACCGTTCGCTGCATCTTAGATTGTCACTTGAAAGCTTTTAAGACCCCAGTCACTACTCACCAATGTAGAATGAGGAACAAGACTTTTCTGTATTTTGTTGTGCCAATTGAGTCTGGTGTCCCCCAGTACCATGGTCCTGTGTTGGTAAATCCACTGGATCTCTCTCCTACAGTGTCTGGCTGTCTGGAGGGATTATTCTTTGTCTATCTTCTGTCGTTTCTGTAAGGATTGCGGGTTATTTTGTATCACTGGTATCTGTGCAAGATTAGCCTCTGCTGAATCTATCCTTGGTCTAGAGTATATTTCTGTTCACTGACCCCCACCTGATCTTCTCAGATGTTTATGTGTTTATCTATAGCCCGAGTGTTTGGTATGAATGGTAATGCAGTATCGTGGATATACTGGTTGGCATTAGCATCTGTCATCTACATCTTATATGCACAATTTGGTCTCCTCTCTTTTCCTAATATTATCTTGGTGGTCACAGACTCTTTCTATACCATCCCTCCCCTTACCCATGTCAGCATGGGCCCCCAGCTAGTCCTAAATTAATCCCTCACCTTCCTTCCTCACCTTGGTAATCTACAAAGTGAGTTCCCTTTTTCAAGCAAAACTTTCTTTGTCTTTTTACTGTAACGGGCTCATACAGTATTTGTCCTTCTGCAATTGACTTATTTCACTTAGCATAATGTCCTCCAGGCTCATCCGTGTTGTGAGATGATTCATGTACCCTTCATTTTTCTTTAATGTAACATAGTATTCCATTGTGTGAATGTACCATAATTTGATTATCCATTCATCTGTTGATGGGCATTTAGGTTGTTTCCATCTCTTTGGTATTGTGAATTGTGCTGCGATGAACATAGGTGTGCATATGTCTGTTCATGTGCTGCCTCTCACCTCTTTAGGATATATTCCTAGTAATGGAATTGCTAGGTCAAATGGCATTTCTATTTTCAGTTTTTTAAGGAAACGCCATACTGCATGCCACAATGGTTGGACCCTTTTACAATCCCACCAGCAGTGCACAAGAGCTCTAATCTCTCCATGACCTCACCAGCATTTGTTATTTTCTGTCCGGTTGAACTTTGCTGCTTTGCTGTGGTGAGATGATATCTCATTGTTGTTTTGATTTGCATCTCTCTAATGATTAAAGATTGTGAGCAATTCCTTATGTGTTTGTTGACCACCAGCATATCGTCTTTACTGAAGTGTCTGTTCATGTCTTTGAATTGGATTGTTTGTCTTTTTGGTGTTGAGGTGTTGAAGTTTTCTATAGATTTTGGAGATAAGTCCTTTGTCAGATATGTCATAGGCAAATATTTTCTCCCAGTCTGTAGGTTTTTTTTTTTTTTTTTATCCTTTTGATGAAGTCTTTCGACACACATAAGAATTTAATTTTTAAAATGACCCAGTCATCTAGCTTCTCTTCTACTTCTTGTGCATTCTGGGTTATGTGTTATAGTCTATTTATGCCATAAATTAGGGCTCCTAGATTTTCCCCTAATCTATCTTTGATGAATTTTATAGTTTTGGGTTTTACATTTAAGTTTTTGATCCAGCTTGAGTTTGTTTTTGTTTATGGGGTAAGATAGGCTCTTGTTTCATTTTTCTGCAAGAAGATATCCAGTTTTGCCAGCACCATTTGTTAAAGAGGCTGTCTCTTCCACATTTAATGGCTTTTGGACCTTTGTCAAAGATCAGGTGTCCATAGATGGATGGGTCTATTTCTGGACTTTCTATTCTGTTCTATTGGTCTGTCTATCATTGTACCAATACCATGCTATTTTAACTACTGTGGCTGAATAGTAGGTTTTAAGATCTGGGAGTGTGAAACCTCCCACCTTGTTCTTCTTCTTCAGAAGTGCTCTGCTTATCCGAGGTCTCTTTCCTTTCCAAAAGAAGTTAGTAATTTGTTTTTCCATGTCCTTAAAAATTTTGCTGGTATCTGGACCAGTATTGCATTAAATTAAAGATTGCTTTAGGTAGTATTAACATTTTCACGATATTCAGTCTACCTATCCATGAACAAGGGAGCTCTGGTAGCATAGTGGCTAAAAGCACTTGACTGCTCACCAGAAGGCTGGCAGTTCAAACCCACCAGCCACCTAGGAAGGAAGGTTGGGCAATCCTACTTCCGTAGTGATACTGCCTCGGAAACCCAAGGAGGGGTTGCTATGAGTCGGGGCCGACTTGACGGCACACAACAACAACAACAACAACATCCATGAACAAGGTAGGTTCTTCCATTTATGTAGAGCCCTTGTTGTCTCTTGTAGCAGTGTTTTATAATTTTCTTTGTATAGGTCTTCTGTGTCTCTGGTAAGGTTTATTCCTAGATATTTTGTCTTTTTAGTAGCTATTGTAAATGGTATTGTTTCTCTTACTTCTTTATCAGAGGTCTCTTTCTTGGTGTAGAGGAATCCAACTGATTTTTGTATGTTGACCTTGTATCTTGCCACTTTGCTGAACCTCTTTATTAGTTCCAGTAGTTTTTTTTTTTTTTTTAATTGAGTCTCTAGGGTTTTCTATGTATAAGATCATATCGTCTTCAAATAGAGATAAATTTACTTCTTCTTTGCCAATTTGTGTGTGTTTTATTTCTTTCTTGCCTTATTGCCCTGGCCAGGACTTCCAATACCATGTTAAACAGAAGTGGCGATAGAGGGCATCCCTGTTTGGTTCCTATTTGTAAGGGAATGCTTTGAGTCTTTCTCCATTAATAATGATGTTGGCTGTTGGTTTTGCATATATGCCCTTTGTTATGTTGAAGAATTTCCCTTCTATCCCTATTTTGTTGAGAGTTCTGAACAGGAAAGGGTGCTGGATTTTATCAAATGCCTTTTCTTCATTGATTGATATAATTATATGGCTCTTTTCCTTTATTTTGGGCAATCCTACTTCCGTAGTGATACTGCCTCGGAAACCCAAGGAGGGGTCGCTATGAGTCGGGGCCGACTCGATGGCAAATAACAACAACAACAACAGTGGATTACATTGTTTTTCTGATGTTGAATCATCCTTGCATAACTGGTATGAATCCCATTTGTTCAAGATGTATTTATTTATTTATTTTTGATATGTTGTTGGATTCTGTTAGCTAGGATTTTGTCGAAGATTTTTACATCTATGTTCATAAGGGATATTGGTCTGTAGTTTTCCTTTTTAGTGGTGTCTTTCCCCACTTTTGGTATTAGTGTTATGCTTGGTTCATAAAATGAGTTTGGGATTATTCCGTCTTTTCCTATGTTCTGAAATAATAGTAGTTAAGTAGTATAGGTATCAACTCTTCCTTGAATGTTTGGTAAAATTCTCCAGTGAGACCATTGGGGCCCACACTTTTCTTTTTGTTTTTTTGTTTGTTTGTTTGTTTTTATGACATGTTCAGTTTCTTCTTTTGTTATAAGTTGGTTCAAGTATTCTATCTCTGAGTGGGATAGCTTAGGTAGGTCTTATGATTCTAGAAAGTTATCGCTCTCTTCTACGTTCTCAAATCTGTTGGAGTACAGTTTTTCATAATGTTCTTTCAGTACCTTTTTTATTTTGATTGGTTCTGTTTGATGACACCCTTTGTGCTTACTATTTTTGTAATTTTCATCTTCTCTTTCTTTTCTTTTGTTAGATTTGCCAATGGTTTGTTTGTCAATCTTTTCAAAGAACCAGCTTAATGTTTTGTTGATTTTCTCTATTGTTTTCTTTTTTTGTTTTGTTTTCTGTTTCATTTATTTCTGCTCTGATCTAAATTATTTTCTTACTTCTAGATACTGTAGGATTCTTTTTTTGCTCTTTTTCTAATTGTTGGAGTTGTTGAGTTAGAGTGTTGATTTGTCTCTTTCCTCTTTTTTGATGTATGTGTTTATTGCTATACGCTCACCTCTGAGTATTGTTTTTGCTGTGTCCCATAGGTTTTAGTATAGTGTATCTTTATTCTCATTTGTTTCTAGGATTTTTTTTTTTTATTTCATTTTTTATTTCTTCTATTACCAAGTAGTTTTTGAGCAATGAATTGTTCAACTTTCATGTTTGATGTTTTTTTCCTCGATCTTCCTATCATTAATTTCTAATTTTATAGCATTGTAGTCCGAGAAGTTGTCTATGTGCATGCATTTTCCTAGGAGAGTGTTCCTAGCTTTTCTCAAAGTCTAAAAGTGGTCTAACATGTTCTTAAATAAGAAAATCACTGACCTAGAATAGATAGATCAAGATGGCTTTAGGCAAAATAGTGAATCTTGGCAAGAATACCTCCTCATGATTTAACCCTCAAATTTTACCTTTCATCCTTTCTCTTCATATTGTCAATTTTATTTATTTATTTATTTTCATTTCACTGTGCCATTAGAGCCTATCCTTTATTTCACTCTATGCAGTTTTTCAACTTTTTTTTTTTTCCATTTTGCATCATTATCTGTCCATTCCACTCATCTGTCAATTTTTCATACTATGGTGGCTTGCATGTTGATGGGATACTGAAAGCTATGCTCATTAGCGTCACCATGGTGGGTGGGTTTAGTGGAGCTTCCAGACAAAGACAATTAGGAAAAAGAAAGAAGCAGTCCTCATCAGGGAGGAAAAAAAAAAGCCATTGAATACCTTATGAATAGGAGAGAAATGTGTCAGACATGTTGTCAGACATAGTGTTGGAAGATAGAGCACCTCAGGTTGGAAGGCACTCAAAATATGACTGGGAAGAGTTACCTCTTCAAAGTAGAGGCTACTTTAATGATGCAGATAAAGATTTCAGGATCTTCATTTGATGATGTGTCATGGCTCCAAATTAGAAGAAACAGCTGCAAACATCCATTAAATATTAGAACATGGAATGTATGAAGTATGACTCTAGAAAAACTGGAACTTGTCAAAAATGAATTACAATGCATAGAGATTGATATCATACATTAGTGAGCTGAAATAGATTGGTGCTGGCCAATTTGAATCAGACAATCATATGATCTACTATACTGGGAATGACAAATTGAAGAGGAATGGTATAGCATTCAGGGCCACAAAGAACATTTCAAGATCTATCCTGAAGTACAATGCTGTCAGTGATAAGATAATATCCACATGCCTACAAGGAAGACCAGCTAATAACACTATTATTCGAATATATGCACCAACTACCAAAGTCAACAATGAAGAAACTGAAGATTTGTACCAACTTCTGCAGTCTGAAATGGACCAAACATGTAATCCAGATGCATTGACAATTACTGGTGTTTGGAATGCAAACGTTGGAAACAAAGAAAAAGCACTGGTAGTTGGAAAATAAGGCATTGATGATAGAAACAATATCAGGAATTGCATGATAGATTTTTGAAAGACAAATGACTTACTCATTGCAAATACTATTTTTCAATAATATAAATGGAGATTACAACATGGACCTCGCCAGATGGAATAAAGAGTAATCAAACAGAAAATGTCTGTGGAAAGAGATGATGGAGAAGCTCCATAACATCAGTCAGAATAAGACTGGTGGCCAACTGTAGAACAGACTATAAATTGCTTATATACAAGTTTAAAGGGAAGCTAAAGGAAATTAAAACAAGTCCATTAAAGCCAAAATGTGACTTTGAGTATATCCCACCTGAATTTAGAGACCATTGGAAGAATAGTTTTGACATAAAGAACACCAGTATCTTAAGAGCTGATGAGTTGTGAGAGGATATCAAGAATATCATACATGAAGAAAGCAAAAGGTAATTAAAAATACAAGAAAGGAAGAAAAAAACAAAATGGATTTCAGAAGAGCCTCAGGAACTTGCTCTTAAATGGAGAGTAGCTAAAGGAAAAGGATGAAATAATGAAGTAAAAGATCTGAACAGAAGATTTCAAAGTGCGAGAAGGCAAATTAAAGCATTATAATGAAATGTGCCAAGACCTGGAGTTAGAAAATCAAAAGGGAGGAACATGTGTAGCATTTCTCATGTGAAAAAACTGAAGAAAAAGTTCAAGGCTTTAGTTGCTGCGGTAAGAATTCTGTGGGAAAATACTGAATGATTCAGGAAGCATCAAAAGGAGATAGAAGGAATACACAGTAACTGCACCAAAAGAATTGGTTGATGTTCAGCCATAACAGGAAGTAGCATATGATCAAGAACTTATATTATAGAAGGAAGAAGTCAAGCTATACTGAAGGAATTGGCAAAAAACAAGGCTCTAGGAATTGATGGAACACTCATGGAGATATTTCAACAAATGGATGCAATGGTTGAAGCACTCACTCATTTATGACAAAAAATTGGGAAGGAGCTACCTGGCCAGCTGATGGGAAAAGATCCATACTTTTGCCCATTCCAAAGAAAGGTGATCTAACACAATGTGGAAATTATAGAACAATAATATCAATATCATATGCAAGTATAATTATTCTGACAATAACTCAAAAATAGATGTAGCAGTCCATCAACAAGGAGCTGCCAGAAATTGAAGCCAGATTCAGAAAAGGATGTGGAATGAAGGATAGCATTACTGATGGCAGAAGAATCTTGGCTGAAAGCAAAGAACACCAGAAATACCAGAAAGATGTCTACCTGTGCTTTATTGACTGTGCAAAGGCATTTGACTATGTGGCTCATAACTAATTATGCAATAACATTGCAAAGAATTGGAATTCCAAGAACAGTAAATTGTGTTTTTGAGGAATCTGTACACAGACCAAGAGTCATTCATCCAAACAGAATAAGAGAATGCTACATGAAGCATTTAATGAGAAACATCAAAGAGTATGCCTTCATTATGGATTAAACCTCCACATTAAATATTAAAAAAAAAAAGTCCTCACAATTGGAAATAACCAACATCATGATAATCAAAGAAAAGAAAAGATTGAAGTTGTCAAGGATTTCACTTTACTTGGATCCATAGTCAACATCCATGGAAGCAAACAGTCAAGAAATCAAATTGTATTGCACTGGGCAATTCTGCTACAATAGACCCCTTTAAAGTGTTAAAGAGCAAAGATGTCACTTTGAAGACTAAGGTGTGCTGATCCAAGCCATTCTATTTTTTAATAGCCTTATATGCACATAAAAGCTGGCCAATAAATAAAGAAGACCACAGAAAAATTGATATATTTGAATTGAGTTATTGGGATAGAATATTTTATATATGATGGACTGCTAGAAGGGTGAACAAATATGTCTTGGAGGAAGAACAGATGGAATGTTCATGAAGAAATGACATGTTATCAGATGGGATCAGTTCCTGGAGAAGGACATCATGCTTGGTGAAATTGATGGTCAGTGAAAAAGAGGAAGACTTTTAACAAGATGAATTGATGCAGTGACTACAATAATGGGCTCAAGCATAGCAATGATAGTGCAGATGGCACAGATCTGATGTGCAAGAGGTCGCTATGCGTCTGAACCAACTCAATGGCATCTGAAAATGAAAACATAGTCATAAACTCTGTTTTGTAAGTAGTGGTTAGACATCTGATTATCAAATATATAATGTAAATTAATAATTGACACAGAGCTAGTATTATGTTTCATTCATTAAATATTTGGTTGAGCTTATTATGTTCTATCTAGACGTTGTACCAGGAAATAGAGATACAATAGATTGAAAAAGAAAAGATGACCAGCTCACTGATCTCAAAGTTCCCATGATTTATTCAGTGTTTTTCACACATTGATATACAATGAATCACCTGTGGATCATAGTTAAAATGAATTTTGATTCAATTGTTGTGGAAGTGTTATTCTCTATGAGATTCTATATTTCTAACAAGTTGTTAGGTGATTGGTCTGTTAACCTTATTTTAGATAACAAGAGTTTAACTGCTTGCTTTCTTAATCAGATATCAACCAGAGAAGTAGGTTTCAGTGCTCTAATAATTCATTTTATGTAATGAATTAACTTCACTTCTACACATTTAGAACGGTATTAGTTTTGTGGCATCCTTGAACGAATTGAGAACATTTTAAATCATTCTCTGTATTTTATGTTCAAGTGGGGATTTGTATCAATTAGGATTAAATTTAGATTAAATCAACTAAAAGTCTGACTGCAGTGACTTAGACAAATACTGGTTATTTATCTGGCAGGAAGAAGTAAGGGGTTATGAATCTAGTGCACCAGGGCACTTTCCCAGTTTTCTTCTCAGTTATTTTTAGCATATACAGATAGGTCTCAGAGATGTTTTCTCAAGGTTTTGAGAAAGCTGCTACTCCAGCAGTCTCACATCTGCTTTCCAAGTGGAAGCAGGAAGACATGAGAAGATAAAGACCAAATGACCATGCCCTTCTTAAAAGTCCCTTTTAAGTTTTGCAGCACCTAAGCCTAGTGACTTGAACTTAATCTTTTTATGTAGAACTGGATAACATGGTTATCCCCAACTGGAATTAAATATGGGAAGATGAATATTTTGAGTATCTGCAACACAGAAGTTGCAAATGGTTTTGCAGTGATCAATCCAAGGAATTTGCCAAATTCAGAGAAGTAAAGTGCCATAAACCAAATGAGAATTAGTCTTGCTAAAGTTAAAAACAATAATGTAGAGGAAAAAACAAAACAAAAAAAATTAAATGCCTGAGTGCTTTATACCTTCAAAGTTATTACATATGTCTCTGCTTATACTGATTACATATATTTGTATCTGAAATATCTACCCATTGTACATAAAAGTGTCATTTCTCCCCCAATCAGTTTCCTTAAGTAATTTCCTTCATTAAAATAATCCTTATATATAAGAATAATACCATAATAACATATATATTAATAATAATAAACATATATTTTCAAAAAAATTACTGAAATTTACATGTTGTTGTTATGTGCCATTGAGTCAGACCCGACTCATAGCAACCCCTCCTTGGGTTTCCAAGACAGTATCACTAGGGAAATAGATTGCCCCACCTTCCTTCCGAGGAGTGGATTGTGGGTTTGAACCACTAGCCTTCTGGTTAGCAGTCAAGTGCCTTAGGCACTCTGCTTTTTGTGAATAATCTTAATATCTCAAGTTAGTTATAGGTCAACCATTTGGAATATGTGACTTAAATACAGTTTTCCCTTTTAGAATAAAGGTTTTGTATTTAGTTAATTGTCTTTCCAACATAAAAAAAAATCACAAAAAGGTGAAATAAAGAGAAGAATGTTAATATTGATACATCTATACATCTGCCATGTATTAGTTGTTTTGCATATTTTGTTATCATTAATCCTCCCAACAATTGATGTTATTATTACAGCTTACCTTTTCCTAGTAAGAAAGCTAGAGTTCAGAGAGTTTAAGTAATTACTCAAGTTCAAATAGCTACAAAAGACAGAGATGGATTTGAAGCCACATATGTTCAATACTTTCTCATTCCTCTCTCTCTTTGAAGATATTTATGGACCTTATTATCTTATTTGACTAAAATTCATACTGTATGAAAATAGCATGGATTCTTTATTTTCATCCATTTACTTTTTTAGTATCTGAATTTATCAATTAAAGATCTATCCAGTGAAATATGTTTTCTTTTTTTTTTTTACAAATAAGAAGAAATACGTATGTTTTATTCTGTTGTTGTTGTTGTGTGCCATCGAGTCAGCCCCGACTCATAGCGACCCCTCCTTGGGTTTCCAAGGCAGTATCACTACGGAAGTAGATTGCCCAACCTTCCTTCCGAGGAGTGGCTG
>NW_006921749.1:5529240-5546471 GCF_000298275.1 Orycteropus afer afer | reverse complement strand
TCTCAACTCAGAGATAGCTATGTTGTTGTTGTTGTTGTTGTTGTTATTGTTGTTGTTATGTGCCGTCGAGTCGGTCCCAACTCATAGAGACCCCTCCTTGGGTTTCCAAGGCAGTATCACTACGGAAGTAGATTGCCCAACCTTCCTTCCGAGGAGTGGCTGGTGGGTTTGAACCGCTAGCCTTCTAGTTAGCAGTCAAGTGCCTTAGGCACTATGCTACCAGAGCTCTTTTGTTTTATTTTAGCATTGTGATATTAATGGTAAAAATTAAAGGAAGAAGAAAGAAAAGAGCAGGGGCAACAGGTAACTGTAGAGAGGTGTAGGTGACATGTAAAGAAAAATATAAATTAATTCTCTCTTCTATGATACATAATAGGTAAAACGATGCTTTATTTAAAATGTAACCAGGATATTAGAACTTATTAAAAATTTACCATAAGCAGCCCATTCATTTTAGATAGTAAATTAAAAAAAAATAGTTAAACTCACATATAAAGTATATGTTTGATATTATTCTGATTTTATAGCAAACCTAAATTTTTCATATTTTTAGAATTTATCATGATAATATAAATTGGTCTTACTTAACAACAACAAAAAAAATGTTAAGGGTCTATGTAACTATTTTTCTTTCATTCCATAAGGATTCACAAACACTTCCTATATTCTATTAACTGGATTTGGTGCTAAGGATGTACTGAGATACACAAGACCCTGGTTAGCAGCCAAATGCCTTATCCACTACACCACCAGAGCTCCTATACAAGATCCTAGTCTTGCCCAAAGTGTGCACACTTTTTGTGAGAGAAATGAGAAGAAAATAACATTTTAGTTACAGTTTGATAAGTATATGGGGTACTAGGGATCAAACAAAAAACAGTTATTTATATCACTTACTAAAAGTCTAAGGAATTGTTACCCATTAAAAAGTCTATCCAATATGAATAAAATATAAGGTTTGAGGAAATAAATAAAGTACAGTTTTCCTGAAAACTTTCCACTTCAGAATGAATCATGTTGGAAGAATACAGATATGAGGTCCAACTCTAGATGAATACAAGGTTGCATGAATAAAAAAAGAGAGAACATTTTTATAATTAAGGGAAAGGGTAAATATCTAGTAACTTCAAAATTCTTCAGCTTTAGAAGACACAGCTTAAAGTAGAGACATATAAGTTGCATATGTATGTAGAAAAACAGTTCAGTGTTGATCAGGAAGTGGGGTGTGCAGAGTCTAAGAAGTGAGGAATCTCCAGGTTACCCTTGGGAGTTGGAAGGAAGCACTGAGACTGAGGATAGGAATTAGAAGTATTTGATAGCTCTGAGGAAAACATAGCACAAAGGGGAAGTAGTGTAAACACAAGGGTCACAGAATAAAGACAGGGTACTTGGCTCCCAGCTGGGGGCCTGCAGGAACAGATGCTGTAACCCAATAACCAACAGGAGTACAAAGCATCTCCATCACTGAGGCAGCAACCTTGGCAGGAGGCATAGATCATACCATTATGTCCTCATTTCTCTCCTCTGTTGGGGACAGATTTTATGCCTAAAATTCAGATAGAGGACATTACAGGAAGAAAAGTTATGGCACACAGAGTTTTAGAAAAGAAGAAAGATTGCCTAGAGGCTGATTTACCCAACAACTTTTCCTGCAGATCAGGTTTTGAGATTAATGGTATTTATTCTGGTTTTAAGAGATTTGAGCCTAAGATGTGAACTTTGATATCAATATCTAAAGAACTGGATTGAAGCTTTTGCTATTTATTTTTCATTCAAAACTGATTGTCAGAGATGAATGTACCAAGAAGCTAATGAAACTGAAACTTGGGGTCCCTCACTTGTATTAAACAAAACAAAACAAAAAACCTCAAGGTGCTTTATAAGTCCCTGTATTTAATTTTGCATTTGTAATTTTAATTCCTTTTGAATTTGTGTAAAAATGTGAGTTATAATATAAGAAATTAATATTTTCTCCTTGGCTTACCTCATTCTTACTGACAAATTTTGTAGGTAGAATAGTTTCTTACTGACTGTATGGAGACCAAATTTCCAGATTCTAAATGAATAGGACATGAAACTTCAACTAAATTTCTTGAGAACTCAAGCACTTATAAGGTATTTCATAAAGAAAAGTGACCAATTAATTCTAGAATGCTGCAAATTGAAATGCAATATGAATTATATGCTTCAGTCACTCAGATACATGAGGAAAATTATAATTGACCTTTCTGTACTCTTGCACTATATAGCATGTATCAATTTAACATAGTGTACAAGCAAATATAATGCAAATAAATATTTTTATATATCAAGTTTAAAATCCTTATTTTATCTTTATACCGCATCTTGTTTTAATTCACCTTAATTTGAAATCACATTTGATTAGATTATCTGTCAGATATGATCTTTGGGCTGCAGGCAATTGAGCATTCAAGTAGAAGTGACATAAAAAGACACTTATGATCTTATGTAATAGGGTGCCAGAACAGAGCTGGACAGGCCAGTGATGGAGCCCTGGCTCACTGATGTCATCAGATATCTAGGAGTTTTTTCAACTGATTGTCCCTATTATCTTTAGCATGTCAGCAGTGTCAGCCCTCATGATCTCAACAAAGCTATGAAGTTTCCTTGTGGCGCTGGCAGCACAACTACTCCCACTGAAGAAATGACATCATTCCTTGTGTGTGCCTCTTTTTGTTAGAAAAAAGAATCTCTCCTCATATAGGTCTCAGTTGGCCAACATAGGTCTAATGTGATGGCATAGACAGCTGCAAGCTTTTTCAGTAAGCTGGTGTTTGTTGATGTAGTGGATAAGGCATGTGGCTGCTAACCACAAGGTCAGCAGTTCAAACCTACAAGCCACTCTGTGGAAGAAAGATGGAGCATTCTACTTTGGTAAAAATTTACAGCCTCAAAAACACAATGGGGGTTGCTATGAGTCAGAATCAAGTCGATGGCAGTGAGTTTGGTATTTCTTTTTTTTTTTTGGTGGGGGGAGATGTCTGTCATGTTCAACTTCATGGACTCTGCTAGCAAAATGAAAAGGTGTTAGATGAATGGAGGAAAGAAGCAATCAAGGCCTGTCACAATTAGCCTTTAGTAGGAAGGGAAATCAATTGTCCATTTGCTAAATTTTCATGTGGAGCAGGTTGGTCCTCATTTTCATCTAATTCTATGAGTTTATCCTTATTAAGCTTATCAATATGTCTGTATTTTCACCATCTGTGTGTTGTATTTTTTTGGTCTCATGCTCTAGTAGCTTCTGTGGCCACAGATCTTTCTTCAGAGTCTGAAAATTTTCAGACAGACTTCGTTCAAACTGAAAATTCTACTAAACTTAGGAGATCTTATGTCACATTGAGTATTAAGATAGTGAATTTCTGGGCTAAACAGTGCAGAATGCCAACCATTTTATACATAACTGCTTGGCCCCAACCCGGGACAATTGGCACTTTCAGTCCAAACTGAGCAACTCCTACAAGAGGTCACAGAAGCCCAGAGGATATTCCCTAATTTCCCAATCAGACTTATTGGGAATATCAGACAACCCAAAGCTTTAGGTTTGGTAATTGCCTCTTATAAGGAAGGTTGGGCAATCTACTTCTGTAGTGATACTGTCTCAGAAACCCAAAGAGGGGTCGCTATGAGTTGGGTCCGACTCAAATGCATATAAAAACAACAACATTAGTAATTTATCTCAAGTCAAAAGTCCAGCAACACAAGCTTAATCAGGTTTCAAGACTTGAGAAAAGTCCTCTGTCCCTCAACTGTGCTCTGGGCCCTTCCTTATATGCCCATCGGCCCCCCACTTTGGGCCCACTTCTCTGGCTTCTCTCTCTGCATCCTCTGCTCTGTTCTTGGAGTCTGCTGCTGCCTGCAAAGACTTTTATGTGCTCAAAATATCTGGACACTGCTCCTGCATCTAAGGTGAAGGTCTAGCTCTATTCCTTACATTCCTTGAATTGTTGGATAATTTTTTTGAGATTATTTAACACTCTGTGTTAATGCTATTCATTCAGTACTTGTTGCTGTTGTTATGTGACACCAAGGTGGTTCTGACTCATAGCAACCCTATGTACAATGAAGGAGCCCTGGTAGCATAGTGCCTAAGGCACTTGACTGCTGACTGGTAGGCTGGTGGTTCAAATCCACTGGCCACTCCTTGGAAGGAAGGTTGGGCAATCTACTTTCATAGTGATGATGCTTTGGAAACCCAAGGAGGGGTCGCTATGATTCGGGTCTGACTCGATGACACATAACAACAACTACAATGTACAACAGAATGAAACACTGCCCAGCACTGTGCCATCATGACAGTCATTGCTTTCTTTGAGCCCATTGCTGCAGCCATCCTATACTATTTTGTAGCTTTTTTCTTTTTTTCTTTGTTTTTTCAGTTGGCTTATTCTGAAGGACTTTATGTCTTTTCCATAACTCTAAGGAAAACTTCCAGATCAAGAATTGTATTTTCCCTTTTCTCATCATGGTTATCCTTGTACATTATTACACTGTATTACACACATTTTCTTTTTGAATACCTGAATGTAGGTTTTGGTAAAAAAAAAAAAAATGTTATAATGATAAAGATCTACAGAAAAGTGCAATGCCATGTGACAAAACCATCTAAGGAAACTTCAAAAATAATGTTTCAAGAGACCTATTTGGGTACCGTGCTAGGCAAGAATATAAGTTGTTTCTGTCAAGTTGATTCCAACTCACAGTGACCCCATATATTACAGAGTAGGAATTCTATATAGACTTTTCTGGGCTGTAGTTGTAATGGAAGCAGATCTTTAGGCCTTTCTTCCAAAGCATCGTTGAGTGTATTTGAATGGCTAAACTTTTAAGTTAGTGGTTGTGTGTGAAGTGGTTGTGCCACCCAGGGATCTAGGTAAGAATATGTTGTTCTTGTGTGCCGTCGAGTCGGCTCTGACTCATAGCAACCCCTGCTTGGGTTTCCAAAGCATCATCACTATGGAAGTAGATTGCCCAACCTTCCTTCTGAGGAGCGGCTGGTGGGTTTAAACTGCCAGCTTTCTGGTTAGCTGTCAAGTGCCTTAGGCACTATGCTACCAGAGCTCCTAGGTAAGAATATAGTGGCATGCAAAAGAGTTTCTGACTCTGAAGGAGTTGTAATAGAGTACATAGCATAATATAGTAATAGTACAATATAGTGATATAAATAGTAAAGAAGAAATATACTAAATAATGATGCATGTTGTTGCTGTTAAGTGCCATCAAGTCAGTTCCAGCTCATAGCTGCTCTATGTACAACAAAAAGAAATACTGCCCAGTCCTGTGCCATCCTTACAATTGTTGCAATGCTTTAGCCCTTTGTTGCAGCCACTGTGTCAATCCCTCTCATCGAAAGTCTTCTCCTTTTTCACTCATCTTCTGCTTTATCGAGCATGAGATCCTTCTCCAGTAACTGGTCCCTTCAGATAACATAACCTAAATACGTGAGACAGAGTCCGGCCATTCTACCTCCTACCTTCTAAGAAGTATTCTGTCTATATTTCTTTCAAGACAGATTTGCTCTTTCTTCTAGTAGTCAATGGTATATTCAGCATTCTTTGCCAACACAAAAATCAAACATATCAATTCTTCTGAATTCATCCATATTCATTACCCAGCTCTCACATGTATCTTGAAGACATTGGCCTAGGTCTGATGCACCTTAGTCTTCAAAGTAACATCTTTGCTCTTTAACACTTTAAAGAGGTCTTTTGCAGAAGGCTTGACCAATGCAAAAACTCATTTGATTTCTTAACTGCTGCTTCCAACCAGGCCTCGCCAAGTTGACACACAAACTTAAACTACCACAAAGTTTTAGAACTATTCGCAGGAGATCGCTTGGAGATATCATCTATGTACTCCATAAAACAATTCTCTACTTTTTCCTTGGAAAAACAATCCTCTTGTCACATTTATATATTCTAATGAAAGTTCCAATTATTTTGATATAAGTCATTTTGGAATGTTAGTGAATGTCCCAAAATGTCACTTTTAAAATTTTATACACTGTCTTCTTATTTTAAATTCATATGAAATGTTAAGGAAAGTACTCTTGTAAGTTTTACATGTATAATTGAACTATAGTAAACTATCAAGAAGTTCTAAAGAGGGCAGATGGCTCTAGGTAGAATCTGTGTAGTTTTGATTCTGCTGGCTACATATCTTCATAATATGAGAATAATATGCCTTTGTAGAGTAGCAATATATAATGACCAACAAATAACTTTTTAATTTTATTCTATGGAAATACTCAGAGGGTAACTTTCTTTGTCTGAAGGAGAAAACTGGCAGAATCTAAGCACTTTCCAGTTCACTCATTCACTCCTTTCTTCTATTCATGTATACACCTGTTCATACATTCATTCACTCTTACATCAGGTATTTTTAACCACGTTCTTGTAAAAACTATATGCTATATGTAATGTCATTTGAATGATGTAAGATAGTTCCCTATTTCAAGGATTTTAAGTCATACAGGTAATAGTAGTCTAATTAGCAATGTATTTTTTATTGCCAAATCCTGTACACATCAATGCACTAAGGTGAGTATTATTTCCCCCATTTTCTGGATGAAGAAGATGAGCCTCAGAGAAATTAAATAATATCAATAATCTCATCCAACCACTAATGAGGAGCAGAGCCTGGATATAAATGAAGCCATCTCTGTCTAATTCTACAGGATGAGCTCTTAACTACTACTCATTACTTTCTACTCAAAATATGTAAATTTTTATGAAACAACAAAAAAAATGTAGAAATATGCAAAGCAGTTACAAAAATGTCTTAATTCTTTATAAAAATTAACTAGCCATGTTTTCTTTGATTTTTCTTTCGCCAGGCTGGTTAAATGTAGAGGCGTATTCTCTGATAGGTAATTTAATCCATTTAATTACATGTGTTATAATGAGACCTAGAATGATTTTCTTTTTCCACCTTTTAACTACTCACTAACCCTTCAAATTCCATCTCAAAAGTCATTCCCTCTAGATAGCCATCTCTACACCACACAAATCCTTCCCTTTACTGTAGAACCAGGGCAGCACTGAGTGCATACTTTAGTTGCAGCATTAAATCACACTGGGTTGTATTTGTATCTGTGCCTGACAGCCTGTTTTTCTTGGTGGAATATAAACCCAAAGGGTATGTTATATTAGTGTTTGTTTCTTTCATAGCACCCAATATATTGCTTTCCATTTAATCACTTCTCATTGAATGGTCAACACAAGTAGGTGTTTGACAAACGCTGTATTCCTGAGCACAACTCTGTAACATTCATGACTACAGTTTCTTTATATGTGGCTGTGCTACAAAATCAAATGGAATTGTTGACAAGAGGAAGAATTTTCTTTTTTTAAATCTATTTAATATGATCTGCCTACAATTTCTTTGCTGTTGCCATGAGCATTGATAAAAGATCTTTTAATGGTTACTTTTACTCTTGAATATGGGTGTTAAAATAGCAACAAAAAGGATATTCTAAAATGGTTTTTTATGAATTACTTAATAAAGGAACATAAACATAGACCTATGAGCCCTGGTGACACAATGGTTAAACATTCAATTGTCAATTGAAAGCTCAGGGGTTTGAACCCATCAGCAGCACCGCGGGAGACCTAGTGATCTGTGTCTGTAAAGACTGTTGTTTGCCATCGAGTCAGACCCGACTCATAGTGACCCCTCCTTGGGTTTCTGAGAGGCAGTATCACTACTGAAGTAGATTGCCCAATCTTCCTTCTGAGGAGTGGCTAGTGGGTTTGAACTGCCAGCCTTCTGGTTAGCAGTCAAATGCCTTAGGCACTATGCTACTCTTGGAAACCCTGTGAGACAGTTCTGTTCTGTTATCTAGGATCATTGTATGTCTGAATCAACTCAGTGATGTACAACAATAGCAGACATTATGTAAAGACTTTAAATGAACTAGAAAAGTTGACTGTGGGTATGAGAGTCTAATTTAGATTTATGCAAAAAATACAAAAATTATTTTTTACTTATCTCTGAAAAGCCAAATGACATATGTCTTTATTTTTAACATTAAGGCTGGATATTTGGGAAATTCATATTGTGCCCTCTGTGATTAGACTGCTTGGGTAGGAATTGTGGTCTTCACCACTAACTAGCTGAGATTTTATTTCAATTTTCCATTTTCTGTCCAATCAAAGGGTAGTTTTAAGGATTAAATAAAAAGTTGATGCAAAGTACTTGCTGAGTGCCTGACAGTAAATGCTTTAACAATGTTTATGATAATAATAATTTTCAGCTTTTGTCATCTGGGTTATTCAAAATACTTCTTGTTGACTGTATGCACAAAGGACCAAGAAAAGGCTCACGAAGCTAATTCAAAAGCCTAATCACAGAACATGGACAAAATGGTATAAACAATTGACAAATATTTTCCCTTGACTTCAGGTTGGTTGCTGTAGCTTTGTTGGACCCGACTCATAGCAACCCCTCCTTGGGTTTCTGAGGCAGTATCACTATGGAAGTAGATTGCCCCATCATCCTTCTGAGGAGTGACTGGTGGGTTTGAACCGCCAGCCTTCTGGTTAGCAGTTAAGTGCCTTAGGCACTATGCTACCAGAGCTCATATAAATATAAATATATAAATATATAAATATAAATATAAATAAATAAATATATATATATATATATATATATATATATATATATGTTTTGTTTTAAATTTGGAGTATATAAGATTTAAATGTTTCCATATTGGGGGATAAGGCTTGGTTTTTATCCCTTCTTAGTTTGGAAAATAAGCAGATGAAAGTTGAAGGATTGGGATAAATGCAATAAGGGATCATTGTTCATTCATTTATTCAAATAAGTATTTTGCATTCTGCATTTTGCAAAAAGCAGACTATTGGTTTGTTAGGATAATGGAGGGATTGTTCATGAGAACAAATATCCAAGCTTCAGAAATGAAGTAAACATTTAATCCCTCCGTGAGGATCTCACTACAGGCTGGGCATCTTTCTATCTATTTGCACTCAGCAAATCTGGAGCCAAACAGAGTTAGAGAGGAAGTTATCTGAGACAAGCTTTCTGCTAGACAAGCTCTTTCCCAGTCAATAGGTGGTCTGAAATAAATAATAATAAAAAAAAACCCTATTCATCATTATTGGGAGAGTTAGAATTCAATTGAGACCAATAAATAGATATGTCAGGCAAAAAAATCAGAATAAGAAGTAAAAAAAAAAAAAGAAAAAAGAAAACACCCATGAGAAAGAGAGGAAATAGAAGAATACAAGATGAATTCTGCTAAGAACTAGATTAAAATATTTACTGCAGTTTCTCTGAAATTAAAATATTTCCTCTGTGTACTTAAAGCTCAAAGAGAAGATATAATAATTCAAAGATAAACTTGTATAAGAAGGAAATGGAAATAGTGATGGTGGACTTTGTTAGAAAAGTAGTGATGCCCAGGAGAGATGGCAGGAATGATGGAAACCAGGTGGTGATGATACGTACACTCAGTGGAAGGGGATTTGGACAAAAAGAAAGGAAAGAAGGAGGGACATACAAGAGCTGACTGGATGTGTCATTAAGCTTTTTTAAGCAACCCAGGGGTGTCTTAAAATCAATTTTAAAATCTGAATTGAGTTGGATGTCCTACCACAACATCCACTGCTGTCTAGTTGACTGCCGACCTTTTGGTTAGCAGCCAAATGTTTTAACCACTCTACTCTCAGAGTTCCTATGCTGTGCTAGTAATATAATAGTAATAAGAACTAGTTCAACTACCCTGTGTAATTTCTGACTAATGTAAGTGGTTCATTTATATGAACAATCTGAGAACTTAGAAACCCAAACCAAAACAAAACAGAATATTATGCAATTGGTCCAATCAATGTTTTATTATTTTCATTTTTTCGTCTCATAGTTCAGTACTGACTGAATCTGAATGTTCAAACTCAGAAGAACAGTTCAGATTAATGTAGGAAGTGCACTTCTATAATTGTTTCTTGAGGAGTTTTTTGTTACCACCTTCCATGGGTGAAAAAGGCCCCTGATACACAGGGGCTGTTTCCTATATGTGAGAATAAAGCTTAAATTAGAAGTGTTTACTGCAGACACCTTGCTGCCTGTCCTCCTTACAGAGGAAACAACTGCTGTGCAGCAGTCTATGTTTCTTGGAGAAAAGCAAAGATTAGAAGTTTCTCCTGGTTCAATAGAAAAGATAATAAGGAGCCAAAGACAGAGACTGGCAGAAGTCCAAAAGAGTAGGAAAGTTATGTTAAGAGACACAGTAAGAGGAAGTGCAGTTATGGAGAAATGCTAGTTGTGTTTATTTTTTAACAACTGAAATAGCATTTTAAGAGAAGGAAGCATTTCCAGTTATTTAAATATCTTTGGTATACAATCCTCTTCACCATAGGGGTTACAGACTCTGGCCCTTTTCCAGTTCAAATACTTTTGATCTCCTGACTTCACTTCTCATTTAATTGTGTCTTTGAGAAGGACCAGAGCATTTTGAAGTTTCAGTGTTATTTGGGTATTATTACTGCACTATACCTATTCATGCAGCAGATTGGTTGTTGGAACCAAAATACTTAGTATTTGATATTTGCCTATGAATAAACAGATTCAGACTAAAAGGCTTTAGGCCTGTAATCTAAGTTGTAAAGTTCAAACTAATGTATAAAAAAAATCTGGATTTCAAATTTCTGACCTTGGGTTAATAAGCTTGAATGTAGGCATATGTGGTATTTTGGAAAAGCATGCCATTTTATGTTCCCAAAGTAGTATCAAACTTCTTGAGGATTTCAGGGTTGCAAAATATACTCCATATGAAAATGAGGCCATGGCTTCGATTTCTACTTGTACAACCTGAATTAGCTATTTGCATTCCATAATACTAATTATCTCTTTCTAGGGACTTGAGAGTTATATTTCAAAGGAACACCAAAAGACACAGTGACTGCCTATCTTTGTTCAGACTAAAAACCAATTACCTTTGAGTCATCTCCAGCTCATGGTGACCTTCTGTGTGTCAGAGTAGAATTGTGCTCCATAAAGTTTTCAATGGCTAAAATTTCAAAATAGATTACTAAGCCCATCTTTCAAAGTACTTCTAGGTGGACTTGAACTTCCAATTTTCAATCTGGAGCTGAGCACATTAATTATTTGCACCACAAAGGAATTCTTGGCTAAGGACTACCCTGATCTAGGCATCTATAAGTGTTCATTGTGTGTGTGTCTATGTGTGTTTTATTTTCCTTTACCTAGGTTCTGATTTAGTGAAATTCAATACATTTCTTTAAAAAAGAAATTAATTTGAATGAGGTTGATATCTCAGATCTATAAGATTTTTATCTAGTCTTATAATATCTCTCTTCTTCACAAACTTTTATTGTTTCTATTTTTCTAACTGCATTTTATTTCTTCTTAGGAAAAAATATTGAAATAAAACTAAAAAAAAAAAAAAAAAATCACTGCCATCAAGTTGATTCTGACTCATAGAAATCCCCAGTGTGTTTCAAAGGCAATAAATCTTTACAGAGTAGATCCCTCCCTCTTCCTTCTGTGGATCAGGTGGTGGGTTTGAACAGTCAAATGTCTAAGACATTGCACCATCAGAGCTCCTTGAAATATGTATAAGAAATAAAACTATTAGGTCAAAAAAATAAACATTTCATATATCATATCATATCATATCATAATATCCCTCTATCTACAAGGAAGGCCAGTTAATATGACTATTGTTCAAATTGACATACCAACCACTAATGCCAAAAATGAAGAGACTGAAGATTTTTATCAACTTCTGAAGTCTAAAATTGATCAAACACATATTGCTAATTATTGATGATTACAATGTGAAAGTTGGAAACAAAGAAGAAGCATCAGAAGGTGAAAAATAAGGCCTTAATGATGAAATGAAATCAGAGATTGCATGCTAGATTTTGCAAGATCAATAACTTTTATTCTTTGAGATACCTTTTTTAGCAACTTAAATGGCAACTATACATGTGAGTATCACTGGATGGAATACACAAGAATCAAATAGAATATCTCTGTGGAAAGAAACAATGTAGAAGCTCAATATCATCGCTCAGAATAAGGTCAGGTACCAATTGCAGAAGAGACCATCAATTGCCCATAGGCAAGTTCAAGTTGAAGCTGAAGAAAATTAAAATAAGTTCCCAAGAGCTAAAGTACAATTTCTGGATGTCTCAACTGAATTTAGAGACCATCTCAAGAACAGATTTGATGCATTGAACACTGGTGACCAAAGACCAGACAAGTTGTCAGATGGCATCATGGAAATCACACATGAAAAAAGCAAAAGGTCAGTAAAAAGCCAGGAGAAAAAAAAAAAAAAAAAGAACAAAATGGATTTCAAAAGAGACTCTGAAATTTGCTTTTTAATGCAGAGCAGCTAGAGTGAAAGAAAGAAAAGATCATTCAAGAGAGATAAAGAGAAGATTTCAAAAAGACAAATTATACAATTATGATGAAATGTGTAAAGACCTGGAGTTAGTAAACCAAAAGGGAAAAACATGTGTGATATTTCTCAAGCTTAAAAAAACTGAAGAAAAAAATTAAGCCTCTAGTTCAAATTTTGAGAAATTTTATGGACAGAATGGTTGATCAGTGTAGGAAGAATTGAAAGAAGATGTAAGGAATACACAGAGTCACTGTACCAAAATGATGGTATTGAAAAAATATGCCTAATCTGTAGGGACTGGTAAAAAAACAAGGCTCCAGTAATTGACAGAATAGTCATTGAGCTGTTTTAATGGATACATTGCTGTATGCACTCATTCATCTATGCCAAGACATTTGGGACAGCTACGTGGCCAATCAGGTGGAACAGGCTGATATCTGTGCCCATTCCAAAGAAAGGTGATTCAACCAAATGCAGTTATTATAGAACAATATCATTAATATCACATGGAGGTAAAATTTTCTGAAAATAATTCAAAAATGGTTGCAGCAGTGCATTGCCAGGGAACTACCAGAAATTCAAGTTGAATTCAGAAAAGGGTATGGGATGAGATATATATCATCGTTAATGTCAGTTGGATTATGGCTGAAATCAAAGAATACCAGAAAGAAGTTTACCTGTGTTTTATTGACTCTACAATGGCATTAGACTTGATGGATCATACAAATTATGGATAATATTGTGAAGAATGGGCATTGTGGAGCACTTCATTTTGCTCATACAGAACTTGTACATAGACCAAGAGGGAGCCATTCAAACAGAACAAGGAGATACTGTGTGGTTCAAAATCAAGAAAGGTGTGAGTCATGATTTTATCCTTTCATCAAACTTATAAAATCTGAATGCTGAAAAAATTATCCAAGAAATTGAAAAATATGAAGAAGAATGTGGTATCAGGATTGGAGGAAGTCTCATTAACAACATATGATATGTAAGGGTATAAATCTTTACAGAAGCAGATTTCATTTCTCTTCCTCAGAGCAGCTCATGAATTTGAGCCACTGATCTTTTGGTTAACAGCCAAATACCTGAACCACTATTCATCACTAGAGTTCCTTAAGGGTGTAGTATCCCACAGTAAATGTCTTACATCAGATCAGGGCTGATCACATTATGAATTACTTAGAGCTTTGACTTATGCCAACCTGAGTTTGAATTCTGCACTATAGTTCTAAGCTATGTCAGTTTGAACACATTACTTAATATCTAAAATGGGGATGATAAATTTTATCTTTTCTTCTTGATATGAGAATATTAGAAGGAACAGTGTTTATAAAGTCCTTGGAATATATAATGACTTATAATCTTTAATCTTAATCAGTAAATACTTCAAGTCATACTCACTTTCAGTGAGCAAATTCGTGTCTTCTGCATATCACAGGTTGTTAATGAGACTTCCTCCAATCATGATGCTGCATTCTTCTTCTTATAGTCCAGGTTCTTGTATTATTTGTTCAGCATACAGATTGATTAAGTACGGTGAGAAGAGGTTAGAACCCTGATGCACTCCCTTCCTGATTTTAAACCATGCAACATCTCCTTGTTATGTTCAAACGACAGCCTCCTGGTCTATGTGCAAGTTCCTCAAGAGCATAATTAAGTGTTCTGGAATTCCCATTCTTTTCAGTGTGATCCATAACACAATCTACACAATCAAATGCTTTTATATAGTCAATAAAACATGAGTAAACATCTTTCTGGTATTCCTTGCTTTCAACCAAGATCCATTTGACATCAGCAGAGATATCCTTTCTTCCGTGTTCTCTTCTGAATCCAGTTTGCATTTCTGGAAGTTCTCTGTCAATATACTGCTGTAGCCATCTTTGAATTTTCTTCAGCATGATTTTACTTGCATGTGATATTAATGATATCGTTTAATAATTTCCATATTCTGTGAGATTACCTTTCTTTGGAATGGGTACAAATATGGATCTCTTCCAGTCAGTTGACCATTAGTTGTCTTCCAGATTTCTGAGCATAGATGAGTAAAGTGCCCCCAGAGCAGCATCTGTTTGTTGAAACATCTCAGTGGGTATTCCATCAGTTCCTGGAGTCTTGGTCTTTGCCAATTTATTCACTGCAACTTCAACTTCCTCCTTCAGTACCATTGGTTCTAGATCATATGCCACTTCTTGAAATGGAAGAAGATAGACTAGTTCTTTATGGTACAGTGACTCTCTGAATTCCTTCCATCTCCTTTTGATGTTTCCTGCATCAATCAATATTTTTCCCATAGAATCTTTTAATTTTGCAATTTAAGGCTTGAAAATTTTTTCTTCAGTTCTTTCAGCTTGAGACATGTTAATGTGTTCTTCCCTTTTGGTTTTCTAACTCCAGGTCTTTGTACATTTCATTATAATAATTGACTTTGTCTTCTTGAGCTACTCTGAAATCATTGGTACAGCTCTTTTATCTTGTCATTTCTTTCATTTGCTTTAGCTGCGCTCCATTCAAAGGCAAGTTTCAGAGTCTCTTCTGAAACTCTGAAGTCTTTTCTTCCTTTCCTGTCTTTTTAATGAACTTTTGCGTTCTTCATGGATGATGTTGTTGATGTCATCCCACAATTCTTCTGGTTTTTGGTCATTGGTGTTCAGTTTATCAAATCTTATTCTTTAGATGGTCTCTAAATTCAGGAGGGATACAATCAAGGTCATAATTTGGCTCTTGTGGATTTCTTTTAATTGTCTTCAGTTTCAACTTGAACTTGCATATAAGCAGTTGATAGTCTGTTCCAAAGCCAGATCTTGGCCTCATTTTCACTGAAGATATTGAGCTTTTCCCTTGCCTCTTGCCACAGATGTTGTTGATCTGATTCCTGCATACTCCATCTGGCAAAGTCCACATGTATAGCCACTGTTTATGTTGTTGAAAAAGGTATTTGCATTTAATAAGTTGTTGGTCTTGCAAAATTCTATCATGTGATCTCAAGCATTATATCTATCACCAAGGCCATATTTTCCAATTACTAGTGATTTGTCTTTGTTTCCAACTTTTGCATTTCAATCACCAGTGATAATCAGCACATCTTGATTAGATGTTTTGTTAATTTCAGACTGCTAAATTTGGTAAAAGTCTGAAATTTCCTTGTCTTTGGCTTTGGTGGTTGATGTGTAAATTTGAATAATAGTAGTATTAACTGGTCTTCCCTGTAAATCCCAAAACCAAACTCACTGCCATCAAGTCAGTTCCGACTCACACCGACCCTTACTTGGGTTTCAGAAGTGTTATATCTATGGAAGTAGATTGTCCAGTCTTCCTTTCAAGGAGTGGCTGGTGGATTTGAACTGCCAGCCTTCTGGTCAGCAGTCAAATGCCTTAGGCACCATGCCACCAGAGCTCTCATGTATGAATATTATCCTGTCACTGACAGCATTATACTTCAGGATAGATCTTGAAACATTCTTTGTGATGATGAATGCCATGCAATTCCTCTTCAATTTGTCCTTCCTGGCATTGATTGTATGGTTATCTGATTCAAAATGGCCTAAACCAATCCATTTCAGCTCCCTAATTCCTAGGATATTGATCTTTATGTGTTCCATTTCAATTTTGACAACTTCCAGTTTTCCTAGATTCATAGTACATTTTATGTTCTGATTATTAATGGATATTTGCAGTTGTTTCCTCTCATTTTGAGTCATGTCACATCAGCAGATGGAAGTTCCAAAATCTTTACTTCATCTTCATCATCCAGAGGCAGTTCTTTCACCAGTCACATTTTGAGTCCCTTCTGACCTGAGGGACTCATCTTCCAGCACTATATTGGACAGTGTTTCAGGGCTATTTGTAAAGCTTTCCAGAAATTTATCAGACAGTGTTTCACTGCTATTCAAAGGTTTTCACTGGCCAATTCTTTGAGAAGTGAATGACCCCTTCCTTCTTCTAAGTCTTAGTCTGGATGTTCTGCTGAAACCTGTCCACCATGGGTGACCCTGCTGGTATTTGAAGCACCTGTGGCATAGCCTCCAGCCTCACAGCAACACACAAGCCACTACAGTAGGACAAACTGACAGATGAGTGGTGGTTGATATTTAGAATTGTTTCTGTTTGTTGTTAGATGCTGTCAATTCATGTCCAACTCATAGTGACCCTATGCACAGCAGAATGAAACACCGCCCAGTCCTGCACCAGCTCTATGATCCTTGGTATACTTGAGCTCATTGTTGCAGCCACTGTGTCAATCCATCTTGTTGAGGCCTTCTCCTCTTTCGTCACTCCTCCATCTTACCAAGCATGACATCCTTCTCTCAGGAATGGTCCCTTCTGACAACATGACCAAAGTAGGTGAGATGAAGTCTGGCTGATATGTAGAGTTGTTGTTGTTGCAGTAAGAATGTAAAAATAATGTTTATTGTAGTTCTTATTGGGTAACATTGAGTCAATTTTCAATTCATAGGAGCTCTGGTAGCATAGTGCCTAAGGCACTTGACTGCTAACCAGAAGGCTGGCGGTTAAAACCTACCAGCCACTCCTCAGAAGGAAGATGGGGCAATCTACTTCCACAGTGATACTGCCTCAGAAACCCAAGGAGGGGTCGCTATGAGTTGGGTCCAACTTGACGGCACATAACAACAACAACAACAGTGTGTTGGATTGGGTTCTCTAGAGAAACACAAAAACCAGCAAAGTATATATATATTTATTTATTTATTTATTTATTTATTTATAGAGAGAGAAAGAGAGAGAGAGAGATTTATCTTAGATAAATGGCTCACAAGCGTGTAGAAGCCGGCAAATTCAAGCTGAAAAGTTCGTCCCTGGAGGG
>NW_006921749.1:5509376-5522650 GCF_000298275.1 Orycteropus afer afer | reverse complement strand
CATATATCTGGAATGCCGTTTTTCCAGTTTGTTCCTGGGATAGTATTACAGGTAGGCCACACCCCTGGGGAAACTCCCCCTAGACTGACCGGCCGCTTAGGACGCAGTCATGTGATCCATCATGGGAACCACCACTCACAAGTGAAGTCCAGCCAAGTTGACACATCTTCAACTATCACAAACAGTGATCCCACATGACAGGGTAGAACTACCTTATGGAGTTTTCTTGGCTGCAATCTTTATAGAGCATATTGCCAAGCCTTTCTTCATTGGAGCTGCTAAGCAGGTTTGAACCAGTAACCTTTCATTTAGTAGCTGAGTGCTTAACTATTGCACCACCAGGTATGTATGTAATATATAATTTCTGTCCTATTTGTGTGCAAATGGTTAATGTGGTGCAAATGGTTAATGTGCTCAGCTGTTAACCAAAATGTTGGAGGTTTGAGTCTACCCAGAGGTGCCTTGAAAGAAACATCTGATCTTCTTCAGAAAAATTATCCATTGAACTTCCATTTGGCACAGTTCTTCTCTGACCCACGTAGGGTTGCCATGTGTCTAAATAGATTCAATGACTATTGCTCTTGGTCCCATTTGTGTGTCCCAACCACAATACTCACTTGAACATAGCTCTTTACATAAAATATATTATATGGTATGTATGAGTAACTGCATACACAAACAAATACACATCTAGGTATAATTATTCTACATTAATATTTGCTTAATATATATGATTCTTTAATAGATTGCATTTATCAGTTAACTGAATCAATCATGAGATAAGGTTTTGGAAATTTCACTAAATCTTTCAAACTGAAAAAATTCAGGAGGTTTAATACTTGCAGAAACACATTTCTGGGCAAAACTTTAAATTGACAAAAGCTTTAAGATACATAGAAAACAAATGCTGAGCCATGGTTGTGGGACTTCCAAATGGAATGGATTTTGCATTCTCAGATTACTGTGCCATTTTAATTACAGTACATTAAGATCTAAGACGAACTATAAAAAAAGAAAGTATGCCTCAAATCCAATTAGATTAAGATGTAATGAGCATGATCTTGTGCCCAGCTATGATAATATGGATGGTCATTTTTCAGACTGTACTCTTAAATGCTTGTCTTAGTTAATATTCAAAGGTCCTCTTCAAATTAAGGCATTCCATAGCACAATAAGTTTAGGGTACATTACATACTTATTTCTCCTCTGAAAAATTCATAATTTCTTGGACACAGTAAAGGCTCTGAAATGCCCTAAAATTTATTGAACATAAGTTAACCCATGTTCCACAAATTTATTCGAAAATTGAACTTTTTCCCCCCCATCATATACATAAAAGCCAGATTGGCGAATCCTGACAGGAATATTTTCTTTAATTTTTTTGACAATATTGTGAAAATGTGCTGTACCAAAGTTCCTGTTTTGCAAGTGAAAAAAAAAAAAAAAAGCCTTGCCAAATGTGACCTAGTTATGATAGGCTAGATCTCAAGTCCATTACTCAAAGACTTTTCTTTATACTTCAACTGCCTTCTGTGAACACTTAAAATATTGTGGCAATTTCCTTGCCTAAGAAAAGAGGCTATTAATCCAGAACTTTAAAAAAAAAATTTTTTCCCATGCTTTCACTCACCTATAATTCTCCCAACACCACCCCCTTCCCCACCTCTACCTTTTTATATTCTCATTCTCCCAAGATCCTCTTAGAGTCCTTTATTCACCATCTGATACTAATATGAAAAAAAAAAAAATCATCAATGCTTTCTCATCCAAAATCTCATAGAATTCTCAAATTCTTTATTCAAGCAATTACTAGCTTTTGAGTCATGTTGACACATAACTGTGTCCTGTGTGCCTGAACTGTTTCTACAAATCAGTTTTTCTTAATCCTTTAATTTATCCCTTCCCAATATTAAATACTTTATATAATATTTATCAGGTGAATGAAAGAATATGTAAGTAAATAGCTAAGTAGATCGTTGAGTTATGTACAACAAGGTGTCCTTAGTACTTAAGTTTTATATGCCAATTCTTAATATTTTTATATAGTGAAGAGAGAGTTTGGACTTTTTTCTTTTTTTTTCCAAATAACTTTTTATTATGGTTTGGGTGAAAGTTTATAGAGCAAATTGGTTTTCCATCAACAATTTATACATGTGTGGTTATATTGATTGCAATTCCCATAAAGTAACATCACTCTTCCTACTTCTTTCCTGTGTATACCATTTCCCTTCATCCTTCTTTCCCATGAGAGTTTGGACTTTTTATTAGTTCAATAGTTCTCAAGTTTTACTATTTATCAGGATTATCTGGAGGGCTTGTTAAAACCAGATAGCTTATCTCTACCCTCAGGGTCTCCAATTCAGTATATCTGGGATAGGGCAAGAGCATTTTCTTTCTTTTTTTTTTTTTTTTTAAAGTTTTGAAGTTGTTTTAATTGCTTATTCATCATCATCATCATGTCTTAATTAGCCCTGAGGGAGTTTATGTAAGAAGCCTTTGCTATCTTGTCTTTGAAGCCCATTATAGGACTTTCAACTGTGTGTCTTAGAGACTAATGGACCTGTGCGTAATTTTCAGAACTGTTTCCTGGTATGTTGTGTGCCATTGAGTCGGTTCTGACTCATAATGGCCCTATAGGACTGAGTAGAACAGTGGCATAGGGTTTTCAAGGTAATAATCTTTGTAGAAGCAAATCACTACATCTGTCTTTTGTAGAGAATTTTCGTTTCTAATACATTTTCAGGTGATACTGATGCTGATGCTGTTGGTCCAGGTTCCATGCTTTGAGAATCAGTAAAAAATAAAAAATCCAAACTCTCTGCTATCAAGTCAAATCCGACTCACAGTGACCCCTCCTTGGGTTTCTGAGGCAGTATCTCCATGGAAATAGATTGCCCAGTCTTTCTTCTGAGCAGTGGCTGGTAGGTTTGAACCACCAGCCTTCTGGTTAGCAGTTAAATGCCTTAGGCACTATGCCATAAATTTGATGAGTTTGATTGCTTCATTTGCTATATTCAGCAGTGTGACTGAACAAGTTACTTAAATATCTGCTTTAATTTCATTATTTAAAAAATAAATATACCTTAATATACTTAAATATACCTTAATATACTTAAATTGTAGAGTTATGATGATGTAATATATTGGAAAGAGGCTGGCATGTAGAAAGTCATCAATAAATATTAAATCTCTTCCTTTACTCCCTTCTGAGGAAGTGACTGAGAGTGCTCCATACCACAGTCCTTCCTTTTCTTGTCTCCAGCAGATCTAGAAATGTATACTACACTGTTAGAAATGTGGCCCAGTCAAGCAGTATATGCCTTGGAACCAAGATATTGCATAACAGAAGCAATAACACAGACCTCAGGCACAGGATTCATTACTCACAGCCAACAGCAGTTCTTAGTTCAGACTACAGTTGGTTCCAGTTACAAATATTCCTTGCTCCAACATAGGCGTCTGCTTCAAAACAACTCAGGGACACTGGCTGCTTTCTGTTTTATCTCCTCATATGGCAGTGATAGTGCTTAAAGTTATCCTCAATCTGATGCCATTCTGTCTCACTCCATCAAAAGGAACAAAGGAGTCCTATCTTTGCTTTATTACAGCATTCTTTCAACAGGCTCTCTGCTTGGGAAAGAATAGAGCTGAGCTTGAAAGATACTGCCTCACTTAGGAACTTGACCATTAGCAAAATTACTTGCAGGAAGAGAGCTGCTGTAGTTTTAAAATCTGATGGGAGAGTTCTCTTAATTTTAGGTGGATGGATTACAGGGACATACGCCTTCCTTTGCACCAACTGAATTGTTAAAATAGTTTCCTTTAGAGTAAAAATAAAATAAACAAAATGCAATAAGCCTATTTTATTGGGCTATTTTTCTGACTAAATTACTATATGAATTATACATTGTTGACTCGTTGACTCCTATCTATCAGGTACCATATTCACCCTGTTCTTCCTTCAGTTCAGGTTGTCCTAAGATCTGGATCACAATCATACACATTAAATCAATCCCTTTGTGTTATGTAAATCCACCGAAAGCCTCAGTAGGAAATATCCATAAGGCTACACCAGCATTGACCGGTATCAAGTCTTTGTGGCTTCCCCAGGAGGAGTTAGAAAAGGGACAGAAAGTACTCAGGGCTCCTGCCATGCAATCCAGAGTTTCCAAAGGTCGGGTGTGACCTCCCTACTGTTATTAGAGAGATATTTTACCCCAATGTTGGGAAAATAAATTACTCCCACTTGGTTTAACTGTCTGAGAACTTTTCTCCTCAGGTTTCTGGCAATTCTATCCCCACTCATCAGGCCGACAACTAGGCTGAATGAGTCTGAAGCACTGTCAGTGATAGATGAAGGGCTTCTGTTTGGATGACTTTGCTTTCTTCACTTTGGCATACAGCTTCTTTTCATCAAAGAGGTAAAACAAACCATGGAGAACATGAAGAGAAAAACCCTTTGTATCTGATCTGACACCTGATGGATCATTCCAGTCCCTGCCAGTAGTTAAGATTGGTAGAATATGAGAAAGGAAACTTGGGATCACCAAGGCCTTTTCTCTTCCACAAGGCAGCCCAGACTTACTAGAGGAAGTTATAAAATTATATAAATTTTGTCCATTCCAGATTCATACTCTCTAATTTCAACTGTGCCTTCAAGACTGATGGGTAATCACTTTATTCATATCTCATTGAGTAACAATGTATTAACTTTTGCATCTCTTTTAAACAGTCTTCATATTTCTAAGCTTAATCCCACACCCACAAAATCTATAGATAAATCTCCCCTATAATTTATCAATAAAATCAGGATTGGTTGACAACATTATCCTCAGCTTTCCCTCTCACTACTCATGTTACTTGTATTCAACTCTGTCTGCATTTCTGATGTACTTCTTATCAAGGGGTTTCCTTCTCTCTTGTTGAGGCTCTGTGTAGAATCCAACCCAACCCTCTCACATCTTCTCCTTGACTGATTAGTTATTTCCTCACTTTGCTTTTTCTTTCTTTGATGCTTTATAAATTCTGGTGGTGTAGTGCCTAAGGCATGTGACTGTTAACCAGAAGACTGACATTCAAACCCACCAGGCACTCCTTGGAAGGAAAGTTGGGCAATCTACTTCCATAGTGATACTGCCTCAGAAACCCAAGGAGGGGTCGCTGTGAGTCGGATCCGACTCGATGGCAGTGAGTTAAGTTCCTATGTCTCCACTTGTGACCATGTATTACTACTGGTCATAAACAAAACAAAACAAAACAAAAAACTTTCCCATAATTTACTCCTCTCTCAAACTCAAATCCAGTTGCTTTACTTTCTTTTATAACCAAGATTGTATCACAATCTGGCTTCTGTTCTCACTAAAGTTTTATAATAATTGGCACCTTGTCAATCTGTATCATTGCATGCTGATGAATTTCACAATGTAAGTTCCTTTTTCAAAAACACTTTATTCTTCAATATTTCTAACATTTACTGTAGATTTCAAATCTATTATCATTCTGTTTTGACTCCTTAATTAGCCCTTATGTATGGCTCCTTTTCCTAAATACAGTTATTTCCTAAGATTTTATCATAAACTCTGTTTTTGCCTCTTTGGACATTTTCATTTGACAAACTCATTAATCTCTGTGATTCAAACTGTTGCCCTTGGAGAGAAAACAATCTGTCTCTCCAGCCTTCATTTATGTCTAGACTCTCTTCTCATCCATTCCTCAAGCTCAATATATTGTGAAATGAATGAAATTCTCTTCTATAAGCAACTTCTTTTCCTCTCCAGTTTTGATCATGTTACTGCTGTTGTTGTTGTTTTTAGGTGCAGTTGAGTCAGTTTCAACTCATAGCAACCCTATATGTGACAGAATGAAACACTGCCTGGTCCTGCACCATCCTCACAATCATTGCTGTGTTTGAGCCCATTTTTGCAGCCTCTGTGTCCATCCATCTTGCTGGAGCCTTCTTTTTTTTTCACTGACCCTCTAATTTATCAAACATGATGTCCTTTCCAGGGACAAGTCCTTCTTGATAATATGTCCAAAGTACCTGAGATAAAGTCTTGCCATCCTTGCTTCTATGGAGCATTCTGGCTATACTTCTTCAAGACAGATTTGTTTGTTCTTCTGGCAATCTATGGTATATTCAATATTCTTTGACAAGCCCATACTTCAAAGATATAATTTTTTCTTCAGTCTTCCTTATTCATTCTCCAGCTTTTCCATCCACATGAAGTAACTGAAAATACCATGGTTTGGGTCAGGCGTACCTTAGTTCTCAAAATGCTATCTTTTGGCTGTTTTGCTTTTGACATTTAGAGAAGTTTTGCTGCATATTTTACCAATGCAATATGTCCTTTGATTTCTTAACTGCTGCTTCCATGAACATTAATTGTGGATCCAAGTAAAATGAAATTCTTTCCTCATTTGTCATGATGTTGCTTACAGGTCCAGTAGTGAAGAATTTTATTTTATTTACATTAAAGTGTAATCTATACTGAAGGCTGTAGACTTTAATCTTGACCAATAAGTGTTTCACATACTCTTCATGTATTTTCTGTTCATGGCATTATTTCCTTACTAGAAAATAAATTTCATAAGGACCAGCATGGATTTTTCTCTATCCTGACAATTAACATAATGCTTAGCACATTGTAGACACTATATAAAGAGTTGAGAAATTCATGAGTGGAAAAATAAATGGATGAATCTTGGCTACCTGGGCTTGAAAACCATCAGAAATTTAGACTCTTATTTTTATTACCCTATTAATCAAAATATTTACTTTTACTATGTTTCTCTTATCTTCACTCTCTATTCTGACTACGTGTATTTGATGGCTGGAATTTTTTCTCTTGCTTAGCCTCTTGTTTTAGTCTCTTAATTTGTCTTTCAGATGGTCAGAAGTAATTGCTTCTTCCTCTCAATTCTTACATATCACTTGCATTAGTTGGTATAGCTATAGTGTACATTTCATGTCTCTGCCAAACTGTATTCTCTTAAAAACAGAAAGTTCATCATGTTAACCACTCTGTTTCTTGCAACACCTAATGTATATTTGTTGTTAAAATAAGTGTCAATAAATAGACATCAATGGTTAAACACTACTGCCAGGTATAATTCTTAAAGCACAACTCTGTTTTAGACACTTCCTTACAATTGAAACTACTAATGGCTCTCATTTTTTAATGAATTAAGTCCAAACTCCTCAACCAAAATTTTAATCTATACTCTCATAACATGGCCCAAAACCACCTTGTCAAAGTTATGCCCTTTTTACCATCCTTATATATCCTGTGCTTTAATCAATCTGGGCTATTTGGTCAGTCATATCAGTTTTTCCTCATGCTATTATCTCCAATAATATCTCAGTCTTTTGTAGCCCTGCTGAAATCCTATCTACTTTTAAAGACCCAGATTCAAGAAATCAATACTTTGGAAGTATCGCTGAATCAGCAAACAATGAGAAGATAGAAGATAATGAAAGTGGGACCACTTCCTGTAGATTTATCTTTTACCAAATCGCTACTTGAACTGTATGTACTACCACTTAAAATTCCTCTCTTTGGTCTGCCTATGTACTTTGCCATGTATCCATTTAATGTAGATGGTATTTAAAAAGTCTTTTCTTCTCAAATTTCTCTAGTCAGTTTCATGGCACATGCGTCTAGTATTTCCTCAGTTTCAAATTGGTTAAAATTTTGTAGAGGAGATCCACAAGTACATGAAAATATATAGTATCATGCAATGCACAAATAAATTTGCTATAGAAGACTAAGATATGCAACTGGAAAATCTCTTTCTCATCATAACATTTTATCCAGTTTACTTCCCCATATAATTTCTTGATTTTCTTTTCTATGAAAAGAAAGCAATAATTTCAATCACTGGGATACTAGATGCAACATGATCATGCTCATCAATGCTTATCTCACAAATTTGTGCATAATTATAGGCAGCATTGTTTAAGAGAGGTACTCAGGACATTGTCTAAGCATTGCTGATATTGGTCTCATTGGTTGTAGTCTCAGACTCACCTGGAAACTCTATTACATAGTTAACTAGTTATTATTAAGTAACCAACTAAGCATGACTTTATGCTGTGAAAAGCCATTTGTTTAGATACTTACAATCAGAAACTTTCATTTACAGTCCTAGTCTTGGAATCTGTCAAGAGCAAAAGCTTTGCATGCCAGTTCTCTACTCAAGAAGCCATTCATTAACATCTCTTCAAAAACAGCTCACTGTGATTTTCCTTCTGCTTTCTCACTCTTTTGTTTCTTGATCCTCCTGGCATAAACAAGTAGGATTAAAAGCTGCACCAGTTAGTTAACTCCCATATTACTCTCAAATCAGCCCTGGTATTTATGTCTCTGTCAGCCAGACAAGAGCTTTCTTTATACCTCACCAGGGAGTATATTCTATTGTGTAATAGAGCTATAAGAAGCTGATATCTCTGGGTAGGATGCTGAACAATGGCAAGCAAATACTAAAGAGCATCCTGTTGAGAAAGCCATCCACTTACTGAAGATTAGAACCACACAGCAAAACCACATATGTCCTCGTAGGAAGTAGACATATAAAAACAAAGGTCACTGGGTGTACTGCTGAGTGACTGAAGAGAAGAAAAATGTCCAAATCAAGTTACTCAGAGCCAACAAATTACCTAAAGTCAATGAACATAAAGCAGCACCCATGAATATTTGGTGATAACCTAAAAAAATAGGAAGCTATGTGTAAATCTAAAGCTTCTTTTATTCAAGTACTAATCAAGTCTTCTGAAAGCAATCTCATCTATTTTTATGTGTTTGACTTTGAAGAGAGTCAGCGTTTTTCATTCACTTATAGAACAGGTGTTCATAGGAACACTGCTCTTTCCTATGATGACTAATCTGAGAAAAGAAAAAGGGGCCACTGGCTTGCCAATGGCTGCCAGATTGCAGCTATGACTCAAACTCCCCCAGGCATCACAAAGGAAGTAAAAAGAGTGGTTTATTGCAGGTGTCAACACCTCTTAAAGCAACACAAATCATGATTCATAAATTTGGGTGTTATAGTTGGATGGCTGCATGGCATGAAGTGAACCCTAAATAAAAACCAACTCTGAATCATCAGGTAAAATTAATGACACTTAAATCTATTCTTTTAAGATGAGAATAAGGCACTCCTAAATTGTAGCTCGGACTTTGATAAGAAATAGAAAAATTAGCCTGTGAATTCCTCTGACAAGGCTGTGAATAACTCAAATGAATATAGCCTTAGTTCAATTTGTAATTAAATTATCATTTATAGTTCTGCTGGCATCTCTGCTATGCTGGCCTTTAGACAAGTACTTTGTTTAATTATTTATTTATTTAGCGGCTGCACAAGACAGATGTCACACAATCTCTCTACAGTGTACAACTATGGCTGAAATAGTTGCAGTTATGACTCACTGAAATTAAAGCTACTAGTATGTAGTCAAGGACAATTTAGCACTATTATTCAAGACTAGTTCAGGAGGTACTTTTAACATAGAAGCATGCATTTTTTTAAATATGTATAAATATGGGAAAGATAATGTTAAAGGGCAATTCACTCAATGTTAATCTTGCTTTCCTTTTCCAAGTGTGAATGAGAGACAATGGCTCCTCTCATCATGGAGACCACAAATGTAGCTTCATGGGGGTCAGATACAGTTATGAATTAAATTGTATTCTCCAAATACATGAGCTGTGAATCTTAATCCCTATACCTATGAGCGAGGAGTCAGCCGCAGGGTTCCAGGTGAGGAGAGAGAATCCAGCCACACTCCAAAGTGGCAAGGCAGGAAAGTGGGGAAAGGACAGAAAAGGCCAGAGGGACCAGGACAGAGGGAGGAGTCAGCTGCAGGGATCCAGGTGAGGAGAAGGTACCTGGGCCATGCTACAAAGTGGCAAGGTGGGAAAGCGGGAGAAAGGAGAGGAAAGGCCAGGGGATCTGGAACAGAGTGAGGAGTCAGCTGCAGGTATACAGGTAAGGGTGGTTGGAGAGGTTTCCAACAGCTAAGGGAAACAAACTTGTCTGTCAGTTTGTCCTACTGTGGTGATGTGTTGCTGTGAATCTTGAGGCTGTGTCACTGGGTGTTTCAAACCCAGCCAGGTGCACATGGTGAACAGGTATCAGCCCAGCTTGCAGACTGAGACAGACTAGGAAGAAGGAAGAGGCCATCCTCTTCTCAAAGATTTGACCAGAGAAAACATTATTAATAGCAAAGAAACATTGTCTGATATAACTATATAAATAGTCTGGAAACATTGTCCAATACAGAGGAGTAGGATGAGTCACTTAAGTTAGAAGTCTCTCAAAACAGGACTGGGAAAGAGCTGCATTATCAAAGTAAAACCAGCCTCACTCATATGGATAAGGTAAAGCTTTCGAGACCTCCATTTGCTGATGGGGCATCACTCAATCTGAGGAGAAACAGTGGCAAACATCCATTAACCATTGCAACATGGAATGTACGAAGTATGAATCTAGGAAAATTGGAAGTTGTCAAAAAGGAAATGGAACGCATAAAGATCAATATCCTAGACATTAGTGAGCTGAAATTGACTGGTTTTGGCCATTTTGAATCAGACAATCATATGATCTACTATGCTGGGAATGACAGTTTGAAGAAGAATGGCGTGGCATTCATTATCACAAAGGATGTTTCAAGATCTGTCCTGAGGTACAATGCTGTCAGCAACAGAGTAATATCCATGCACCTACAAGGAAGACCAGTTAATACGATTATTATTCAAATTTATCCACCAAACACTAAAGCAAAAGATGAGGAAATTGAAGATTTTTATCAACTTCTATAGTCGGAAATTGACCAAACATGCAATCAGCATGTGATAATTATCACTGGTGACTGGAATGCAAAAGTTGGAAACAAAGAAGAATCACCAGCAGTTGGAAAATTTGGTCTTGGTGACAAATAATGCTGGAACTCGCATGGTAGAATTTTGCAAGACCAATGATTAATTCATTGCAAACACCTATTTTCAACAACACAAACAGCAGCTGTACACATGGACTTCATTAGATGGAACCCACAGGGATCAGATTGACTACATCTGTGGCAAGAGGCAATGGAAAAGCTCAATATCTTCAGCCAAAACCTGGTCAGGGGTTGGATTGTGCAACAGACCATCAACTGCTCATATACAAGTTCAATTTGAAGTTAAAGACAATTAAAACAAGTCCAAGAGAGTGAAGATATGATCTTGAATATATCAATTCTGAGTTTAGAGACCATCTAAAGAATAGATTTGATGCACTGAACACCAATGACCAAAATCCATAAGAATTGTGAGATGATATCAAGAACATCATCCACGAAGAAAGCAAGAGGTTACTAAAAACATGAGAAAAGAAGAGAAGACCAATATGGATGACAGAAGAGACTCTGAAACTTACCCTGAGTAGAGAGTAGCTAAAGCAAATGGAAGAAATGACAAGATAAAAGAGTTGAACCAAAGATTTCAACGAGCAGCTCAAGAAGACAAAGGCAATTACTATAATGAAATGTGCAAAGACCTGGAGTTAGAAAACCAAAAGGGAAGAACACACTTGGCATTTCACAAGATGAAAGAATTGAGGAAAAATTATAAGCCTTGAGTTGCAATATTCTATATATTGCATATATAAGATTCTATGGGAAAAATATTGAATGATGTAGGAAACATCAAAAGAAGATGGAAGCAGAGTTCCGGTAAGATGGCGGACTAGGCAGAAAGACTGCACAGACCCTTTACAACAAAGAAAAGGGAAACCAATTAACACAGACACAGAAGATAATCCTGGACCCCTGAGCCAGGCAGGGAAGGATATAGAAGTGGACTAAACCCTAACTAGCAGAAGAATTTGCATGAAAATACCAAAAAAGGAGACATATAGAGCTGTGGTCTGGCAGTGACCCTGAGTGATCCTGATGACACAGACAGCTTGGAGAGTCCTGAGTGGTGGTAGGACCTAAGAATTAACCTAAAACTTAGCCTTGCTAGCCAGGGACTGCACGGAGAACTGCTCTGGTGGCTGGGGAATAAACAAAGAAGGCAAAGAGAAAGGCAGGCTGAGCTGTGGACTTTTGCTGGACCAGAAGGGGCCACCATTTTGAATGTTTACAAGTGGCTTGACCATTTTGGATATTTAAAAAGACAGTACTCTCTGAGATTCCAGGGGTTTAAGAACAGGTTCTGTTTGCCAGCAACCCCAAGGAAACTCTGGACCTGCATGAGTGAAAAGGTGCAACATTCCTCTTGTTATTCTTATACCCCATAATCGCTTGGTGAATGGAGGTACAGTCATCCCCCACTCCCACCAACCTTCTGGGCCTGCAGAAACTCCATCACATTCTGTATGCTCAGACGGAGCCTGGGTGCCCTGCCATGTCTGCCATCAATCTTTTTTCTCTTTTATTTATTCATTTTTATTTTTCACTTTCTTTTTTTATGGTGTTTAGTTTGCTTTAATTTTTCTGTTTTAAAACTATTATTATTAATACTTTTGTCCTTTTTACTATTATTCCTTATTCTTCCCCTCCCAGGTCATAGTTTTAAGCTTTTTTTTCTTTTCCCTGTTCCTGGTTGAAAAAAAAAAAAAATTAAATTAGATTTTTCCCCCTTTTTTCTCATGTTTAACACATTCCTTGTTTTTCCTTTTCCATTTTTTTCTTCACTATTATCCTTCTCTACCTTTTTTTCTCTTAGTGCCCTATCCCCAGATATTGCAGGTTTTCTTTTTTTTTTCTTCTTCATTTTCCCTTTTCTCTTTTTTTGGTTACTGTTCCAGTGTGATTACATGGTGTGTTTTTTGTCCATGTGCTCTTAGTTTTTTGATCAATATTCAATTGTAATTTTTCTCTAACTGAGTGGGAGACAGCAAAAGTCCCCATAAGACACAAATATACCCACACTTCCTGCAACTTCACTTACTGAGTGAGAGTGACTACCTCCATCTCCACCAATGGGCCAATGATAAAAAACCACCAAGAAGAGCCTGAATCACCCTTGGCTGCTCATCATAAACAGTTAACAGAGATCTAAGTACAACAATGTCACAGTGCCTCGGAGACAACATGCCATCAGAGTCCACACAAAGAAGCAGGATAAAGTGGTAGAAACAAGGAAGCAGGATACAGACCCAGGAAGAAGCAGCATTGGAACTCTCTGATAAGGAATTCAAAATAATTATATTTAGGTATCTTCAAAGGATTGAGAGACAGACCAAAGAAAACACAGAAAAAACCCTAGAAGAATTTTGGAAGAAAATACAAG
>NW_006921749.1:5498474-5502221 GCF_000298275.1 Orycteropus afer afer | reverse complement strand
AGCCAGGGCCATAAGGCAAGAAAGGGAAATCAAAGGCATCCAAATTGGTAAGGAAGAAGTCAAACTATCCCTATTTGCTGATGATATGATCTTATATCTAGAACACCCAAGAGACTCAGTCAAAAATCTACTGGAAGTAACTGAGAGATTTAGTATCACGCAAGGATATAAGATCAACATCCAAAAATCAGTTGGATTCCTCTATACCATCAAAGAGATGGCTGAAAAAGAAGTAAGGAAATCAATACTGTTTACAATACCTACCAAAAAAATAAAATACTTGGGAATACATCTTACCAGGGACACAAAAGACCTGTACAAAGAAATCTATAAAAAAAACTACTTCAAGAAAACATTAGAGATCTAGATTCAAAATGGAGTCTCACAAGTAAGCACCATGTTTTTTCCCTCTGGTATCTAAGAACTTTAAGAACTAGGTACAATAGTTTGAATTGGTATTTTTGGGGTTCTGAACAGCTCACTGATCCAGATTGCACCAAACACAAAAGAGCAGAATTGGAGGAAAGGTACAGGGAGATATTTTTTAGGAAAGAGCTGCTGCCAGAAGACGAATGGGCATCTGAGACATCATTGGAAACTTTTCTGGGGCAGTCACTGTCTGCCGGGCAGAGGCGGCAGCCTGAGATCCCCAAGCCAAGAATGAGATCAATTATAGCAGCATACCAGCGACCAATACAATATTCCAGTGGGCAGCAGCAAAGACCTGTCTCCAGCAGCTGATTTTGTCGGTAATTTGGGATGTGAAGGGGCAGCGGGTCACAGACACCATTCCTCTCACACAGGTGGAGATCTCACTAGTGCACCAGAAAGGCTAATTTCCTCCCCTCCCAGCAGATTACAGAGCGGGTTTGGGCAGACTGGGAGACACCGTGCTTTGCTTTCCCATGGTTATTGGGACTGCAGATCACTGGCAGTTACTCCCCCAAATCCACCACAGCTAAAATTGTGCACATCTTTGGCACCACAGGTGGGCGGTATCACAGACAAACTCCAGAGCTGGCCATTGGTGGTCTGGCTGGATTGAGTCAGCACCGTGAGCAGAAGGGGCACAAAGAACAAAGAAACTGCAGCTGAGCACTGTCCTTGAATTTTGCCCTGGAGCCAGGCTTTGGAGCTGTGGGGCCTTGGAGGCGGTGGCTTTGAGTGTGCATGAAATTGGCAGAAATTTGTGACCCTCTAATTATATGAATCTTTCCTGAGATAGAGCCGCAGTCTTACAAATAAATACATCGTAAGTAAGAGCCTGCTCAGGTACTCCCCCGAGTCCAACACACCTGAAATTGCATGCATCTTTGTCACTGCAGGTGGGTGGTATCATAGACAAACTCCAGAGCTGGCCATTGGCCATCTGGCTGGATTGAGTCAGCTCTATGGGCAGAAGGGGCACAGAGAACAAAGAAACTGCAGCTGAGCCTAGTCCCCGAATTTTGCCTTGGGAGCCACGCTTTGGCACTGTGGAGCCACAGAAGTGGGGCCTTTGAGTGTGCCTGAAATTGGCAGAAATTTGTGACCCTCTAACAAGAAGAATTTTTTCCTGAGGTTGAGCCACAGTCTTGCAAGTAAATACCTCATCAATAATATCCAGCTTAAAGCCCTAATAACAGACCCTAACAACACTAAGCTTTCCTTCTTAGCTCCCACCTTCTCTGCCCATAACTTCACTAATTCAATAGAAGAAACCATATTCAGCCAATTACCATAAAACCTCACACTTCGAACTCTAAACCCCCTGTACGAAAAACAGAAACACATATCCACATTACACACAGTGATTCCAGCATCACAAAGAAAACATCAAAGTGACCCAACACACCTGAATCAATATTAAGATAAAACACACCAGCCTCAGCTTTTCAAAATATTAAACGGTAAGGCCAAAACAAAACAAATCAACACATAACCAGCACCTAGAGACAACATAAAGAGACAATGCTCTACCAGATTCCAAGGGCTTAAGAAGAGGTTTTGCTTTCCAGTAACCCCAAGAACTCTCCGAACCCACACTACACGACTGAAAAGGTCTTAGTTTACACCTTTTTTTCCCCTTTTGTCTTCTCTAGTGATTAACCCTGTTACTTGTAGTTTTTTTTTTTTCTTCCCTTTTCTGTTTGCTAGTTTGTTTTCTTTCTTCATTATTCTCCTTCTCTACTTTTTACTTTTAGTGACCTATCCTCAGATATTGCATATTTACCTGTCTTCTTTTTCTTTTCTCCACTTTTTCTTTTTGTTGGGGGGTTACTGTTGCTGTGTGATTTCAGGGTGTATTTTTTGTCTATGTGCTTTTAGTTTTTTTGATGGTTATTCAATTGTAATTTTTGTCTAACTGAGTGGGAGACAACAACAGTCCCCATAAGACACAACTACACCCACACCTCCTGCAACTTCACTTACTGAGCAAGAGCCAGCACCTCCTTCTCCACCAGCGGGCCAACGATAAAAAAAAAAAAAAAAAAAAAAAAAAAAAAAAAAACCACCAAGAAGAGCCTGAATCACCCTTGGCTGCTCTTCACAAAAAATTAACAGTGATCTTAATACAATAAATACCATGATGCCTCAGAGACAACAGACCATCACAGTCCACACAATGAAGCAAGATAAAGGGGTAGAAATCAGGGATCAGGTTACAGACCCAGAACACATCCCTGAGGAAGAAGCAGCATTGGAGCCTTCTGATAAAGAATTCAAATGGATTATATTTAGGTATCTTCAAAGGGTTGAGAGACAGACAAAAGAAAACACAGAAAAAACCTTAGAAGAGTTTTGGAAGAACATACAAGAACAAAATGACAAAATAAATGAAAAGTTAGAAATGATTCTAAATCTACAGATAGAAATCCAGAAGATTAATACTAAATTGTTAGATATAGAAAACACATTGGAAGGGCAAAGCGGTAGAATTGATGCAATGGAAAACAAATACCTGAATACTTCTTTGGAAAGGGATCAGTCAGAAGAAAAATCAAAACAAAATGAAGAAAGCCTAAGGTTCATGTGGGATACCATCAAAAGAAATAAGCTACGTGTCATTGGAATTCCAGAACAGGAAGAGAAAAATAAAACCACTGAGAAAATCGTCCAAGATTTGCTGCAGGAGAACTTCGCTGATATGATGAAAGAGGAGAACATATCCATTCAGGAAGTCCAACGAACCCCAAACAGATGAGACCCCAAAAGAAAATCACCAAGACATATCATCATCAAACTCACCAACCCAAAGACAAAGGCAGAATCCTGAGAGCAGCACAGATAAAACAAAAAGTTACATACAAAGATCAGCCAGTAAGAATAAGCTCTTATTTCTCAGCAGAGACCATGCAAGCGAGAAGACAATGGGATGGTATATATAAAACCCTGAAAGAGAAAAATTTCAAGCCAAGAATTATATACCCAGCAAAATTGTCCCTCAGATATGATGGTGAAATTAGGAGATTTCCAGATAAACAGAAACTAAGGGAATTTATTGAAACCAGACCAACCTTGCAAGAGATGCTAAAGGGAGTACTTTGATCACAAAAACCAAAAAATAGCAAATAACAGCGGACCATTAATACACAAGATGACATATCCCAGAAACCACAGCTATGGACATAGCCAAAATAAAATGAGATTTCAAATTTTAAACAGGGAACCAGAGACATCAATTGGCAAGCGAGGACAAATACAAACAAAAAGAGGGAAAAGACTGTGCAGTTACAGAACTTCTAAGTGGTGAGGAAGTTAAGAGAG
>NW_006921749.1:5494011-5495321 GCF_000298275.1 Orycteropus afer afer | reverse complement strand
TGGAATTAGAAATACCATTTGACCCAGCTATTCCATTACTAGGTATATACCCTAAAGAAGTGAGAGCCATGACAAGAACAGATATATGCACACCCATGTTTATCGCAGCACTATTTACAATAGCCAAAAAAATGGAAACAACCTAGGTGTCCATCAACTGAGGAATGGATAACCAGACTACGGTACATACACACAATGGAATATTATGAATCCCTAAAGAATAATGTAGAATCTGCAAAACACCGAATAACGTGGATGAACTTGGAGGCTATTATGCTGAGTGAAATAAGTCAATCACAAAAGGTCAAATATTGTATTAGTCCATTGTTGTGAAAGTTAAGGAGAGTTTTATCTATGAAAGGAAATTTTCTTTGTTGGATATCAGGGGTGGAAGGGGAGGGAAGGCTGTTAGATAGAGATAAGTATTGATTTGGGTGAAGAGAAGGGCAATGTACCAAATCTTTGTGACCAATATGACAGCGTTGAGGATGAGAAAGACATAGAGGGGTACATGGGAGGCACAGACAACAAATATGAACCCTTTTGCACATATAGTACTGTGTTGTTAATGAAGGCAAACATGGGTATACGGATGGATAGATAGGTGGACAGGCTGTACGACTAGGTATGTCTATGAAATGGGGAGTGTATCCAAGTACATATATAGGGTTGGCAGACAATGGTCCTACAAGTTTATGTGAATGATCAGAATTCCCAGGTGTATAGTAGAGCTGACAAGGGGCAAGGTTGTGGTCACTGCTTGGTCACAGTCAGCTACCCAGAGAGACCAAGTAGTTGAACCTGTGGGCTTGGGACCATAGTTGCAGGGGTCATCAAGCTCAACTGGCATAACATACTACACAAAACATTGTTCCACCTCCTGTCTTGGCAAGTAGTGACTGAGATCTTAAAAGCTAGCAAGGTGCCATCTAGATGCAGCGATGGGTCTCTCCTTGTCTAGAGTAAAGAAGAATGAAGAAAAACATAATTACATGGAAACTATTAGTCCTAGTGACTGGTACACCATCCGATTTGCAGCCTATATGACAATGTGACTGGGAGAATTAGATTTTGCCCGGCTACCACTGTTATCCACCTGGAAGGGGTTGTATGTAGGAGATCCTTGATAGAAAGGGAGAACAATGTAGAATGAAACTCCAAATCATTTGGAGAATATAAAAAAGGTGGTGGTGGTGGGGAGACCAGGTTTCCTGGTCTGATAGAGCCTGGAGGAACCACTGAGACTCTGGCCCTTAGCTGTTTTGGGGTCTGGAATTGACCCCACACCTGTGGTTTCCAGCCAAACAAAA
>NW_006921749.1:5483995-5492940 GCF_000298275.1 Orycteropus afer afer | reverse complement strand
TGGACTATATGGAAAAAAAAAAAAAAAAAAACCATGGCATCAGGATTGGAGGAAGAATTATTAACAACCTGAGATACATTAATGATACAACTTTGCTTGCTGAAAGTGAGGATGACTCGAGGCACTTACCGATGAAGATTGAAGAATACAGTCTGCAGTATGGATTACATCTCAATATAAAGAAAACAAAAATCTTCATAACTGGACCAAAAAGCAGCATCACAATAAATGGATAAAAGATGAGGTTGTCAAAGACTTCATATTGCTTGATTCTACAATTGATGCCAATGAAAGCAGCAGTCAGGACATCAGACAACCTATAGCATTAGACAAGTTGGCTGCAAAAAACTTCTGTCAAGTGCTGAGGAACAAAGATGTTCCTTGAAGACTAAGGTACACCTGACACAAACCATTATGTTTTCAGTTGCCTCATATGCATGTGAGAGCTGGATAATGAATAAAGAAGACTTAAAAAGAATTGATATTTTAAGATGTGAAGCTGGCAAAGAATGCTGAAAGTAGTGTGGACTGCTAAAAGAACCAACAGATCTGCCCTGGAAGAAGTACAGCCGGAATGCTCCTTGGAAGCGAGAATGGCCAGACTTTGCCTCACCTGCTTTGGTCATGTTATCAGAAGGGACCATTCCTGGAGAAGGACATCATGCTTGGTAAGGTGGAGGGTCGGGGAAGGAGGGGAAGGCCCTCAACAAGATGGATTGACACCATGGCTGCGGCAATGGGCTCAGGTATCATGGGGATAGGGGAGCTGGTGAGGGACTGGGCGCTGTTTCGTTCTGCTGTGCATAGGGTAGCTATGAGTCACAGGCGACTGGATGGCACATGGCGACAACAACATAGTAGCTCCAAGATTTGCTCATGACTTGTTCATCATAGAACCAGGATCAGACTATGTTGTTGTTGTTGTGTGCCCTCGAGTTGGATCCAACTGGCAGCAACCCCTCCTTGGGTTTCCAAGCTGTTATCACTGTGGAAGTAGATTGCCGAACCTTCCTTCTAATGAGTAGCTGTGGAGTTGGAACCACCAGCCTTCTAGTTAGCAGTCAAGTGCCTTAGTTACTTTGCTACCAGAGCTCCTAGGATCAGAATATAGTTTCCCAAATTCTAAGTCCAAATTTATTTTCATGTCCCCTTTTCTGATTCTTTCTCATCTTGTTAAGGTTATTATGATCTACTAGTGCCGAACTTTATTAGTCTCTTCTTTTTTATTAACAGATACATGAAACTTGTAAATTATTTTTAAAAAAAGTTATTCACTAATATGATTTCTATTTCAGTTCAATCAGTCAAAAAGGTCTGGGTAATTCAAGTAAAATAAGACAATTATTTATCCAAAGAAATACAGGCAATTATTTTCTTTCCCTAACTCCTGAGTGAGTCAGCTCACTGCCGACTCATAGGAACTCCTCCTTGGGCTTCCGAGGCAGTATCACTACGGGACTAGATTGCCGCATCTTCCTTTCTTTCCCTAGGAAATATTTACACTTTTTATAAATAACCTTTTGCATTTCATAGATTCTAGAAAAATATATAAACTTATAAGAAAAAGAAAAGTTATAAATAATCTGCTATCAAAGAAAACGAGTATGTTAAAGTAATAAATTTTGTACAGAAAAATAAAATTGTTTGGTTACCACTCTCAAAGGGAGTTTATAATACACATGTATTTATTTCTATTGCCGCCAAAGCAAATAGTATAAATTTAGTGGCTTGAAAAACAAAAATTCTGAAAAAAATGTTCTGAAGGTCAGAATTCCAAAATGGGTTCCACAGGGGTAAAATCTAGGGAAGAGGTGTATACTTTTTGGAACCTCAAAACCAGAATTCATTTCTTGAATTTTCTACCTTCTAGAAGCCCCCTTCTGTCTTTGACTTATGGGACCTGTCCTTAATCTTCAAAGCTAGCAAAGGTGAGTCAAGTCCATCTCACATGACATTATTCTGATCTATTCCACACTCACATGTCCTCTTCTGTCTCGTTTTTCCACTTTTAAGAACCTTTGTGATTACATTGGGTTACTCCATATTGTTGTTGTTGTTGTTATTTGCCATCGAGTAGGCCCCGACTCCTAGTGACCCCTCCTTGGGTTTCCGAGGCAGTTATCACTACGGTAGTAGGAATGCCCAACCTTCCTTCTGAGGAGTGGCTGGTGGGTTTGAACCGCCAGCCTCCTGGTTAGCAGTCAAGTGCCTTAGGCACTATGTTACCAGAGCTCCCTTACTCCATATAGTCCAAGATAATCTCCCTATTTTAAGGTCACCTTAGTTCTATCTGGGGGCTCTGGTACTGTAGTGCCTAAGGCACTTGACTGCTAACCAGGAGGCTAGCAGTTCAAACCCACCAGCCACTCCTCAGAAGGAAGGTTGGATAATCTACTTTCATAGTGATACTGCCTCGGAAATCCAAGGAGGGGTTGCTATGAGTTGGGTCCTACTCAATAGCACATAAAAACAACAACTAGTTCCATCTGCACCTTTAATTTCCATTTACCATAATATAGTCACAGCTTCTGGGGATTAAAATGTGAACATCTTGGGAGGAGGCATTATTCTGCCTACCATATATTGACAAGTAAGAAACAGGAAAACTGCCTGAGTAACTGCATGCCAAGAATTCAGAGTAATTTGTTTTTGTTTTTAGTTTGTCCCTGATTCATGATGACAATGGAACAGAATACTGCCTGTTCCTACACCATCCTCATAATCAGTCGTGGATAGGAATATTGTGATCCATAGGGTTTCATTGGCTCATTTTCAGAAGTATATGTCTAAGCCTTTCTTTCTAGTCTCTCTTAGTCTGGAAGCTTCTCTGAAACCTGTACAGCACCATAGTATAAGCCTCCACTCAAAGAAGAGTGGTGGCTGTACGAGAGGTGCATTGCCTAGGCAAATGAACTTGAGTCATTGTCATGGAGGGCACGAATTCTGTCACTGAACCACCACTGCCCCCCTCAGAACCCTAGAATCATGTTTATCATTGTGAAAATACTGTAGTATCTGGTAGTTTAAAATCAGCTTTGGGAAACCAAACAGTATTTATTTGTCTTCATAACTGGGAATTAACTGCTGTCTTTACAGTTCACTCTGTGACTTTTCCCTACTCCCATTTTCTCCTCTCTGGCTTGTATAATGGCTCCCAGAGACCCCTGGCATCTGGATTTTGATTTTGTTTTTCCTTTCTTCACCTCTCTGTGACTGCATGCCTTTTCTTCTATAGAATATGAATCTTTCCCTTTCTTAGAATTTTTTTCCACATAATTAGAATGCTAGTGATGGATGAGAGAGAGAGAGCATACTGCCTAAGGTATTTGACTGCTCAGCAGAAGGCTGGCTGTTCAAACCCACCAGCCAATACTCGGAAGGAAGATTGGGCAATCCACTTCCATACAGATACCTCCTCAGAAACCCAAGGAGGGGTCTCTATGAGTTGAATTGCTCAACAGCAGTGAGTTTGGTTTTGGTTTAATGGACGAGATTGCTTATGCTGGGATAATCTACCACTTTTCACTACACCCATGGAAAGCACTGAAAATTTCTAAGGGAAAGGTAGACCATGCTCCCAGCTCCGTAGCACAATATATGTCCTTGAACTTGAACAATCCGTTTCAAAATCCTTGGGGGTTTCATGAACAGGACAGAGAATGGTTGTGGTGGAGTGATGAAGAAGAGATGTAAAATTATCCTAACAAGTAGAACTTATATTATTTTCACATCCTTAAAGGTATTTTGTAAACATCCTTTTTAATCTCCATATAATAATCCCTTGGGAAGATTTACTAGGTATTTTCAAATTTTCACATAAAATTTAACTTTTTGACTTTAATTTGATTTTCTGATTAATTATTTAGATTTTTAGATATATAATTACTGGGTTAAATGTTATAAACATTTTAAAAATCCTTTGATAATTTCCATTGGTATTGCTTTCTAGAAATTGAAATTTGTATTTAATTCATTCAAATTATTAAAATTATCGCATTTTTTAAAAATATCTGTTCATTTATATTTACATTCCCTTAGTAATATTGGAAATAATCTTACCTATTGCTATTAGTTTTCTATATATAAAGGTTATCTGCTCTTTTATATTTCTGGAAAATCTCACACATTTTCCTTTTACATTTTTTTGTATGCAGTTTTATATTGCATTGAATCTTAGGGTCTATGTTATCCTTTTTTAAATGCTCACTGCAGATAATTTTTAGCATTCAGCACCCATTTCCACTCCCTTTGTTGTGTTGGCATTTAGGGATATACTTTAGAGTCTGCCAATGAGATGGATTTGTATATAACTTGAAACCTTTTTTTTCTTTGCCAGAGGTGAGAAACACCAGGTATCTGGAAGATATAAGCTCCTCCAAGGTCAGTCCAGAACTCATACCCTGCCAGTCACACATTTTTGGATTTTGTTAGCAGCTGAACCACTGACAGTCATTTTCTGTATTTTCCTGATGACTGGCAGCAGCAACTTCCTGACTTTCCAGATCATAGATGCAGTTCTGACCTAAATTCAGTGATAGATTTCTCATTTTTCCTTCCTCGAACCTACCAGAGGTTATATGAGCACTTAACTCTCTGTACTAAATCCATTTTTTCCTTGAAATAAATAGGTTTCAATTCCCCTAATTCTCCTGACTTAAACTGCTCCTCCACTTCACCATTATGTTTTAGAACATAAAACATGTTTATCACAAATAGTGACAAAGAGTAACAGCTATTATCCTTGTTGTTCTTGTTGTTACATGCCTTCAAGTTGGCTCCGACTCATAAGAACCCTATGTACAACAGAACGAAACACTGCCCAGTCCTGTGCCAGCCTCACAATCCTTGCAAAACCTGAGCCATCCTTGCAGCCTCAGAGTCAGTCTATGTTGTTGAGGGCTTTCCCCTTTTTCGCTGATCTCCCGCTTTACCAAGCATTGATATCCTTCCCTAGGGAATGGTCCCTTCTGACAAGATGACCAAAGCAGGTGAGACGGATCTGGCCATTCTTGCTTTGAAGGCTGTACTTCTTCCAGGATAGGTTTGTTAGTTCTTTTGACAGTCCATGGCACTTTCAGCATTTGCCAACACCACAACTCAAAAACATCAACTCTTCTTTGGTCTTCCTTATTCATTGTTCAGCTTCCATGTGCATATGAGATGACTGAAAATACCATGACTTGGGTTAAGTACACCTTAATCTTCAAAGAGACATCTTTGCTCTTCAGCACTTTAAAGAGCTCTTCAGTAGCAGATTTGCCCTGTCCAGTACGTCATCTGATGTCTTGATTGCTGCTTCTATTGCTGTTAATTTTGGAACCATTAATATGAAATCTTTGACAACTTCAATCTTTTCTCCACTCGTTGTGATGATGCTTATTGGTCCATTTGTGAGGATTTTCATTTTCTTTATGTTCAGATGTAATCTATACTGCAGACTGTAGTCTTTAATCTTCATCAGAAAGTGCTTCAAGTCATCCTCATTTTCAACAAGCAAAGTTGTGTCATCTGCTTTAATTCACATACAATAAAACTTACTGGTTTAAAGTATAAATATAGTTCAATGGCTTTAATATATTCACTCACCACTCTTCTGTCAGATTTTGTACTACAACAGCTTGCATGTTGCTATGATACTGGAGCTAGGACTTTGATATTTCAAATACCAGTAAGGTCACTCATCATGGACATGTTTCAATGGAGTTTCCAGGTAGAGAGATAAGGAAGAATACCCTGGTAAAATATGTCCAAATATTTGCCAATGAAAACCTTATGGATGACAATAGTATATACTGTGTCACTTTCTGGCTTTTAATATGTCATCAGGAGGGATCAATCACTGGAGAAGGACATAATATTTGGCAAAGTAAAGACTCAACAAGGGTGAGAGAGACCTTAAGTGAGGTAGATTGGTACAGTGGCCATAATGATAGATGACATCAGCTATTGTGAGGATAATGCAAGACTGGGCAGAGTTTTAATCTGTTGTACATAGGATTGCCATGTGTCAGAGTCTATACAATGACAACTAATAACAATAGCAGTATATTCACAGAGTTGCACATTCATCACCACAATTAATTTTAGGATGTTAACTTTATCCCAAAAGAAATCTACATGGTAGTTATCACTTTGCAATCCTTCTGGACCCCCATCCTAGACAACAACCTATCTACTTTCTGTCTGTATGTATTCATCTATTTCAAAAATTCCATATAAATGGTATAATATAATACATGGTCTTTTGTGACTGACTTCTTTCACTTAGTATAATGCTTACAAAATTCATCTATGTTATAGCATGTATCAGTATTTCTTTGCTTATTGTAGCTGAATAATATTCCATTGCTTGGATCTAGCACATTTTTCTTTATGTTCACCAGTTGATGGGCATTTGCATTTTGGCTTTATTAAAAAATGATTCATGAACATATATATGGAAAAATTTTTGGAAACATGTTTTCATATCTCCCAAGTGCATACTTAGGCATTTAATTGTTAAATCATAATCATTTGAAGGACAGTCAGACTTTTCCAAAGTAACTATATCATTTTGTAGGAGGTCTGATGGCATAGTGCCTAATGCATTTGACTGTTAACCAGAAGGCCGGCTGTTCAAACTCACCAGCCACTCCTCAGAAGGAAGATTGGGCAATCTACTTCTGTAGTGACACCTCCTTGAAAACTCAAGAAGAGGTCGCTAGGAGTTGGATCCAACTTGACAGCAATTATTTTGTTGTTTGTGACATCATTTTGTATGTGCACCAGAAATGTAGGAATGTTCCTATTTCTCCACGGGTTTTCTAACACTTACTGATTTTTTTTAAAAATTTTTAATTGTGATTTGGTTAAAAGTTTACACAACAAATTCATTTTCCATACAGCAGTTCATACACATTTTGTTTCATGACATTGACTGCAATTCTGTACAATGTAACAGCTCTCTTCCCATATCCTCCCTGTAGTCTTCCCTCCCTGTGTCCTTCTTTCCTATGTATTCCTGCCCTCTGAGCTATCTCCCTGTGTCAATATTACCATTCTGTTGTCCCATGATTGATCATTCTAAGGAATGTATCTACCTTATGCAAATGTTCACCCTATATGCCTGTCTATTGTTTGGCTGGAAGCCACAGTAGTGAGTTCAATTCCAGACCTGAAGGGTAACTGGGGGCCTATAGTCTCAGCTATAGTCTCAGGGGTCTCACCAGGCTCTATCAGACCAGTAAATCTGGTCTTTTTTATAATTTTGAGTTTTGTTCCACATTGTTCTCCCACTTTATCAAAGATCTTAACAATTGCCGTTTCACCTCTTATTATAATCATCCTAGTGGATAGCATAGTGCCTAAGGCACTTGACTGCTAACCAGAAGGCTGGCGGTTCAAACCCACCAGCCATTCTTGGAAGGAAGATGGCGCAATCTACTTCTGTAGTGATACTGCTTCGGAAACCTAAGGAAGGGTCGCTATGAGTCGGGTCCAACTCGACAGCACATAACAACAAGTGGATGTAAAGTGATAACTCAATGTGGTATTTATTTTAATTTCTCTGATGACTAATTATTTTGACTTTCTTTCCAAGTTCTGTCTGACCATTATAGATCTATTTTGGATAAATGTCTATTTCTACCCTTTATAAATTTTATATTTTGGCTACTTATCATTTTATAATTAAGTTTTAAGAGTTTTTACTACACTACAGAAACTAGCCCCTTATCAGAAAGATGATCTACAAAAGTTTCCCCTCTTTGTGGGGTGTATTTTCATTTCGTGTTGTCTTTTATAGGTGAAGATTTGTACCTGTGTTTCCTTCTAAGAATTTTATAATTTTAGCTTTTGAATTTAGGGTTGTGAATAAATTTCTTGTATATAGTATGAGGTAGGGATTCAACTCCATTCTTTTACTGTGACTATACATTTGTCCAAACATCTTTCGTTAATTGTCTGGTCACCCTTATCAAAAATCAACTGGCTGTATGTATGAAGGTTTATTCCTGAACTCTCACTTCTATTCCATTGTTGTATCCTTATTCTATTATCACATTCTCTTCATAATTGTAGCTTTGCAGTAAGTTTAGATATCAGGAACTGTATGTCTTGCAACTTGATTCTGCTTTTACATGATTGTTCTGGCTATTCTGGAGTCCTTGAATTTCTGTATGAATTTTAAAATCAGCTTCCAACTTCTGTAAAGAAGCCTACTGAGATTTTGGTAGGGATTAAATTGAATCTGTAAGCCAATTTTTGAGGAAGAGTGTATTGCCATCTTAACAATATAAAGTCTTCCAATCCATGAACAAGGGATAAATTTTCATTTACTGAAGATTTTTTAAAAAAATTTCTCCCAAATGAGTTTTTCCAGTTTTCAGGGTCTGGGTTTTGCACTTATTTCTTAGAATATATTTCTTTTTTATGTGATTATAAGTGAACATATTTTCTTAATATCATTTTTGGTTTGGTCATTACTACTGTGTAGGAATAGAGTTGACTTTTTTATATTGATCTTGTATATCACAAGATACTTATTAGTTCTAATAGTTTGCATGTGTATGTTTGTGTATATGTGTGAATTCCTTAGGATTTTCTATATAGCAGATCATGTCAAATGTACATAGAGAAAGTTCTAATTTTTTTCTTTCTAATATGGACATCTTTTACTTCATTTTCTTTCCTAGTTGCTCTGCCTAGAATCTCCAATAAAATATTAAATAGAAGTACTGAGAATCATTTGTTCCTGATTTTGGGGAAAAAGAAAATCAGTCTTTCATTATTAATTATAACATTGTTGTTGTTGTTGTTGTTATGTGCCGTCGAGTCAAACCCGACTCATAGCGACCCCTCCTTGGGTTACCGAGGCAGTATCACTACGGAAGTAGGATTGCCCAACCTTCCTTCCAAGGAGTGGCTGGTGGGTTTGAACTGCCAGCCTTCTGGTTAGCAGGCAAGTG
>NW_006921749.1:5480385-5483895 GCF_000298275.1 Orycteropus afer afer | reverse complement strand
TCTGGTTAGCAGGCAAGTGTCTTAGCCACTATGCTACCAGAGTTCCTATTAGTTGTCGATATTCTTTTGGTGGATTTATTTCACATGGCTTGGAGAAGATTCCATTTTACTTCTAGTATTTTTAGATTTTTTAACAAGAAGTGTTAACATTTGTCAAGTGTTTTTCTTTGTCTATTGAGATGATCATCTTATTTGTATCCTTTATTCTATTGATGTGGTATCTATTTTATCAATTGATTTTCAGATATTAAGCCAACTTCACATACCTGAAACAAATCCCATTTAGTCATGGTGTATAAACTTTTTAATACGTATTGCTGCATTCTATTTGATAGTATTTTTTGTGGCATTATGTATCTATATTCCTAAGAAATATTGGCCTGTATTTTTTTTTTTTTTCACTTGTGATATATTTGTATATGGTATCAGAGTACTATTGGTAGAATTAAATATATAGGGAAATATACACAGCTCTTTTACTTTTTCAAAGTTCATGAAGAATTGGTTGTCTTGATGTTTTACAATGTAACAAGTTTTTATATTTTTAATTGCAATTTGGGTACAATTTTACAAAGCAGATTTGCTTTACACTCAACAGGTCAGACACATTTTGTTTCACAAAACCCATTACAATCTTCACGTTGGGACAGCTCTCCTTTTACCTCCCCACTGTGGTTAACCCTTCCCTGTGTCCTTATCTATGCAATTCTGTCTGTCTAGTTTCCCTGTGCAAATTCTGCCATTATGATTCATCGCCGTTGAAATTTTAAAGACTGTATTGCCTTGCTGTACTTGTTCAGCTTTTAAGCCTGTCTGTTTTTGCCTGAGAGTTAAGCCAGGATAGTGAGTCCAATTCTAGGCCTGAAAGATCACCCAGAGCCATAGTCCTGAGGGTTTAATCTGTCTATATCTGACCTTTAATTTTGGTCTTATTTATATTTTTGAATTTTGTTCTACATTTTTCTCCCACTTTATCCGCGTTCTCCAATTTTGATCTCTTTCCTAATGGTTGGCATTGGTAGTAGGCCACCATCTAATTCTTTTTGTCTCAAGGTCTTATAGGCTGAGGTACCTATGGTCCATTAGTCCCTCAGGATAATTATTCCCATATGTCTTTGATTTTCTTCACTCTACGTTGCTTCAGACAAGGAGAGACCAATAGTTGCATTTTAGAGGGTTGCTAGCAAGCATTTAAGACCCCAGTCACTACTCACTTAAGTAGAATGTAAAACAATGTTTTCGTGTGCTGCGTTGTCCCACCTCTGCACTCTACTCTTACCTAATTGCTACCTGAAACCTGCCATTCTGTGGTTCTTGGCTGCTCCTGGTCCTTTCCTTTTCTGGCTCTAGGAGGCTTGAGGCTTAGCCTTGCCCCCTGCCCCCTTTAAGGGTGACAAACTTATCTGTCAGTTTGTTGTCCTGTGAGGCTTGTATGTTGCTGTGAGACTTGAGGCTGTGTGGCTGGTGTTTCAAACACAGCAGAGTTGCACATGGTGCACAGGTTTCAATGCAGTTTACAGACTAAGACAGATTAGGAAGAATGAGGAGGCCATCCACTTCTCAAAAATTGGCCAGGAAAACCTTATGAATAGCAGAGAAACTCTGTCTGATACATTACTGGGCAACTTTATGAATAGCTTAGAAACATTGTCTGACAGAGTGCAGGAAGACTAGCTCCTTGGGTTGGAAGGCACTCAAAATAGGACTAGGAAAGAGATGCCTCATTAGAGTAGAACCAACCTTAATGATATTGATAAAGTAAGTCTTTCAGGACCTCCATGTGGTGGCGTAATGCCTAAGGCACTTGACTGCTAACCAGAAGACTGGCAGTTCAAACCCACCAGCCACTCCTTGGAAGGAAGGTTGGGCAATCTACTTCCATAGTGATACTACCTTGGAAACCCAAGGAGAAGTTGCTATGAGTTGGGTCTGACTTGATGGCACATAACAACAACAACAACATGTGCTGATGTGGCATGACTGAAATAGAGGAGAAACAGCTGCAAACATCCATTAATAATCAGAACATGGAATGTATGAAGTATGAATCTAGGAAAATTTGAATTTGTCAAAAAATGAAATGGAACCCATAAAGATTGATATCCTAGGCATTAGTGAGCGGAAATGGACTGGTTTGGGCCATTTTGAATCAGACAACCATATGATCTACTATGCCAGAAATGACAAATTGAAAAGGAATGGTGTGGCTTTCATCATCACAAAAGGTGTATCAAGATCTGTGCTGAAGTACAGTGCTGTCAATGATAGGATAATAGCCATATGCCCCAAAGAAGACCAGTTAATACAACTATTATTCAAATTTATGCCCCAACCACCAAAGCCAAAGATGAGGAAATTGAAGGATTTTATCAACTTCTACAGTCTGAAATTGACCAAACATGCAATCAGGATGTATTAATTATCACTGGTGATTGGAATGCAAAAGTTGGAAACAAAGAAGAATAACCAGTAGTTGGAAAATTTGGCCTTGGTGACAGAAAGAACGTTGGAGATCGCATGATAGAATTTTGCAAGACCAACGACTTATTCATTGCCAATACCTTTTTTCAATAACACAAACAGCAGCTATACACATGGACTTCACCAGATGGAGTACACAGAAATCAGATTGACTATATCTATCACAAGAGGTAATGGAAGAGCTCAATGTCTTCAGCCAAACCAGGTCAGAAGCTGATTGTGGAACAGACCATCAACTGATCATATGTAAGTTCAACTTGAAGTTGAAGACAATTAAAACATGTCCACAAGAGCCAAAATATGATCATAAATATATCTTTCCTGAATTTAGGAACCATTTAAAAATAGATTTGATGCATTGAACACCAATGACCAAAAACCAGAGAATTGTGAGATGACATAAAAAGCATGATCCATGAAGAAAGCAAGCAAGAAAGAAAAGACCAAAGTGGATGTTAGAAGAGACTCTGAAACTTGCCCTTGAGTGAAGAGTAGCTAAAGCAAGTGGAAGAAATGAAATGACGAAAGAACTGAACAGCAGATTTCAAAGAAGAGCTCAAGCAAAGCCAATTATTACAATGAAATATGCAAAGACCTGGAGTTAGAAAACTAAAAGGGAAGAACGTGCTCAGCATTTCTCAAGCTGAAAGAACTGAGGAAAACAATTAAGCCTCAAGTTGCAATATTGAAAGATTCTAAAGGCAAAATATTGAATGATGCAGGAAGCATCAAAATAAGATGGAAGGAATACACAGAGTCATTGTACAAAAAAGAACTGGTCAATCTTCATCCATTTCAGGAGGTGGCATATGTTCAAGAACCAATGGTATAGAGGGAAGAGGTCGAAGCTGCGTTGAGGCAGTAGGTGAGGAACAAGTCTCCAGGAATTGACAGAATAGCCACTGAGATGTTTCAACATAAGGATGTCCTGCTGGGGGCATTCACTCGGTTATGCTAAGAGATTTGGAAGACAGCTACCTGGCCAACTGACTGGAAGAGATCCATATTTGTACCCATTCCAAAGAAAGA
>NW_006921749.1:5459496-5479840 GCF_000298275.1 Orycteropus afer afer | reverse complement strand
AGATTGAAGAATATAGTCTGCAGTATGGATTACACCTCAATATAAAGAAAACAAAAATCCTCACAACTGGACCTGTAAGCAGCATCACAATAAATGGAGAAAAGATTGAAATTGTCAAACACTTCACATTGCTTGATTTTACAATGAAGCCAATGGAAGCAGCAGTCAGGACATCAGGCGACATACAGCACTGGGCAAATTGGCTGCAAAGGACCTCTTTCAAGTGCTGAAGAGCAAAGATTTCTCCTTGAGGACTAAGGTGCACCCGACAGAAGCCATGGTATTTTCAATCACCTCATATACATGTGAGAACTGGACAATGAATAAGGAAGACCGAAGAAGAGTTTATGCTTTTGAGCTGTGGTGCTGGCAAAGAATGCTGAAAGTACTGTGGACTGCTAAAAGAACTAACAGGTCTGTCCTGGAGGAAGTGCAGCCTGAATGGTCCTTGGAGGTGAGAATGGCCAGACTTCGTCTCACATATTTGGTTATGTTGTCAGAAGGGACCATTCCCTGGACAAGGATGTCATGCTTGGTAAGGTGGAGGATCAACAAAAGAGGGGAAGGCCTTCAACACGGTGAATTGACATGGTGGTGGTGGTGATGGGCTCAAATGTAGCAAAAATCATGGAGCTGACTCAGGACCAGCTGATGTTTCATTCTTCTGTGTATAGATAGGGTCTCTATGAGTTGGAGATGACTCGATGGCACTTAACAACAACAACATGTTGTCTCTATTGACAATTGATCTTGATGTTCCTTGAGCCCATGGTCCTGGGTCCACACGCCCAGGGACTCACTACCTCAGGGTGCTTGGTGGTGGCTAAGAAGTTATGCTAACTTTTTCTCCTGTTAACTCTCTAATAAGCATGGATATTTTTCCAGCACATACAAATACACATGTAGGAATATCATCTGCATTTCTCAAGCTGAAAGAGCTGAAGAAAAAATTCAATCTTCAAGTTGCAATATTGAAGAATTCTATGGGCAAAATACTGTATGATGCAGGAAACATCACAAGAAGATGGGAGGAATACACAGAGTCACTGTACCAAAAAGAATTGGTCAATGTTCATCCATTTCAGGAGGTGGCATATGATCAAGAATCCATAACATTGAAGGAGAAAGTCCAAGTTTCACTGAAAGAATTGGCAAAAAATAAGGTTCCAGGAAATGATAGAATACTCATTAAGATGTTTCAACAAACGGATGCAGCAGTGGAGGCACTTACTCATATATGCCAAGAAATTTGGAAGACAGCTACATGAACAACTGATTAGAAGAGATCCATTTTTGTTCCCATTTCAAAGAAAGGTGACCCAACAGAATGTGGAAAATATCGAATAATATCATTAATATCACACACATGCAAAATTTTGCTGGAGATAACTCAAAAACGGTTGCAACAGTATATTGACAGGGAACTTCCAGAAATTTAGGCTGGATTGAGAAGAGCACATAGAATGAAGGATGTAATTGCTGATGTCTGAAGGATCTTGCCTAAAAGCATAGAATCCCAGAGAGATGTGTACCTATATTTCACTGACTACGCAAAGGCATTCAACTGTGTGAACCATAAAAAATTATGGATAATAGTGTGAAGAATGGGAATTCTAGAACATTTAATTGTGCTTATAAGGAACTGTGCAAGAAGGTGTCATTCAAACATAACATAGAGATACTGCATGGCTTAAAATCAGGAAGGGTGTGCATCAGGATTATATCCTCTCACCATATTTATTCAATATGTATGCTGAGCTAATAGTCAAAGAAACTGGACTATATGAGGAAGAACATAGCATCAGGATTGAAGCAAGACTGATTAACAACCTGTGATATACAGATGACACCCCTTGTTTTCTGAAACTATAGAAGACTTGAAGCACTCACTGATGAAAATCAAAGCCTGCAATCTTCAGAATGGATTACACTTCAATATAAAGAAAACAAAAATCTTCACAACTGGATCAATAAGCAAAATTACAATAAGTGGAGAAAAGATTGAAGTTGTCAGGGGTTTCATTTTATTCGGCTCCTCAATCAACACCTATGGAGGCAGCAGTCAAGAAATCAGACATCGTATTGCTCAGGGCAAGTCTCATGCAAAAGAGCTCTTTACAAGTGTTAGGGAGCAATGATGTCACTTTGAAAATTAAGGTGCTTCTAACCCAAGCCATGGTATTTTCAATCACCTCATATGTATGTGAAAGCTGGAAAATGAATAAGGAAGATCAAGGAAGAGTTGATGCCTTTGAATTGTAGTGTTGGCAGAGAATAGTGAAAATACCTTGGACTCTCAGAAGAATGAACAAATTTGCCCAGGAAGAAGTGCAGCTTGAATGCTCCTTAGAAGCAAGAAGGACCAGATTTTGTCTCATTTACTTTGGTCATATTGTCATAAGGGACTAATTCTTGGAGAAGGATATCATGCTTGGTAAAGTAGAGGATCAGCAAAAAAGGGGAAGACCCTCAATGAGATGGACTGACACAGTGACTGCAACAATGGGCTTAACCTTAGCAATACTTGTGAGGATGAAGTAGGACTGGACGGTGTTTTGTTTAGTTGTACATAAAGTTGATATGAGTCAGAGCATGCTTGATGTCATCTAACAACAACAAATCTATGTACAGTCATGAGTATATTAGCCTATCCATATCTGATCTTCTTGCCTATCTGCCTACATAATCACCCATAGACTAGTGGTTGTTATTACTGATAATACAGTACCGTGTGTATAATAGTATTTATGTTTGTGGTCTGTACCTTTTGTGCACCTCTCTGTGTCCTCCTTTTCCTTTGTGCTCTTGAGTTGCTGACATATTTTTTATATAGCCTTTTCCTTCACCAACATCAACACATGTTTCTTAACTAGTTGGCACTTTTCCCTCTCTTCCCTCCCATTCCTGGGAAACTACAAAGAAAATATCCTTCCCTACCTGAACCTTTCCTTGACATTTTATAATATAATATTTAATTATAACTCATATAATATTTGTCGTTCTGTGATTGACTTATTTAACTCAGCATAATGTCCTCCAAGTCCATTTATGTTATGAGGTGATTTGTGTATTCTTCATCATTCTTTAATGTTATTAAATTATTAATGTTAATGTATTCTGCTGTGTGTATGAACTAGGTTTATTTATCTATGCATCTGTTGATGGGCAACTTAGATTGTCTTCATTTCTTTGCTATTGTTAATAGTGCTATGTTGAACATTTTTGTTGACGTTATGTGCCGTCAAGTCGGACCCAACTCATAGCGAACCTTCCTTGGGTTTCCGAGGCAGTGTCACCACGGAAGTAGATTGTCCCATCTTCCTTCCGAGGAGTGGCTGGTGGATTTGAACTGCCAGGCTTCTGATTAGCAATCAAGTGCCTTAGGCACTATGCTATCAGAGCTCCCGTGTTGAACATAGATGTGCATATATTTATTTGTGTTCCAAATCTCACCTCTCTAGGATATATTCCTAGTAGTGGAATTGTTGGATCAAATGGTATTACTATTTCCAACTTTTTAAGGAAGTACCATATCATATTCCACAATTGTACCATTTTCAAGTCCCACCCACATTGTATGAGAGTTCCAACTCTCCACACACTTGCTAGTATTTGTTGTTTTCTGTCTTGTTGAATTTTACTATTATTGCTGGTATATGATGCTACCTTTATTGTTGTTTTGATTTGTATCTTTCTAACAGCTAATGATCATGCACATTTCTTTATGTGTTTGTTGCCTGCCTGGATATCTTCTTTTATGAAAAGTCTGTTCATATCTTTTATTTTATTTTATTTCATTTTATTTATTGTGATATTTGCTTTATTGCAATGGTCTAGAATTGAAACCCCTGTATATCCCAGATATGTTCATATCTTTTAGATGTTGAGGTGATGAAGTTTTCTACAAATTTTAGAGACAAGTCCCTTGTCAGCTATGTGGTAGCCAGATATTTTTTTTTCCCAATCTGTATGTTCTTTTTTTAAAAAAACTCTTTTGGAGAAGTCTTTGGATGTATATTATAATTTAATTTTTAGAAGGTTCTAATCATCTAGTTTACCTTCTGCTATTTGTGCACTTTGAACTATGCTTCAGAGTCTATTTATGCCATGAATTAGTATGCTTATGTTTGCCTCTATTTTATATCTGATGAACTTTATAGTTGGGTTAAAACGTAAACCGTTTACGTCTTTGATCTGTCTTGAGTTCGTTTTTGTATATGGTGTGATATGTGGATCTTGTTTCATTATTCAGCAAATCGATATCCAGTTTTACCAACACATTTGTTGAAAAGGCTGTCTACCCCCCATTCAATGTGATTTAGCTGTTTGTCAAAGATCAGCTGTCCATAGATGGAAGGATCTATTTCTGGGTTCCCAACTTTTTCCACTGGTCTATGTCTTGGTCACTGTATTCATACCAGGTTATTTTGACTATTGTGGCTTTATAATAGCTTTTTTTTTTTTTTTTTTTTTTTTTTTTGAAATATAATTTATGTACAGTGAAATACACAAAATTAAAGTGACATGGGTCAATGTATTTTTTTTTTTTTACAGTGTTTCTTCCCTTCCCTCCCACCTCTGGTAACCAACAAAGAAAGTTTCCTCCCATACATAAACCTTTCCTTCACTTTTTACAATAATGAACTAATACTGTATTTGTCCTTCTGTGATTGACTTATTTCACTCAGCATAATATCCTCCAAGTTCATCCATGTCTGGTGTTTTGCAGATTATACATTATTCTTTAGTACTGCATAATATTTCATTGTTTGTGTGTACCATAGTTTGGTGATCCACTCTTTTGTTGATGTGCACATAGGTTGTTTCCATCTTTTTGCTATTGTAAATAGTGCTGCAATGAACATGGGTGTGCATATATCTGTTCTTGTCCTGCCTCTCCCTTCTTTAGGATATATACCTAATAATGGGATGACTGAGTCAAATGGTATTTCTAATTCCAGCTTTTTAAGGAATCACCATACTCTTTTCCACAGTGGTTGTGTCATTTTACAGTCCTACCAACAGTGCAGGAGAGTCCTAATCTCTCCACACCCTCGTCAACATTTGTTATTTTCTGTCTTGTTGAACTTTGCCATCAGTACTGGGGTGAGATGGTATCTCATTGTTGTTTTTATTTGCATTGCTCTGGTGGCTAATGGGGAGCTCTGGTGGCATAGTGCCTGAGGCATCTGACTGCTAACCAGAAGGCTGGCAGTTCAAACCCACCAGCTACTCCTTAGAAGGAAGATTGGGTAATCTACTTCCATAGTGGTACTGCCTCGGAAACCCATGAAGGGATTGCTATGAGTCTGATCCAACTCCATGGCATTGAGTTGTTTTTTTTTTTTTTGGTGGCTAATGATCGTGAGCATTTCTTCATGTATTTGCTGGCCACCTGAATATCCTCTTTGATGAAGTGTCTATTCATGTCTTCTTCCCATTTTTAAATTAGATGGCTAATTTTGTTGTTGAGGTGTAGGAGTTTTCTATAACTTTTAGAGATAAGTCCCTTGTCAGATATGTAATTATTGACAAGTATGAATTCGTTTCTGTCATTTTGTTAAGTGCTTTTCTTTTCTGTGGTGTTGATTTCTTTGTTCCATAAAATTTTCTGTGCTGAGTTCATTTTGTTTATAAATCAGTTATCACTTCCTTCGTTGCTAATGTTTTAGTATTTGATAAATATTTGTTCTGGTCTTCTTTTTTATTTTGATATGAAGGTTTATCATTTTTCCTTGAGGTTACACTGTGATTTAAACTTTTGTTCCCAAGTTTAGAATAGTCCATTCTCTCTTGTAGTTGTCTTGACTGTGCTACCATTTAGAAGTTCTGTAACTACACAATTTTTTCCCTTTTTGGTCTGAAATTGTCCTCATTTGTCAATTGATGTCTCTGGTTTCCTGTTTACAATCTTGTATGCTTTTTTACTTTGGATACTTCCATAGCTAGATTGGTTTCTGGGTTATGTCATCATGTGTGTTAATGGTCAGTTGTTGTTTGCTATTGTTGGTTCTCTGTCCAAAGGACTCCCTTTAGCATCTCTTGTAAGGTTGGTGTGGTTTTAACAAATTCCCTTAATGTCTGCTTATTGGGAAATGTCCTAATTTCACCATCATATTTGAGGGACAATTTTTCTGGGTATATAATTCTTGGTTGGAAATTTTTCTCTTTCAGAGCTTTATATACACCATCCCATTGTCTTCTTGCCTGAATGGTTTCTGCCAAGAAATCTGAGCTTAGTCTTATTTGTGGCCCCTTATAGGTAACTATTCGTTTTTCTTGTGCTGCTTTCAGGATTCTTTCTTTGTCTTTGATTTTGGTGAGCTTGATGATGATATGTCTTGGCAATTTTCTTTTGGGGTCTTTCCTGCTTGGGGTTCATAAGACTTCTTGAATGGATATATTCTCATCTTGTATCACACCAGGAAAATTCTCTTCCAACAAATCTGCAACAACTTTTTCTGTGGTTTTATTTGTCTCTTCCTGTTCTGAAATTCCAATGATACATAGGTTATTCCTTTTGATGGTATCCCACATGAACCTTGGCCTTTCTTCATTTTATTTTCATCTGTTTTTCAGATTGATCCCTTTCCAAAGATGTATTGGGGTATTTGCCTTCAATTTGACTAATTCTGTCTTTCATTGTTTCAATTCTACTCCTTTCCCCACTCAATGTGTTATCTATTTCTGAAAATTTGGTATTAATCTTCTGGATTTCTATCTGTAGATTTTGTATCATTTCTAATTTTCATTTATTTTGTCATTTTGTTCTTGTATTATCTTTTGAAATTGTTCTAGAGTTTTCTCTGTTTTCCTCAGTTTTATCAGTGTTTTCCTTGATCTGTCTCTCAATTTGTTGAAGACGCCTAAATACAATTCTTTTGAATTTCTTATTAAGGATTTCCAAAGTTGCATATTCCTATGGGAATGTGTTTTGGGTCTATATCCTGGTCCCTTGTTTCTCCTGCTTTATCTTCTTTGTGTGGACTCTGATGCTCTGTTGTCTCTTAGGCATTGTGATTTTTTTGTTTGTTTGTTTGTTTGTTTATATTTAATTGGTGATTGTATGTTGGAGTGACTTGCCCATGATTTTCACTTTCTTTGTTTTGTTTTTATGTTATCTGCATAAGCAGGGCACTGTGTTGTACTACTCTATTCACTAATTTGCAGCACTTATACACTCACCACCTGTCTCCTTTCTTGTTGTCTGCCTCCCATATATCCCTGCCATCCTTGGCAAAAAGAGCTTATTCTCAAGTCCCTGGAATCTGAATGCAAATGTTGTCACTTTAAAATTCAAAATGGCCACCACTTATAAACATTCAAAATGGTTGTGCCCTAAGTCACTTTAAATAACCAAATGTCCACTGCCTGTAAACGATCAAAATTACTGTGCCCTTGGGCCCTTTAAATATCCAAAATGGCCACTGTTTGTAAACAATCAAAATGACTGCACACTCTGGACAGCCCAAAGTTCACAGCTCAGGTTGTCCCCCAACATGCTGTTTCTTTTTCTAGTCATAGGCCACCAGCACAGTTGTCCCTGTACCCCTTGGTGACCGGAGCTGATCTTTAGGTCGATTCTCAGGTCCCAGCACCACTTGGAAATATTCAGGCTGATGGTCCCATCAGAGTGGCTGACAGTCCACTGCTTTAACTGTCTCCATGCACACTGTTTTTTTCAGGTTTTTTCCTCTATTAGTGCTTAATCCACTTCTGCACACTTCCCTTCAAAGCTCAGGACTCCAGGATTATCTTCTCTGTCTCTGTCAATTAGTTTATGTTTTCTTTGTTGAAGAGGGTCTGTGTAGCTTGTCTGCCTGTTCTGTCATCTTACCAGAAGTCTTGCTTTATAATAGGTTTTGAAATCAGGAAGTGTGAGAATGCCTACATTGTATTTTCTCTTCAGAAATGCTCTACTTATCCAAGCTCGCTTTCTTTCCCATATAAAATTAGTGATTGTTTTTCCACATAATTAAGGAATGTTGATAGAACTTGTATTAAGATTGCATTGAATGTATAGTTTGCTTTGTGTTGTTATTAGGAGCTATTGAGTTGACTCTGAGTCATAGCAACTTAGTGTAAAACAAAACAAAACACTACCTGCTCCTGCACCATCCTCACAATCCTTGTTATACTTGAGCCCATCATCATAGCCATTGTGTCAGTCTATCTCATGGACAGTCTTCCTCTTCTTTACTGATCCTCTACTTTACTAAGCATAATATCCTTCTCCAGGTTATCATCCCTTCTGACAACATGACCAAAAGTAGGTGACAAAAAATTTGTCCATTCTTGCTCTGAAGGGCAATTTGGGCTGTACCCTTCCAGGACAAATTTGTTCATTCTTCTGGCCAACCAAACCAAACTCACTGCTGTCAAGTCAGCTTCGACTCATAGCAACCCCTCCTTGGGTTTCCAAGGCAGTATCACTACAGAAGTAGATTGCCCAGTCTTCCTTCTGAGGAGTGGCTGGTGGGTTTGAACCACCAGACTTCTGGTTAGCAGTCAAATGCCTTAGGCACTATGCCACTGTGGCATTTTCAATATTCTTCACCAACACTACAATTCAAAGGAATCAATATAGCATTGCAAAAGAATCAACTCTTCTTCAGTCTTCCTTATTCATTGCCCAACTTTCACATAGAAGTGATGTGATTGAAAATATCAAAGATTGGGTTACATGCATCTTAGTCTTCCAAGTGACATACTTGCTTCTTAACACACTTTAAAGAGGTCTTTTGCTGCAGATTTTCCTAGTACAATACAACATCTGATTTCCTGACTGTTGATTCCATGGGTATCGATTGCAGATCCAAGTAAAATGATATCCCTGATAACTTCAAACTTTTCTCCATTTATCATAATATTGCTTATTGGTCTAATTGTGAGGATTTTCATTTTATGTTGAGATGCAATTCATACTAAAGACTGTAGTCTTTGATCTTCATAAGTAAGTGTTTCAAGTCATCTTAACCTTCAGCATGTAAGGTTGTGTCATCTGCATATCGCAGGTTTTTTGTTAAGGATTTCCAATGTTGCGTCTTCCTACAGGAATGTGTTTTGGATCTATATCCTGGTCCCTTGTTTCTCCTGCTTTATCTTCTTTGTGTGGACTCTGATGCTCTGTTCTTTCTCCAATCTTGATGATGAATTCTTCCTCTTGTAGTCCAGATTATCTGATTATTTGCTCAATATACAGATTTAACAAGTATGGTGAAAGGATTCAACCCCAACGTACATCCTTCATAATTTTGAATCATGCAGTATTCCCTTATTCTGTTTGAAGGACAGCCTCTTGGTCTTTGTACAGATTCCTAATGAGAACAATTAAGTGTTCTTGAATTCTCATTCTTTGCAATGCTATCCATTATTTTTAATGATTCACACAGTGTAATTCCTTTGCAGTCAATAGAACACAGATAGATATATTTTGGTATTCTTTGTCTTCATCTAGATCCATCTGATATCAGAAATGATATCCCTCATTCTATGTCTTCTTCTGAATCCAGCTTGAATTTCTGGAAGTTCCTCATCAGTATACTGCTACAACTGTTTTTGAATTACCTTCAGCAAGATTTTACTAGTGCCTAAGGTATTTGACTGCTAACAGAAAGGCTGGTGGCTCAAGCCCACCAGCTGCTCCTTTGAAGAATGACTGGGCAATCTATTTCTGTAGAGATACTGCCTCAGAATCCCAAGAGAGGGGTCACTATCAGTCACAATCATCTCAACGACAGTGAGATTGGATTCTTTTTGGTTTTGATGATATCAATAATATTGTTTGATAATTTCCACATTCTGTTGGATCACCTTTCTTTGGAATGGGCAAAATATCAATATCTTCCAGTCAATTGGCAATGTAGTTGTCTTCCAAATTCTTGTCATAAACAAGTAAATGCCTCAAGTGCTTCATCCATTTGTTGAAACATCTCAGTGGGTATCCCATCAATTCCTGGAGCCTTATTTTTCACCAATTTTTTTCATTGCAACTCTGACTTCTTTCTAAAACATCATTGGTTCTTGATCGTATGCTACCTCCTAAAATAGTTGCACATCGATCAATTATTTTTGGTACTGTGACTTTGTGTATTCCTTCCATCTTCTTTTGATGCTTCTTGTGTTGTTCAATATTTTATCTGTGGAACCCTTCAGCATTCCATCTCAAAGCTTGAAATTTTTCTTCAGTTCTTTTAGCTTGAGAAATGCTGAATTTATTCTTCCCTTTCACTTTTCTAACTCCAGGTCTTTGCACACTTTATTATGTCTTCTCAAGCTACCCTTTCAAATCTTATGTTCATTTCTTTTATTTTAGTATTTCTTCCATTTGCTTTAGCTACTATACTTTTGCAAAAACGGTGAGGAGGCCACATGTTCTGACCTCCTCTAATCCCACAAGAGGAAGACAGGGTTACCAGCAGTAACCCAAGGCCTATTACTGCAAGGCCAGACATGCTGCCTCCCTCCAGCTCTTTCCCCAACCGTTCCTCCCAGAGCACCCACCACCTCTCTCCTGGGTTCGATAATTCTCTGCAGTGGCCACACAGAACTCACAGATTATGAGGTTTATTAGGGAAGCATGAAGCTACAATTTGAGTTCAGGAAAAATGCTCTGTCTCTCTCCCAGCCCACCGTCCCTCAGCCAACAGTCTTTCTCAGTCTCTTTCCCAGCAGTGCTGGTCCCTCGGTGTCTCACTCAGCAATGCGTGTCTCTTTCCCAGCAGCACATGTCTCATTCAGGAGCACGTGTCTCGTTCAGGAGCACATCCTCCTCCACCAGCAGTCAGAGAGAGTTCTGCCTCTAGGAGGCCTCCTTTTGAGCCTGGCAGGGTGGTCAAACTAGCCAATCATAGCATCAGAACTCTAAGCACCTGAGAGAGAGTGGGCACTTCCCAGAACATTGTTTTGTGCCACTCCCAACAGAAATACTCCAGGTGGACAACTTCAGCAATCAGGAGCTCCTCAGTTGCTAATAGCAATTCCCACCTTGGAGTTTACAAAGACTTATGGGTAGAAAAGCCACACTAAGTAATTTACTATGCTGCAACTTTCAAGAGCAAGTTTCAGAACCTCTTCTGACATCCATTTTAGTCTTTTCTTCCCTTCCTGTCTTTGTAATGACCTTCTGCTTTCTTTAGGTATTATGTTCTTCATATCATTCCAACACTTCTCTGGTCTTCATGCATTGGTGTTCAATGTATAAATCAATTCTTCAGATGGTTTTCAAATTCAGATGGGATATATTGAGGTTGTATTTTGGCTCTTGTGGACTTATTTTAATTTTCTTTAGGTTCAACTTGAACTTGCATATGAGCAATTAATGGTCTTTTCTACAGTCAGCTCCTGGCCTTGTTTTGACTGATGATGTTAAGCTTCTCCATCTTCTCTTTGCACAGTTGTAGTTGATCTGGTTCCTTGTTCCTGTGTTCCATCAGGTGAGGTCCATGTGTATAGCCACTATTTATGTTATTGAGAAAGAAATTTGCAATGAATAAGTCATTTGTCTTGCAAAATTCTATCAGGTGATCTTCAGCATCTTTTCTATCATCAGTGTCATAATTCCCACCTACCAATGTTTCTTCTTTGTTTCCAACTTTTGCATTCCAATTACCAGTAATTATCAATATATCTTGATTGTATATTTGGTTAATTTCAGACTGCAGAAGTTGGTAAAAGTCTTCAATTTCTTCATCTTTGGCTTTAGTAATTGGTGCATAAATTTGTATAATAGTAGTTTTAACTTATCTTCCCTGTATTGTGTTATCCTATCATTGACAACATTGTACTTCAGGATAGATCTTGAGATGTTACTTTTGACAATGGATATAATGCCATTGCTCTTCAATTTATTGATGCTGGTATTGTAGGTCATATGACTGTTTGGTTCAAAATGGTCAGAACCAATCCATTTCAACTCACTAATGTCTAGGCTAGCAATCTTTATGCATTCCATTTAATTTTCAACAACTTCCAATTTTCCTAGATTCATGTTTCATACATTCTTTGTTCTAATTATTAATGGATATTTGCAGTTGTTTCTTCCCATTTTGAGTTATGCTCTACCAGCACAGTAAGGTCCTAAAAGCTTTACTCCATCTATGTCATTAAGATTGACTCACTGTGAGGAGGCAGCTCTTCCCCAGTCATATATTATACACCATTGGACATGAAGATCTCATCCTCTGGCACTATATCAGACAATGTTTCCTAGCTATTCATATATTTTTCCAGTAATATATCAGGAGTGTTTCACTGCTATTCATAAGTTTTTCAGTGGCGCGTCTTTTCAGAAGTAGATGGCTCCATCCTTTTTCCCAGTCTGTACAAGTCTAGAATCTCTGCTGAAACTTGTCAACTGTGGTGACCCTGCTGATTATTTGAAATACTGGTGACATAACCTCTAGCTTCACAGCAACATGCAAGCCTCCACAGTGTCACAAGCTGAGAGACAAGTGGTAGTTGCTTTGGGTAATACTGACATTTTCACAAAATTTTGTCTTCCTGTCCATGACCATGGCATGCTCTTCCATTTATGTATAGTTTCTTGTGATAGTCTTTTGTGATTTTCTTTGTATAGATCTTTTGTGTCCTGGTAAGATTCATTTCTAAGGATTTTACCCTTTTAGTAGCTATTGTATTATTTTTCTTATTTATGTTTCAGAGATCTCTTTGTTGATGTAGAGGAATCCAATTAATTTTTTATGTTGAATTTTATCCTGTCACTTTGCTGAATCTTTCTATTAGTTCCATATATAGATCAAGTCATCTGCAAATACACATAGTTACTTCTTCTTTGCCAATTTGAATGCCTTTTATTTCTCTTTCTTGCCTTATTGCCTTGCTTAGGACTTCTGATACAGTGTTGAATAGAAGTGGAGATAGATGGTATCCTTGTCTGTTTTCCATTCACAGGAGAAATGCTCTGATTCTCCCTCCAGTGAGAATAATGTTTTGTGTATATGCCTTTTATTTTGTTCGGAGATCCCCCTTCTATTCCTATTTTTCTGGGAGTTTTCTCTTTTTTTACAATCAGGAATAGGTGTTAGATTTTACTGAATGCTTTTTCTGCATTGACTGATACAATCATGTGGTTATTTTTCTTTATTTTATTTATGTGATGGATTACTTTGGTGGTTTATCTGATATTGAACCTTCTTTGCTTACCTGACACAAATCCCAATTGGTCATGGTGTATTATTTTTGATATGGTGTTGGATTCTATTGGCTAGGATTGTGTTGAAGATTATGGCCTCTATATTCATGAGGTATATTGGTCTATAGTTTTCCTGTTTAGTGTTTTCTTTACCTAGTTTTGGTATCAAGGTTATGCTTGCTTCATTGAATGAATTTGGAAGCATGACATTCTTTTATATGTATTGGAATACTTTGCATAGTATAGGTGTCAGCTCTGCTCTGAATGTTTGTTAGAATTTTCCAGTGAAACGATCTGGGCCAGGACTATCATCTGGGCCAGGACTATTTCTTGTGGACCATTTTTTTTTTTTTTTTAATGACCTATTGAATCTCTTCTTTTGTTATGGGTCTGTTGAAATGTTCTATCTCAATCTGTGTTAGTTTAGCCTTATGTGCTTAGAAACTTGGCCATTTCTTCCAGATTTTTAATTTGTTGGAGTACCATTTTTCATAGTATTCTGTTATTATCCTTTTTATTTTAGTTGGTTCTATTGGAATGTTACCCATTTTGTTTTTTATTCATGTTATTTGCATCTTTCCTTTTTACCCCATAGTTAAATTTGCTAGTGGTTTGTTGATTTTGTTAATCTTTCTGAAGAACCAACTTCTAGTCTTGTTAATTTTTTTTTCTCCTATTGTTTTTCTGTTTTCTGCTTCATTTATTTCTGCTCTGATCTTTATTTCTTTTTCTGGAAATTATAGGCTTTTTTGTTGATCATTTTCCAGTTGTTGGAGTTGTTGGGATAAGGTGTTGATTTCAGTTCTTTCTGATTTTTTTAATGTATGCATTTATTGCTATAAATTGACCTCCAACTACTGCTTTCGTTATATCCCAAAAGTTTAGTACATTGCTGTTTTGGTTACCTAGTGCTGCTGTGACAATATACCACAAATGGGATGGCTGAACAAACAGAAGTTTATTCTCTTACAGGTTGGCGGTATTAAGTCCAAGTTCAAAGATCCAGGCTCTAGAGGCTGGGTGAAAGCCCCTCAACCTTGGGTTTCAGCTCTGCCTCCTTCTCCCAGCCCATGGGAGCTAGAGGCTTTTCTTCACTCAGACAGCTACTGGCTGCTGAGACTGATGAGCCCAAGGTTGACAAGTAAAAATGCACAGTCCTGATGTTACCAAACCACACAGCAGGCCCTTAATTCGAGTCCACTGAAAGTCCCAAGGTCGGCAGAGTATGGCAGGCTGATGAACAACAACATGGCTACATGCAGTGTTAAAATGTGCCATGCACTAAAGACCATCCCTCAAGGCTTCTCCTTGTATACAGAAAGCAGACCACATCCCTTAGGTAGCTACTCAGCTGCTCACAGTAGATTCCACCATGGAGTTGATTACCAGTCTCATCATAGGGAATACTACATCTACCTGCCCAGCCACTCAACCAGGCCCAGCCAAGTTGAAACACAGAAATAAATACCACAGTTGTGTTTTCTCTCATTTATTTCCAGGAATTTTTCTATTTGACACTTTATTTCTTATCTTACACAGTAGTTCTTGAGCAGTGTGTTATTCAGTTTCCATGTATTTGATTTTCCCCCCCTTGGTCTTCTGGGTGATTTCTAATTTTATACCATTGTGATCAAAGAAGATGCATTGTACTATTTCAATGTTTTTAAATTTATTAAGACTTGTTTTGTGGTCTAACATATGGTTTATTCTGGCGAATCATCCATATGCACCAGAAAAGAAGGTGTGCTGTGTTTTTGCTGGGTAGAGTGTGCCGTATATGTCTGTGAGGATGAGTGGGTTGACTGTGTTTTTAAGATCTGTATTTTTGTTGACTTTTCTTCTAGTTTTCCTGTCTTTCAAAAATGATGCGTTAAAGTCTTCCACTACTGTAGTAGAAACATCTTTTTTTTCCTTTCAACTCAGTTAGTTTTCTTTATGCAGTTTTGGACCTCTTTTATTAGGTGCATAGATATTTATTACAGTAATGTGCTCTTGGTCAGTTGACTCTTTTATACTCATACAATGCCCCTTTTTGTCCTTTTGTCCTTTATTCTGGTTTTTATCTTGAAATCTATTTTATCAGAAATTAATAATACCACTCTTGCTCTTTTTTTTTTGTCTATGATTAGCTTGATATATATTTTTTTCCATCTTTGATTTTTAATTTATTTTTATCTTTGTGTCTAAGGTGGGTCTCTTTTAGGAAGCATATTGATAGGTTTTCTTTATTAACCAATCTGATACTCTCTTTCTTGTGAGTAGTTCATTTAACATATTCACATTCAGTGTAATTAATGATAGGTATGAATTCATTTCTGTTATTTTTTGTTGTTGTTGTTGTTATTGTGTTGTTGATGGTTTCTTTGTTCCAAATGTTTTTCTGTGCTGAGTTCATTTTGTTCTCAAGTTTTCTTTTTCTGTTCTCATTGTTGTTGATTTTGTGTTTACTAAGTCCTTGTTATTTTGGCTAGAAGGCTTTTTCCTTTTCTTTGTGGTTATCCTGTAATAGAGTCTTATCTCCCTAAGTTTGGAACAGTCAGTTCTACATTGATATTGTTCTACCTTCTTCTCTATTTGGAAGTATTGTAATTATAACAATTCCCTCCATTTGCTTTGTGATTGGTGTCGATTAAAGATTGACTCCTCTATATCTCTAATTTATTTTTGTAAGCTTATTTTAGTTTTGACAATTATTTTTCTGGATTTGTCTCTGGGTGTGCTTATCATGTGTCTTTATCTTAATTTGTTGCCTTCCACTGTTGGTTTTCTATTGGAAGGATTACTTTTAGCATTTCTAGTATGGTTGGTCTAGTTTTTATAAATTCTCTTAATTTCTCTTTGGAAATGACTTAATTTCACCCTCATCTTTGAAGGATAGTTTGGCTGGATATATAGTTCTCAGTTGACAATTCTTTTCCTTCAAGGCTTTGTACGTGTCATCTCATTGTCTTCAGCAGCGCTTTGCCTATCTAAGGTCTCTTTCCTTTCCATATGAAGTTAGTGATTGGTTTTTCAGTGTCTTTAAGTAATGTTGATGGAGTCATGATCAGGATTGCATTGAATGCACAGATTGCTTTAGGTAGTATTGACATTTTCGCAATATTCAATACTCCTATCCACAAACATGGTGTTATTCCATCTATGGAGGTCTCTTGTAGTTGCTTATAGTAGTGTTTTGTAGATTTCTTTGTATAGGTCTTTCGTGTCCCTGGTAAGACTTATTCCTAAGTATTTTATCTTTCTGGCAGCTATTGTAAATGGTATTGTTTTCCTTATTTCCTTTTCAGAGGCTTCTTTGTTGATGTAGAGTAAGCCAACTGATTTTTGTGTGTTGATCTTATATCCTGCTGAAATTTTCCATTAGTTCCAACAATTTTCTTGCTGAGTCTCTTGGGTTTTCTGTGTATAGGATCATGTCATCTGAAAATAGAGATACTTTTGCTTCTTTTTTTAGCAATTTGGATGCCTTTGATTTCCCTTTCTTTCCTTATTGCCCAGGCTAGGACTTCCAATACAATGTTAAATAGAAGTGGTGATAGAGACCACTATAGTGTCTGGCTCCTGTTCACAAGGGGAATGCTTTGAGTATTTCTCCACTGACAATAATGTTTGCTGTTGGTTTGCTTATATGCCCTTTATTATAATGAGAATTTTACCTTCGATTCATATTTTACTGAGAGTTTTGAACAGGAATCGGTGTTGGATTTTATCAGATGACTTTTCTACATCAATATGATTCTTTCCTTTTGTTTTATTTATGTGATGGATTACGTTTATTAATTTTCTGATGTTGAACTATGCTTGCATGAATCACACTTGGTCATGGTGTTTTATTTATCTATTTATTTATTTATTTTTGATACACTGATGGATTCTATTGGCTAGGATTTTGTTGAAGATCTTTACTTCTGTATTCATGAGGGGTATTGGTCTGTGTTGTTGTTGGTAGGTGCCATCAAGTTGTCTCCAACTTGTAGCGACCCTAGGCAGAGCAGAATGAAACCCTGCCCAGTTCAGCGCTACCTCCACGATCATTGCTATATTTGAGCCCATCACCACAACCACTGTGCCAATCCATCTCATTGAGGGCCTTCCCATCTTTCATTGACCCTCCATCTTACCAAGCATGACATCCTTCTCCAGGGAATGGTCCCTTCTGACAACATGACCAAAGTAGGTGAGACAAAAATCTTGTCATTCTTGCTTCTAAGGAGCATTCCTGCTGGACTGCCTCCAGGACAGATTTATGAGTTCTTTTCACAGTCCATGGTACTTTCAGCATTCTTTGCCAGCATCATAACACAATAAATTCTTTGGTCTTTCTTATTCATGTCCAGCTCTCACATGCATATGAGGTGATTGAAAATGCCTTGGCTTGTGTCAGGTGCACCTTTGCCTTCAAGGAGACATCTTCACTCTTCAGGACTTGAAGGAGGTCCTTTGCAGCTGATTTGTCCAGTGCTATACATCATCTGATGTCCTGAATGCTACTTCCATTAACATCAATTGTAGAACCAAGCAATGTGAAGTCTTTGACAACTTCAATCTTTTCTCCATTTATTGTGATGCTGCTTATAGGTCCAGTTGTGAGGAATTTTGTTTTCTTCATATTGAGATGTAATCCTACTGCAGACTGTGTTCTTCAATCTCCATAAGAAAATGCGTCAAGTCATCCTCACTTTCAGCAAACAAAGTTGTGCTGTGAGCATATTTCAAGTTGTTAATGATTCTTCCTCCAATTCTGATGCTACATTCTTCTTCATGTAGTCCAGCTTCTCAGATTGTTTTCTCAGCATCCAGATTGAATAAGTATGGTGAAAGGACATAACCCTGACACAATCCTTTCTTGATTTTAAACCATGCAGTGTCCCTTTGTTCTGTTTAAGTGACAGCTTCCTGGTCTATGTACAACTTTCTAATGAGTACAATGAAGTGTTCTGGAATTCCCATTCTTCTCAATGTTACTCATAATTTTTTATAATGTACATAATCAAATGCTTTTCTATAGTCAATAAAACACAAGTAAACATCTTTCTGGCATTCTTTACTTTGAGCCAAGATCCATCTGACGTCAGCAAATGATATCCCTCGTTCCATGTCCTCTTCTGAATCTAACTTGCACCTCTGGAAGTTCTCTGTCAATATACTGCTGCATACATTTTTCTATTTTCTTCAGGAAGATTTTACTTGTGTGTGATATTAATGATATTGTTAGATAATTTCCACATTCTGTGGGATCCCCTTTCTTTGGAATGAGTACAAATATGGATCTCTTCCAGTCAGTTGGCCAGGTAGCTGTCTTCCAAATCTTTTGGCATAGCCAAGTGAGTGCCTCTGGCGGAGCATCTGTTTGTTGAAACATCTCAATGACTATTCTGTAAATTCCTGGAGCCTTGTTCTTCACCAATTCCTTCAGTGCAGCTTCAAGTTTTTCCTTCAGTACCATTGGTTCTTGATCATATACCCCCTCCTGAAATGGATGAAGATTGACCAGCTGTGTTTGGTACAGTGACTCTAGGTATTCCTTCCATCTTCTTTTGATGTTTCCTGCACCATTCAATATTTTTCCATAGAATCTTTCAATATTGCAACTCCAATTTTAAATTTTTTCCTCAGTTCTTTCAGCTTGACAAATGCTGAGTGTGTTCCTTCCTTTTGGTCTTTGTCTGCTCGAGCTGCTCTTTGAAATCTTCAGTTCAGTTCTTTTAGCTTGTCATTTCTTCCATTTGCTTTAGCTACTCTTTGCTGAAGGCCAAGTTTCAGAGTCTCTTCTCACATCCATTTTGGTCTTCCTTTTTTCTTGTCTTTTTAATGACCTCTTGCTTTCTTCATGGTTGATACTTTTGATGTCATCCCAAACTCTTCCGGTTTTCGGTCATTGGTGTTCAATGCATCCAATCTATTCTTTAGATAGTCTCTAAATTCAGGAAGGATATATTCAAGATTATATTTTGGCTCTCATGGATTTGTTTTAATTGTCTTCAACTTCATGTTGAACTTGCATATGAGCAGTTGATGGTCTGTTCCAATCAGCTCCTGGTCTTGTTTTGGCTGAAGATATGAGCTTTTTCATCACCTGCCACAGATATAATCTGTTTGATTCCTGTGTACTCCATCTGGTGAAGTCCACCTGTATAGCTGCCTTTTGTGGTGTTGAAAAAAGGTATTTGCAATGAATAAGTTATTGGCCTTGCAAAATTCTATCATGCAATCTCCACAATTATTTCTGTCACCAAGGCCAAATTTTCCAACTACCAGTGCTGCTTCTTTGTTTCCAACTTTTAAACTGCAGTCACCAGTGATATTTAACACTACTTAATTGCATGTTTGGTCAATTTCTGACTACAGAAGTTGATAAAAAGCTTCAATTTCCCCATATTTGGCTTTGGCCTGTGGTTTTCCTTTTCAGTGGTGTCTTTTCCTCATTTTGGTATCAGTATTATTCTTGCTTCATAAAATGAATTTAGGAGTATTCCATCATTTTCTATGTTCTGGAATAGTTTGAGTAGTAGGTGTCAGTTCTTCTCTGAGTGTTTGATGGATTTCCCCAGAGAAGCCACCAGTGTCTGGACTTTTTCTGTGTGGGAAGTTTTGTTTCTTCTTTTTTGTGACCTACTCAATTTCTTCTTTTGTTATGGGTCTATTCAAGTATTCTTTCAGACTGAGTTAGTTTATATAGGTCTTGTGTTTCTAAAAATTTCTCCATCTCTTTTAGGTTTTCAAATCTGCTGAAATACAGTTCTTCATAATATTGTTATTATCTTTATTATTTCAGTTGGTTCTCTTGTGACATTGCCCATTTCATTAATGATTTCTGTTATTTGCATCTTCTCTTTCTTTCCCTTGGTTAAGATATCCAGAGGTTTTTTGTTGGGTTAATCTTTTGGAAGAATCAGCTTCTTGTCTTGTTTTCTCTCTCTCTCTCTCTCTTTTTTTTTTTGGTTTATTTTTTCTTCATTTATTTCTATTCCGATCTTTATTATTTCCTTTCTTTTGGATACTATAAGTTTCTTTTTTGCTCTTTTTCTAAGTGTTGGAGTTCAGTTAAAGTGTTGATTCTGATTCTTGTTTTTTGATATGTGCATTTATTGCTATAAATTCACCTCTGAATGCTGTTTTTGGTGTTTCCCAAAGGTTTTGGTAAGTTATATTTTCATCCTCATTTATTTCTAGGAATTTTTTTTTTTTTTT
>NW_006921749.1:5454180-5458735 GCF_000298275.1 Orycteropus afer afer | reverse complement strand
TCTTTTAGGCAGTATGTTGATGGATCTTCTTTTCTCATCCAATCTACCACTCTTTTTCTCTTGACTGGTGCTTAGTCCATTCACATTCAGTATAATTAGTTATAGGTATGAATTTATTACTGCCATTCTATTTGTTGTTGTTGTTGTGTTTTTGGTGATTTTTTTTTATTCCACATATTCTTCTGTGCTGTGTTCATTCTGTTGCCAAGTATTCTTTCTCTTTTCTTCATTATTATTGCTTTTGTGTTTACTAAGCCATTATATTTTCTTCTTTCTTAGTTTGATTAGAAGGATAGTTAATTTTCTTTGTAGTTACTTTGAAGTAAATTTTTATCTCCCCAAGTTTGTAACAGTCTGTTCTACAAAGACATTGACCTGACTTCCTCTCCATTTGGAAGTTTTGTAATTATAACTTTTATTCCCTTTGCCTTGTTGTTGGTGTCATTTACAAATTGACTCCTCTTTTTCTCTATTTACATTTTTGTGAGCTTACTTTGAGATTTTTTTTTCCTGAGTTGGTTTCTAGGTGGTAGCGTCAAGTATCTTGATTTCAATTTGTTGTTTTTTGTTGTGGGTTTTCTGTTTGAAGGATTCCCTTGAACATTTCTTGTAAGTTTGGTCTGGTTTTCACAAATTCTCTTAATTTCTGTTTGTCTGTGAATGTCTTAATTTTACCCTCATATTCAAGGAACAGTTAGCCTGGATATATAAATCTTTGTGGGCAATTCCTTTCCTTCAAACATTTGTATATGCTACCCCATTGCCTTCTTTCTAGCATGCTTCTTCTGAGAAACCAGAGCTTAGTCTTATTGGTTGCCTGTTGTAGGTAACATTTCATTTTCCCTTAGCTGCTCTCAAGATTCTTTCTGTGCTTTTGGTCTTGGAAAGTTTAATTATGATATGTCTTGGTGACTTTTGCTTGGGATCTATCTTGTGTTGGGTTCAATAAGCTTCATAGATGGATATCTTTTCTTCTTCCATTATATAGGGGAAGTTTTCTGTTAGCAAGGTTCATTGTTCTTCAACAATTTTCTCAGTGCCCCCCTTTCTCTTGTTCTGGAATTCCAATCAGGCATATGTTGTTTCTTTTCAAGTCATCCCATATAACTTTTAGGTTTTCTTCATTTCTCTTGCATCTTTGTTCTGATTTTTCCTCATACAATCTGGAGTCAATGGATTTGTCTTCTAGCTGGGAAATCCATTCTTCAGCCAGTTTCAGTCTATTCTTTTCTCCTTCCAATATGTTATCTGTCTCCATAATTTTAGTGTTCATTTTCTGGATTTGTAATTGCTGCTTTTGCATGATTTCTAATTGTGTATTTATTTTGTCATTTTTTTTTCTTGAATGTTTTTTCTTGAATTCTTCAGATATATTGATTGTCTTCCATTGCTTTTGTTTATGATTTTCTTTAGCTCATGGAAGGTCATATAATCTTTTGAATTCCTTATCATATACCTTTATTATTGATTCTTCTTCTGGGAGATTTCCTAAGTCTTCAGTTTGAACCCTTGTTTCTACTATCTTGTCATGGGTTTTTGTTTGATTTGAAGTTGTCTCTTTTTTTCCTAGACATTTCAAGTTGTTGTTGTCTTCATTTATTAGTTATGTACTGGTTTATCTCACCCTGCTTATATGTTTTACTGTATTTTAATATATCTGGAAGTGTAGAGCAGGTATACTTCTTTAGTTGTTAGCTTGGCTGTGCTGGGTGATTCTCCAACTTTCTCTGTGTTGGTAGAGTCCCCATTGGGGATGTAGGTGCAGGTCTCTGTCCATCATGAAGCAGAGTTGCAGTTGGGATGACCAGGTGTTGTCCAACATCTGTTATTGATCCTGTGGTGTAGGAGCTGTTGATGTTAATCATCTGTTGGGTGAGGTGGTCAGTGTAGTAGCTATGGCTGACTAATGGAAAGTTAATATATTCTTCTCATTGGATGAGACAGGGGAAAATAAAAGAGAAAAAAAAAATGAAGCCAAGGAGAAGATGGAGCTATGAAAAGATAGAATAAAAATTGATGATAAGAAATAGGGAAAAAGGGAAAAGAATATAAAAAAAAAGAGAGAAAACAAAAGTGGGCCAGTGAGAGGAATGAAAGTTTGGTAAAAATGAAGGAAGACAAAGCAGTTAAGAAGTAAATGATCAGATAGAAAGGAAGAAAAACTGGATAAGAGGAAAGTAGGAAAATGAAGGGAGGATAAGGTAATTGAGGATGGATTTTTTTTTTTCTAGTTATGTTCAGCCAGTGGCCCTGGTATCTGGCACTTATGGCAGAATCTGCTAATTCACTAACTACTCGTGTAGGAAAAGGGAGATTGGTGTAAGAATGACCTACAGGAGAGAAGGGTGAAGCTTACTTTTTGTGCTCTCAGTCTGAGATATCTCAGCTAGTGATGCAGCCCCTGCCTCTGTTTAGAGAAGTTTGCTGATGGTGGCACTTGGCTGTCAATCAAACAAAGCCCTGCAGTTCAAATCCACCAGCTGTCTTGAAGAAGAAAGGACAGCCCTTCTCTGTGAGGATCTGCAAACCCTGAAATACACTCTGTGTTAAAAAGTTTTGCTAAGAATTGAACTTGAGCCTAATGTCATGGGTCTGATTTGGGGTTTTGTTTATTTGGAGAGAGTTTATCTTCCTTTTCCCTTATTCACTCATGGACTCTACGACAGTTTAAGCTACAGGAAGTCTGACCCATTTCTCAACACAATCTTTGCCCAATCATACAGCTTTAATTACTTTGAAATCCTTCAGCTCTGTCTATCTGTGTCTTTAATGACTGTAGGTTTTGTTAATTTTTTTTTTCCTTTCCTTCTTTGCCTCCTTTGCATTTCTAATAATTTCTCTTCCACTCAACCACTGACCACTGGCCACATTTTTTTCCTTTTTTCATGCTCCCTTTCCCTATCTTCACTGGATGTAGTACTTTATCTTCTCATTAGATGTTCATGACTCCGGGATCATTATTTGTACCTGCTTTGCTGAGTTTCTCAAAATCTCTTTTGAAAGAGGGATCTGGCATGCAGTCTGTTAGGAGGACACCTTCTTGTCAGAAACTGATCTTCTACTGTCTTCTTGCCTGGATGGTTTCTGCTAAGAAATCAGCACTTAGTCTTAATAGTTGCACTTTGTAGTTAACATTTAGATTTTTCTGAACTTCTCTCAAGTTTCTTTCTTGGACTTTGATTTTATAAAATATGGTTATGACTATGATACGTCTTGATGACTTGTTTTTGATTCTATCCTGTAAGAGGTTCATTGAACTTCTTAGATGAATATCCTTTCATCTTTCATGATATTGGGAAAGTTTTCTGCTAACAAGCCTTTGACAATTTTCTCTGTGGACTTCTTTGCCTTTTCTTGTTTTGGAATTCCAATCAGACTATATTATTTTGTTTGATGCCATCTCATATAATGTTAGGTTTTCTTCATTGTCTCTTTTTGATTTTTCCTTATGCAAGCTGATGTCAAGGTATTTGTCTTCTAGCTCAGAAATCCATTCTTCAGCCAGCTCAATTCTCCTCTTTTGTGTTAAGAAATGTGTTATGTATCCTTACAATTTTAGCTTTCATTTCTGAATTAATTACTTTTTCTGTGATTTCTAATTGTCTGTCATTTTCCTCCTGTATGATTTTCCTGCTGCAAAAGATATCTTTGAGGTGCTGAAGAGCAAATGTGTCACTTTGAAGATTAAGGTGTGCTCAATCCAGGTCATGGCATTTTCAATATTCTCATTCATGTGAAAGTTGAACAATGAAAAAGAAGGCCAAAGCAGAGTTTATGCTTTTGAGTTGTGTTGGTGAGGAATGCTGAAAGTACCGTGAACTGACAGAAGAGCTAACAAATCTTTCCTGGAAAAAGTGCAGCCAGAATGCTCCTTGGAAGTGAGAATGACCAGACTTCATCTCACCTACTTTGGTCATGTTGTCAATAGGGACCATTCCCTGGAGAAGGATATCATGCTTGGTAAAGTAGAGGATCAGTGAAAAAGGGGAAGGGCCTCAATGGGATGGATTGATACACTGGCTTCAATGATGGGCTCAGGTATAAAAAGTATTGTGAGGTTGGTGCAGGACTAGGTAGTGTTTCGTTCTGTTGTAAATAGGATTGCTGTGAGTTGGAACTGACTTGACTGCACCTAACAACAACAACATCATTTTCCTGAATTCTTTAAGGGTATTGTCTGTTTTTTCCTTGCTTCTATTTATGGTTTCCTTTAGTTCTCGGAAGGATATACATACATCTATATCTATATCTATATATCTATTTCTATGTCTATGTCTATATCATCTATATCTATCTATATCTATGTCTATATCATCTAATCATCTATAATCTCTATCTATCTATCTATCTGCCCCAGGGTTATAGGTGAGGAGAGACAACTCAGTGATGCCCAAAGTAGCCAGTGGGAAGAGCAGGAGAAAGGGAATTAAAAGCCAGGAAACCAGAGAGAAGAGCAATCAGCCAAAGGGATTAGTTGAGGAGAGGAAACTCAGGCCCAACTAAAGCAGCAGGACAAGAGAGTGAGAGAAAGGGGATAAAAGCCTGGATCCTGGAC
>NW_006921749.1:5450523-5452810 GCF_000298275.1 Orycteropus afer afer | reverse complement strand
TGGAGGAAGTGCAGCCAGAATGCTCCTTGGAAGTGAGAATGGCCAGACTTCGTCTCACCTATTTTGGTCATGTTGTCAGAAGGGACCATTCCCTGGGGAAGGATGTCATGCTTGGTAGGGTGGAGGGTCAACGAAAGAGGGGGCGGCCTTCAACGAATGGATTGACACAGTGACTGCGATGATGGGCTCGAGTATAGCAGGGATTGTGGGGCTGGCGCAGGATTGGGCAGTGTTTCGTCTGCTGTGCCTGGGGTCACTATGAGTCGGAAACAACTTGATTGCACTTAACCACAACAACAACTATCTATCTATCTATCTATCTATCTATCTATCTATCTATCTATCTATCTGTTCTGGTATTGTAGTGCCTAAGACATTTGACTGCTAACCAGAATGCTGGCCTTTCAAAATCACCAGCCACTTCTCAGAAGGACAATTAGACAATCCACTTCTGTAGTGACACCACCTCAGAAACCCAAGGAGGAGTCGTTATGAGTCACATTGGACTCCATGGCAATGAGTTAGGTTATATAGATGTAGGTAGAGATAGAGATGGGGCAGAGGTAGAGGTAGAGGCAGAGGCAGAGGCAGAGGCAGAGGCAGAGGCAGAGACATAGTCATAGACATAGACATAGACATAGATATAGATATAGATATAGATATAGATAGATACAGATCAATAGTTCTATTTCCTGTTCTTCTCCAGGGAGGTTTCCTAGTTCTTTAGTTTGGTTATTTTCATACACTATATTTTCCTCTTTCTCTGTTTTAGTTGAAGTCTTTTCTCTCTGAGACATTTTGAAGTTGTCATTATTTGTTGATTTGTTTCACACTGTTTTTTTCTGTTTTGCTTTGTTTCAATTTATCTGGATGCATGGAGGCAGGTATATTTCTTTGGTTGTTAGCTTGGAGCACTGGCTCATTCCCCAGCTGTCTCTTGCTTGGTGGAATAATTGGTGAGAATGTGGCTGCAGGTCTTTGTTTGTTGGAGGAGGAGCTAAAATTGGGATTAGCAGGTGTTGTCCACCATCTGTCATTAATCCCATGGTGCAGGAGCCAGTCTTGGTGCTCAACCATTGGGTGACATTGTTGGTACAGTAGATACAACTGACTAGTGGAGAGTCAATGTCTTCCTCCCATTGGATGGGGCTGCATCAAGAAAGAAAGAGGAAAAAAAAGGAAGAACAAAGAAGAAGAAGCAATGGAAAAGAGGAAAAGATAGAATAAAAATAAAATATCACAAAAAAAGAAAATGAAAAAAGGGTAGGTAGGTAAGATGAAATATTGGTAAAAATGAAAGAAGAGGAAGAGGGAGAACTGAATAGATAAAAGATAAGAAAAATTGGGCCAAAGGAAAGCAGAAAAATAAGAGAAAGTTAAGGAAATTGAGGAGGAAGGACTTTTGTAGTTATTTTGATGCCTGGGAGCAGGCAATTGTAGTGGAAACTGCTGATCCACATTGTGAAAGTGAGCACCTCCAACAGAGAAGGCTTCAGGTGTGTTCCTCTTGTATTTAATGTGAGAAAAATTAGCTAGTGATGCAAGGTCACCAAGGGATAGCTTCAGTTCCTTGGTCTGTTGTTTGTAGTGGGTGGTTGAGGGTGATGTTGGCCATCCATCAAAAACCTGATGGCTCAAACCCACCAGCAACCTTGAAGAAGAAGACAAAGCAGTGCTAGTCAGCAGTGATACACAACCCTGGAAACTCAAGCAGGAAGCTCCACTCTGTCCCAAAAATGGTTGCTATTTGTTGAAATCAATACAAAAGCAGCAGGTCCAGTTTGGTTTATTAGTTCTAGTTTGCTTTACTAGTTCTGTTATTCTCTTTCCCTTGCTCCTTTTCCACTCTAGAAATTCTTGCTTCTGGAAGACTGACCCATTTTTCTGTACATTCCTCTCTCAACTCTCACACAACTTTAGCACACTTTGAAATTCTCCCAATCTGTCTACAATAATTATTTATCACCATGTGGATCCCATGAAATTTTTTCTTTTTTATTTCCTCCTTATCTGTATCAGTATTTACTTTATAATGGCTAATCTCCAGCTGCTCTCTGCTTATTTTCTCTCTAGAGTAGCTGACCTCACTCTGTCTCCCTCTCCAGTCAATCCAATATTTTATCTTCTCATTAAATGCTCAGCATTCCAGGACTATTATTTTTATTTGTTTTGCTTAGTTTTCTTGGGTCTCCATTATATTGGGATTGGGTGAAATTAACAGGACACCACCTTGTCTCTGCTACTTACAGTGTGACTATTTTCAAAACCATTAACTTCTTTAAAGAAT
>NW_006921749.1:5448333-5450060 GCF_000298275.1 Orycteropus afer afer | reverse complement strand
AATGATGAATCCAAGATCTCCAGGCCAAATGGTGGATTGTTCGCTCATGGACAGTTGTAGGCAGCACAACAGAATCCCGATCCACAGAAGAGTGTCTTTTTTCTCAGGATGCCCATAAATATACTGGAAGCAGACCACACCCCTAGGGAAACTCCCTTTGAATGGATTGGCTGCCAGAAACACACAAGTCTGATCCCATCATTGGAATAACCCACATCACAATTGCTTAAACCACACAAAATTGTGGTCCAGCCAAGTTGACACACAGTTCTAACTATCACACTCTCCATAGTTACACCTTCCCTGTGTCCTTCCATCCCATGTACTCCTGCCCTCACAAGCAGTCTCCCTGTGCATACACTGCCCTTCTGTTCTCCCATGATTGATCTCTCCAAGGAATGTATCTACCTGATGTGAATGTTCAGCCCATATTAGGCTCTTATTTAGCTGCAAGCCGCAGGAGTGAGCTCAATTCCAGACCGGAAGGGTGACTACGGGTTTTACCAGGCTCTTTCAGACCAGTAAATCTAGTCCTTTTTTCTTTATTATTATTTTATAATTTTGAGTTTTGTTCCACATTGTTTTCCCACTCTACCCAGGGTCTCCTACACAGATCCGCCTCCCAGTGGATGACAGTGGTAGATATATCCCAGTGGATATAGCTCTTCTGGTTTCAGGGTCATACAGGCTGAGGATTGCATGGTTTGCCAGTACCTTGGACTAATTGTTTCTACATGTCTTTGGTTTTCTTCATTTTTCTTTGCTCTGGATGAGGAGAGTCCCATTGTTGCATCTAGATGACAACTTGCAAGCTTTTAAGATCCCAGTCACTACTCACTAAAGTAGAATATGGAACAATGTTTTTGTGTAGTATGTTATGCCAATACAGTTTTATGTCCCCTGGGACAATGGTCCTGAGCCCACAGGTCCAGCTACTCACTCCCTTTGGGTAACTGGCTGTGGCTAAGAAGTCACCACAACCTTGTCCCTTGTCAGCTCTACTATATACCTGGACATTCTTACAGAACATACAAATATACGATGTTTGTCTGCCAACCCTATGCATGGTCATGGACACACTCCCCCTTGCACAGACATACCTGATTTTCCAGCCTGTCCTCCCATCTATCTACCCATATATCAATGTTTGCCATCACTGACAATGCAGAGCTTTGTGTGCAAAAGGGTTCATCTTCGTTGTCTGTATCTCCTCTGCATCTCTCTATGTCTTCTTCCTCAATGCCACTGTGTTGATCACTCACATTTGGTGCATTGCCTTCCTTTCACCCAAATCAATATTTGTCTCTACCTATCTAGTAGTGTTCCTTCTCCTCCCCTCCCACCCCTGATAACCAATAAAAAAAGTTCCCTTCCATATATAACCCTTCTCTTGACTTTTCAGAATAGTGGACTAATACCATACTTGTCCTTCTGTAATTGACTTATTTCACTCCAAGTTCATACACATTATGTGGTGTTTTGCAGATTTTATGTTATTCTTTAGGCTTGTATAGTGTTTCATTGTATGTCTATACAATAGTTTTGTTATCCATTCTTCTGTTGATGAGCACCTAGGTGGTTTCTATCTTTTTGCTATTGTAAATAGTGCTGCAATGAACATGGGTGTGCATATACCTGTTCTTGTCCTGGCTCTCACTTCTTTTGAATATATACCTAGTGATGGGATTTCTGAGTCAAATGGTATTTCTAATTTGAACTTTTTTTTT
>NW_006921749.1:5431208-5442935 GCF_000298275.1 Orycteropus afer afer | reverse complement strand
TGTTGGGTGAAGTGATCTGTAGATATCTATACGGCCCAGTTGGTGGAGTGTATTATTTAGCTCTTCAGTATCTTTATTGAGTTTCTTTCCAGTTGTCCTATCTTTCAAAGAAAGTGGTGTATTAAAATCTCCCATTATGACTTTGGAGTCATTTATTTGGCTTTTCAACTCTTTTAAAGTATGATTTATGTACTTTTGGGGCTCTTTCATTGGGTCCATAGATATTTATTATGGTTATATGTTCATGATCAATTGATCCTTCAATCATTATATAATGTCTTTCCTTGTCTCATATGGTGGTTTTTGTCTTAAAGACAATTTGATCAGGAATTAATATAGCCACTCCTGCTCTGAGTGAGTCAGAAACTCACTCCGCTATGAGTCAGAAATGACTCAACGGCACTTAACAACAACAGCAACTCCTGCTCTCTTACAGTTGTCATTTGCTTGATATATCTTTTTCCAACATTTCATTTTTAACCTGTTTTTGTCTTTGTCTCTGAGGTGTGTTTCTTGAAGGCAGCATATTGATGGGTTTTGTTTCCTTATCCAATCTACAACTGTCCATCTCTTGAGTGGTGCATTTAAACCAGTAACATTTAGTGTTATTATTGATAAGTATGATTTGATTGCTGTCATTTTGGTATGTGTTTTTTCATGGTGTTCCTGGTTTCTTTGTTCCATATTATTTTCTGTGCTGAGCTCATTGTGTTTATGAATCCTGTTATCATTTCCTGTGTTGCTGTTGTTTTATTATTTGCTGGGTATTTGTGCTTGTCCTCTTTTTTATTGTAATATAAAGGTTTATCATTTTTCTTTGAGGTTACCCTATGATTTATACTTTTCTCCCTGAGTTTAGAACAGTCTGTTCTGTCTTGCAACTCTATTAACTTCCTCACCATTTAGAAGTTCTGTAACTACACAGTCTTTTCCTTCTTTTTGTTTGTTTTTGTCCTTGCTTGCCAATTGATGTCTCTGGTTCCCTGTTTATAGTCTTGATATCTCATTTTATTTTGGCTCTGTCCATAGCTATGGTTTCTGGAATGTGTCATCTTGTGCATTAATGGTCTGTTGATATTTGCTATTTTTGGTTTTCCGATCAAAGTACTCCCTTTAGCATCTCTTGTAAGGTTGGTCTGGTTTTAACAAATTCCCTTAGCTTCTGCTTATCTGGGAATCTCCTAATTTCACCATCATATTTCAGGGACAATTTTGCCGGGTATATAATTCTTGGTTGAAAGTTTTTCTTTCAGGGTTTTATATATACCATCCTATTGTCTTCTCACTTGCATGGTTTCTGCTGAGAAATCAGAGCTATTCTTACTGGCTGACTTTTGTATGTAACTTTTGTTTTTTCCATGCTGCTCTCAGGATTCTGTCTTTGTCCTTGGTTTTGGTGAGTTTGATGATGATAATGTCTCAGTGATTTTCATTTGGGGTCTATCCTGTTTGGGGTTCATTGGACTTCCTGAATGGATATGTTCTCCTCTTTCATCATATCAGGGAAGTTCTCCTCTAGCAAATGTTGGATGATTTTCTCAGTGGTTTTATTTTTCTCTTCCTGTTCTGGAATTCCAATGACACGTAGATTATTTCTTTTGATGGTATTCCACATGAATCTTAGGCTTTCTTCATTTTGTTTTGATTTTTTTTTTTTTTCTGACTGATCTCTTTCCAAAGAAGTATTCAGGTATTTGTCTTCTATCTCATTAATTCTGTCTTCCATCGCATCAATTCTACCCCTCTGTCCTTCGAATGTGTTATCTATTTTTAACAATTTAGTGTTAATCTTCTGGATTTCTATCTGTAGATTTAGAATCATTCCTAATTTTTCATTTGTTTTGTCATTTTGTTCTTGTGTTTTCTTCCAAAATTCTTCTAAGTTTTTTCTGTGTTTTCTTTGGTCTGTCTCTCAATCCTTTGAAGATACCTACATATAATTCTTTTGAATTCCTTATCAGAGAGCTCCAATGCTGCTTCTTCCTCAGGGATGTGTTGTGGGTCTGTAACCTGTTCCCTTATTTCTACCCTTTTATATTGCTTCATTGTGTGAACTGTGATGGTCTGTTGTCTCCGAGGCATCATGGTATTGTATTAAGATCTCGGTTAATTGTTTGTGAAGAGCAGCCAAGGGTGATATTCAGGATCTTCTTCATGATTTTTTTTTTTTTTTTTATCGTTGGCCCACTGATGGAGAAAGAGGTGCTGGCTCTTGCTCAGTAAGTGAAGTTGCAGGAGGTGTGGGTTACTTGTGTCTTATGGGGACTGTTGTGGTCTCCCACTCAGTTAGTCAAAAATTACAATTGAATAACCATAAAAAAAAAAACTAAAATGACATAGACAAAAAATACACCCTGAAATCACACAGGAACAGTAACACCCCCCCCCCAAAAAAAAAGAAAAAGTGGAGAAAAGAAAATGAAGACAGGTAATTATGGAATATCTGGGGATAGATAGGTCACTGAAAGAAAAAAGGTAGAGAAGGAGAATAATGAAGAAAGAAAACAAACTAGCAAACAGAAAAGGGGAAGAAAAAAAAAGCAAAAACAAAACATAACCAAACAACCCTACAAGTAACAGGGTTAATCACTAGAGAAGAAAAGAAAAAAAAAAAAAAGTGTAAACTAAGACCTTTTCAGTCGTGTAGTGTCAGTTTGGAGAGTTCTTGTACTGGAAAACAGAACCTCTTCTTAAGCCCTTGGAATCTGGTAGAGCATTGTCTCTTTATGTTGTCTCTAGGTGCTGGTTACGTGTTGATTTGTTTTGTCTTGGCTTTACCATTTAATATTTTGAAAAGCTGAAGCTGGTGTGTTTTATCTTAATATTGATTCAGGTGTGTTGGGTCACTTTGCTCTTTTCTTTGTGATGGTGGAATCACTGTGTGTAGTGTAGATATGTGTTTCTGTTTCTCGTACAGGGGGTTTAGAGTTTGAAGCGTGAAGTTTTATGGTAATTGGCTGAATTTAGTTTTTTCTATTGAATGAGTGAAGTTATTGGTGGAGAAGGTGGGAGCAGAAGAAGGAAAGCTTAGTGTTGCTAGGGTCGGTTACTAGGGCTTTGAGCTGGATATTATTGATGAGGTATTTATTTGCAAGACTGCGGCACAACCTCAGGAAAAAAATTCCTCTTGTTAGAGGGTCACAAATTTCCACTAATTTCAGGTACACTCAAAGGCTCCGCCTTCATGGCCCCACAGTGCCAAAGTGTGGCTCCAAGGCAAAATTCGGGGACCAGGCTCAGCTGCAGTTTGTTTGTTCTCTGTGCCTCTTCTACCCACGGTGCTGACTCAATCTGACCAGACCGCCAATGGCTGGCTCTGGAGTTTGTCTGTGATACCACCCACCTGCAGCGCCAAAGATGCGCACAATTTCAGGTGTGTTTGACTCAGGGGAGTACCTGAGCAGGCTCTTACTTATGATGTATTTATTTGTAAGACCGTGCCTCTATCTCAGGAAAGATTCGTATTATTAGAGGGTCACAAATTTCTGCCAATTTCATGCACACTCAAAGCCCCCACTTCCACGGCCCCACAGAGCCAAAGCTCAGCTCCAGGGCAAAATTGTAGTGAGTGCGCTCAGCTGCGGTTTTTCTGCTCTCCGTGCCCCATCTACCTGCAGTTGTGATGCAATCCAGCCCAACCGGCAATGGTCGGCTCTGGAGTTTGTCTGGGATACCGCCCACCTGTAGCGCCAAAGATGCGTGCAATTCCATGTGCATTGGACTTGGGGAAATGTCTGAGCAGGCTCTTACTTATGACGTATTTATTTGCCAGACCATGGCTCAATCTTGGGAAAGATTCGTATTATTAGAGGGTCACAAATTTCTGCCAATTTCTTGCACATTCAAAGCCCCCACCTCTGCAGCCCCACAGCACCAAAGCCTGGCTCTAGGGCAAAATTCGGGGACTGGGATCAGCTGCAGTTTCTTTGTTCTCTGTGCCTCTTCTGCCTGTAGTGCTGACTCAATCCAGCCAGACTGCCAATGGCGGGCTCTGGAGTTTGTCTGCAATATCGCCCACCTGCGGTGCCAAAGATGCACACAATTTTAGCTATGGTGGATTCGGGGGAGTAACTGCCAGTGATCTGTGGTCCCGATAACCGTTGGAAAGAAAAGCATGGTGTCTCCCAGTCTGACCCAAACCCTGCCTGTAATCTGCTGGGAGGGGAGGGTGTTAGCCTTTCTGGTGCACGAGTGAGATCTCCACCTGTGTGAGAGGGATGTTGTCCGTGACCAACTGCCCCATCACCTCCCAAATTACTGACAAAATCAGTCGCTGGAGACAGGTCTTTGCTGCTGCCCACTGGAATATTGTATTGGCCTCTGGTAAGCTGATATAATTGATCTCGTTCTTGGCTTGGGGGTCTCAGGCTGCTGTCTCCACCCGGCAGACAGTGACTGCCCCAGAAATGTTTCCAGTGGTCTCTCTTAGGTTCCTGTTCATCTTCTGGCAGTAGCTCTTTCCTAAAAAAAAAAATCTCCCTGTACCTTTCCTCCAATTATGCTCTTCTGTGTTGGTGCGATCTGGATCAGTGAGCTGTTCAGAGTGCCAAAAATCTCAATTCAAGCTGTTGTACCTAGTTCTTAAAGTTCTTAGATGCCAGAGGGAAAAAACATGGTGCTCACTGGTGAGACTTCATTTTGAATCCCCTCTGTCTTGGGTTTTCTATGCATAGGATTATATCATCAGCATATAGGGATCATTTGACTTCTTCCTTACCTATTTGAATGCCTTTGATTTCCTTTTCTTGCCTTATTGCTCTAGCTAGGGCTTCCAATACAATGTTGAATAGAAGTGGTGATAGAGGGCATCTTTGTCTGGTTCCTGTTCTCAAGGGGAGTGGTTTCATTATCCCTCCAATGAGAACAATGTTGGCTGTTGGTTTTGCATATATAGCCTTTATTATATTGAGGAATGTCCCTTCTATTTGTAGGTTGCTGAAAGTTTTTATCAAGAATCAGTGCTGGATGTTATCAAATGCCCTTTCTGCATTGACTGATATGATCATGTGGTTCTTTTCTTTTGTTTTATTTATGTGATGAATGACTGTGGTAGTTAAGTTTATGTGTCCATTTGGCAGGGCCTGGATGAGTGGCTGAGCAGCTTGATGTGGTATTCCTCATGATGAGATGTGTAATCAACTCCATGGTGGAATAACTGTAAACAACTCAGTAGCTGACTTTGGTAAGTGGTCTGCTTCCTGTATATGAGGAGAAGTCTTGGGGATAATCTCTAGCTTATGTCATGCTTGAACCCTGTGTGCAGCCATGTCATTGTTCAGAAGCCTGCCATGTTCTGCTGACCTTGGAACTTTGAATGGACTTGAATTAATAGTCTGCCATGTGGTTTGGTAACATCAGGATTGTGCCTTTTTACTTGTCAGCCTTGGGCTTGTCAGTGTCAGCAGCCAGTAGCTCTCTGAGTGATGAAAATCTTCTAGCTTCATTGGTCCAGGTGCAAGAGGTAGAGCTGAAGCCCGAGGTTGAGGGGCTTTCACATAGCCCCTAGAGCCTGGTACTTGAACTCAGACTTAAAGCCTCCAAGTTGTAAGAATAAACTCCTGTGTGTTAAGGCCATTCCATTTGTGGTATATTCTTGTTAGCATGGCATTAGATAACCAAAACAATGATGCTGATTATTTTTCTAACATTCAAGCATCCTTACATACCTGGTATGAGCCCCAATTGGTGATAATGTAATATATTCTGATTATGTTCTTGGAGTATATTGGCCACAATTTTGTTGAAGATTTTTGCATCAATATTCATGAGGGATATTGGTCTATAGTTTTCCTTTTTAGTGATGTCTTTGCCTGGTTTTGTATCAAGGTTATGCTTGCTTCATAAAATGCATTTGGGAGGATTCCATCCTTTTCTATGTTTTGCAATAATTTGAGTAGGATTAATATCAATTCTTCTCTGAATGTTTGGTACAACTCCCTTGTGAAACCATTTAGGCAAGGGCATTTTTTTGTTGGTAATTTTTTTTTTTTTTTCTGACCTGTTAAATTTCTTCTTTTGTTACGTGTCTATTCAACTTTTTACCTCAGTCTGGTCTGGGTAGAACTGTGCCCTCTAAACAGCTGTGTGTACCCCTGTCCCTGCAAGAAATGCCACCTTGTTAGGGGGTGGGGCTCCCCTTTGCGGGTGTGATCAGTTGAGCTAGCAAGGTCATACCAAGTGAATGGTCACCCTCACTCAATAGGTGGGGCTGCAGGAGATGTGGGTGTGCTTGGGTCATATGAGCATAGTTGTTGTCTCCCACTCAGTTGGACAAAAATAAAAACCAAATAAACTACCAAAAAAGTAAAAGCAAGATGATAAAAAATACACACCACATAAACACACAGGAACAATCACCAAAAGGGAACAAAAAAAAAAAAAAAAAAAAAAAAAAAAAAAACATAATAATGTTACCTTGTATGGGAAAATAAGGTTATACATTGAAACATGCTCTTTTGCTACCAAAAAAAAAAAAAAAAAGAGGAAGGGCAATAAATGAGATGAAATATTTGAAAAAAAAATTTTAAAAGGACAAAAGAAATAAGAATAGAAAAAAAGAAGGAAAAAAACACAGTATCTGGGGAGCAGAGAATAAGTGAAAAGTCTTAGAGTGAGAGGAAAAGGAAGGAAAAGATGGGGAAAAATATAAAAGCAAAAACAAGAGATGGGGAGAACCACAAGAAAAAAAAAAAAAAAAAGAAGAACTAGGAAAAGGGAAGAAAAAAAGAGCCAAAAATTAGAACCTGGGAAGGGAAGAAGAAATGATCAAAATAAAAAGGAAGAAGAAAAAAAAAAGAATAATTTTAATACAAAAAGAAACAAGAAACTAAAAACTAATCTGGGGAAGGTGGGACAGATCATCCAAGCACTGTCATAGCACACAGACTGGGATGGAATTTCTGCTGGCCCAGAAGGTGTGTAGGAGTGAGGAATGGTCACACCTCTGTTCATGAAGAGATTCTGAGGTATAAGAAAAACAAGGAGGAATATCACACCTTTCCAGAGTTTAGTCTCTGGTATTTCTGTGCTGTCCTCAGCAAGTGGAGCCTATTCTTAGGTCCCTGGAATCTGAGAGCATGCTGTTGCTTTTAATATTCAAAATGATCAAACCACTTGTAAACATTCAAAATGACTGCACCCTCTGGACAGCCAAAAGTCCACAGCTCTGTTTGTCTTCTTTGCTGTTTCCCGTTTTAGTCATCAGCCACCAGTGTAGTCCTCTTTGCAGCCTTTGGTGAGCAGGGCCAATTTTTAGGTTAATTTTTAGGTTCTAATACCACTTAGAAATATCCAAATGGTCTGTTCTGTCAGGATCGCTGACAGTTCAAATCTCATTTTATCTCCTTATTCAGTATTTTCATGCAGCTTCTTCTACTAGTTGGGGATATTTCAGTATCCTTCCTTTCAATGCTTAGGGCTCCAAGATTATCTTCTATATCTGTGTCAATTGGTTTCTCTTTTTTTTGTCGAAGAGGGTCTGTGTAGTTTGTCTGCCTATCCTGCCATCTTATCAGAACTCCTACACTAATATTAATACTCATCTCTTTCATTTGGAAAATTACTCTTTTCAATATTATATTCAATAATTATACTACTTTAATTGTCTTAACCTTCCTCATTTTTTATGAAAAATTGCTTAGCTACTTAAAACTTTTTAATTTCTTATTAATTGTGAATTCATTCTGTCAAGAATATTCCCACCTATATCCTTGCTACCACAGTGGTGTGTCTCAGAGGCAAAGTCTGTGCAATAGTGTACTTCTTAATCTAGCTTATTAAGCTCTGTAATTAATGAAAATATATCCCATATGCTACTGACTAATTGCCATAGGTGTTTCTCAGTATTGTAAACTTAAATCTATTTTTACATCTTCATGGATAAGTCACTTGACATCTGTTGTGTGAAAAACAAATATATTTTGAAACATTCTGAAGAGCTGTGTAAATTATAATTATTTTAAAGTTAGATATTAAATATATGGGTATTCCTCAGAATGTGAACTTTTACATTATGATTCAGTAGTAGTACATTCTTTCCCCTTATACCACTCACAAAAGACCTCCCCAATCATAGTCTATTCTGTCTCTTGAGAATATGTACTTTGATGAACTAGATTCTGTCCAAGGTTTTAATAATCATACCTGTGACAGTGTCATATCTATTTCCAAGACTTCTATTTTTATTATGGAGTTTGCATCCTTCTAAGCCCTTTCTTAAGATAATAACATCATTTCCTTAAGATGCTGCCCACTAATAAACTATAGCAAAGGAGAACAGACTTCATCTAATTTCTATTACAAGTGATGACTGAGATAACCTGAATACTCATAAAAATAAATAGAATTGAATAATTTTTAATATACACAAGAATGAAAGACTTTATCCTTTCAAAATGATATTTTCTATGAATATTTAAAAGTATAGAACACATTATTAATGAGTTCAATGAAAACAAAACAAAACAAAAGATAAAGAGTTGTAAAAATACAGAATGAAGTACATTAAACTAGCTCTATTTTGTCCAGAATTGCCTGAAAGAACCAATAAAACTATTCTAGATGAATAAATCTCTGAAGTTTGTCACCCAGGAAATTAGGATAACATATCAACTAAACCTCTGCACTTAAAATTTAGAGGTCTTACTCCTGTAATGTTCAAGTTGGAACATAGATATCTTTAAGCCTTTTTATTTTGATATGATTTTAAACTAAGAGAGAATTAGAATACAGTACAAAGAGTTCCTAGATACCCTTCACCTACCTTCTCTTAATACTTACACTTTGCATAACCATACTACACCTACAAAAAATAACAATCTTTGGTTATACACTATTTACTAAGCTCCATATTTTATTTGAATCTCACTGTTTTTTTCCTGTAATATATATATTATATTATATATATATATTCCATTTTGTTAACATATCTCCTTATGCTCTTCTAATTTATAAAATTCTGCTCTCTTTTCTTTTTTTTTTTAAATTACAGAGTACTGTTTAGATATTTTGTAAAATGTCCCTCAATTTAGGTTTTCCTGAGGATCTCTGGTGGCATAGTGCCTAAGGCATTTGACTGCTAACCAGAAGGCTGGCAGTTCAAACCCTCCTTAGAAGGAAGGTTAGACAATCTACTTCCATAGTGATACTGCCTAGGAAACCCAAGGAGGGGTCACTATGACTCGGATCTCGATAGCAGTGGGTGGATGTTTACTCATGATTAGACTGAAGTAGTGATTTGTTTGCTTTTTGTTTTGAAGACTACCACAGAAGTGAAGTATCCTTCTAATTCCATCATACAGTGTGGTCTACACAATCAATATATTATTCCTGGTGATTTTAACCTGGATCACTTGGTTATGGTACTCTCTGCCAAGTTTCTTCACTGTAAATTTATTACTTTTTTTCCTTTCTATATTCCATTCATTTGTATCAAGTCACTAAATTTAGCCCACATGCAAAGGAAAGGGAATTAAGTGGAACTTATATTTTAATGAATCTTTTACACAATTTTTCTGTCTTTGGCTTTTGAATAGTCTGTTTCTCTTCTATGGACAAAAATGTGGATTTCTTATTGTATATTAGATTCTGCCTCTGGGGAGTTATGCCATATCTTTTTTTTTTTTAATGTGTGTGCATGATTTGGGTGCAAATTTACAAAGCAGATTTGTTTTACTCTCCAGTTCATGCACATTTGGTTTCACTGCACCAATTACACTCTCAATAATAAAAACTCTCTTTCCATCTCCTGCCTGTGACTACTCCTTCCCTGTGTCACTATAAGATGACACCTAACAACAACAATGTATCATAAGAAACAAATACTTGAAAGTAATAATAAAGTCTAATCTACAGTAAATTTGCTATAAAATTTTTAATGAACTGAGGCAAATCATGAACCAGAAGTGATACTCCCAGTGTAATTCAAGATATTAGTTGATTATTTTCTATTCTCAGAATGAATGGATTAGAATTTCCTACATTCAGACTAAGTACATCAGTTTTTTTAAAGCAGTGCAAACAAAAGGAAGCTAATTTAGCTATAATAATTTCAGACAAAATAAACATTAAGGTGAAAATTGTTTGTATGGTTGCTTTGTAAATGAAAGGATGTTGTAAAAGTTCAACATCCTTCTTTCAATCATTGAAAGGACAAGTAGACATAAAACAAAACAAAACCAGCAAAGAGAATTTGAAGAGTAATAATAATAATTTTATTCTAGTGCCAATATAAATATTTCTATGGCCCAAAATAAATTAAGCATAAACATCATTTTCTTAAGTGTATATGGTTCATTTTCAAAATTAAATATCACTAGCCTATGAAGCAGATAGCAGAAAGTTTCAAAGTATCTACAGAACATGTTCTCTTAGAACAATGAAATTCACATAAATATTTAAAAGAAGAAAGTAAAAGTAAATAATTATACTCCCATATATCTGCACATTAAAAATAATCCCAATAGTTATGAGGAAAGAATGAATAGCAGAGAAACACCATCTGATACGTTACTGGACAACTTAATGAATAGCCTGGAAACACTGTCCAATAGAGTGCCAGAAGACAAGTCCCTTAGGTCAGAAGGTGCTCATTATATGACTGAGAAATAGCTGCCTCATCAGAGTAGAAACAAATAATAGAATAAACACATCCATTGATATGAATAAAGTAAAGCTCTTGGGACATACATTTGCCAATGTGGCATGACTCCAACTAAGAAGAAACAGCTGCAAAGATCCATTAATACTTGGAACAGAGAATATATGAAGTACGAATCTAGGAAAATTGGAAGTTGTCAAAATGGGAATGGAATGCATAAAAATCGATATCGTAGCCATTGTTGTTGTTGTTGTTAAGTGCCGTCAAGTCGTTTCCGACTCATAGCGACCCCATGCACAGCAGAATGAAACACTGCCCGATCCCGTGCCAGCCCCACAATCCCTGCTATACTTGATCCCATCATCGCAGCCACCGTATCAATCCATCTCGTTGAAGGCCTCCCCCTCTTTCGTCGACCCTCCACCCTACCAAGCATGACATCGTAGCCATTAGTGAGCTGAAATGGACCAGTTTTGGCCATTTTGGATCAGACAGCCATATGATCTACTATGTTGGGAACAATTTGAAGAGGAATGGTGGGGCATTCATCATCACAAAGAATGTTTCAAGATCTTTCCTGAAGTACAGTGCTGTCAGTGATAGGATAATGTTAATGTGCCTACAAGGAAGACCCATTAATGCTACTATTACTCAAATTTATGCACTAACCACCAAAGCCAAAGATAAGAAAATTGAAGATTTTTATCAACTACTACAGTCTGAAATTGACAGAACTTGCAATCAAGATGTGTTAATCATCACTGGTGACTGGAATGCAAAAGTTGGAAAAAAAAAGAAGAATCACCAGGAGTTGGAAAATTTGGCCTTGACAATAGAAATAACACAAGAGATGGCATAATACAATTTTGTAAGACCAATGACTTATTCCTTGCAAATACCTTTATTCGATAACAAAAAAGACAGCTATACATGTTGACTTCACCAGATGGAGTACACAGGAATCAGATTGACTATATCTGTGGCAAGAAGTGATAGAAAGGCTCAACATCTTCAGCCAAAACAAGGCCAGGGGCTGACTGTGGAACATACCATCAACTGCTCATATGCAAGTTCAACTTGAAGTTGAAGACAATTAAAACCAGTCCATGAGAGCCAATATATGACCTTGA
>NW_006921749.1:5423222-5429018 GCF_000298275.1 Orycteropus afer afer | reverse complement strand
AATAAATAGTTAAATACCGTCAACAGATTCATGACAAAAATTTAAAAAGTGGACATATTTTTAGAAAATTATTATTTTAAAATAACAAATCCAGAATAAATAGAAAATCATGAAAATCTCCTGTCTTAAATGTTTTTATATTTGTTCATATTCTCATACACACACATAAATGATGGAACAAAAGCGAGATCCAGATTACAAAAAAATAGATCTATTTCATTTTCAAGAAACAGATCATCCCAATCTTATACAAATTGTTCTATAGAATAGAAATATAGAGGGTACTTTCTAATTTGTTCAGTGAGACAGGTTAAACACCAAGACTATGAAAAGGTAGTGTGAGAATGGAAAAGTACAGATCTATTTCACTCTAAATATAAATGTAAACATTTTAGAGATTTTAGTAGCAAACTTAATCCAACGGCACAATGATAACACATTTTAACTGAATTTTCTATGTAACGATGAGCAAGGTTTAATATTTAAAAATGTCATACATCAGGAGCTCTGGTAGCATAGTGCCTAAGGCACTTGACTGCTAACCAGAAGGCTGGAGGTTCAAACCCACCAGCCACTCCTCGGAAGGAAGGATGGGCAATCCTACTTCCGTAGTGATACTGCCTCGGAAACCCAAGGAGGGGTCGCTATGAGTCGACTCGACGGCAAATAACAACAACAACAAATACATATGCAATCATTTCATTTGTTGAATAATCAGTTTTATTTCCTCATTTCCAATCCCTATATTTTGCTTTTTTAAAAAATCTGCTTCTATTGATTAGAATGCCCCAAACTAGTAATTACTAGTAAGAGAACTAGTAATTCAAAGCAGCATTTTAAAATCTATTTTTAACAGTACTGTTTAAAAATTTTTCTTGTTTAGAAAGATACTTATTGTTTAAGGATTCTTTATATACACTCTTTATTAGATTATGAGTTAAGGAAACTCCCATCGTAGTTTACCAAGAGATTTTTTCCCTTTTTTTAAATTCATGACTTGAAGTTAAATTTTTCCTAATATCTTTGTGGCATCAATTAAAATGATTATTTATTATGTTTTTCTCTATTTGTTGAAAAGTATATCCTTTTCAATTTTTTTCCCTAAAGTACAAGAAAATGTAATAGGTTGGATTCCCTGAGAAATAGAATCTGAGAGGAAGATTTCTGGACAGAAATACAGGAAGAAGGAAGAAGAGGTTGAACTGAAAAGCAGCCTCAGTAAGGTCCTCTGCCAGCCCCTACTGGAAGCTCTAGAGGTAGAATGACCCTTTAGAACTTTCTCACATGGAAGCAAGGAGTCCCGACCTTTATATCCACTGCCCATCCCCTTGCACATACACCCATATGCACTCACACACACACTTGCACACACAGTACCTGGGAAGGCAAATGACTTTTCTGCTCTCAAGCAATTTCAAGATGCAGGAAGAGATGTCAGTTGCCAACACTCCCAACACTTGGGTGAGTAGATTCTTCAGTACTGAATGGGATCACCTCAACATCCACAACAAGTAATAAATTAAAAATTCAGAGTAGTGTTTAGTTCTGGAGAGTGGGGAAGATAGTGAAATGGTAAAGCAAAGGAGTGCTTAGAAGTAAGTTATTTATAATGATCCATTACTTAGTTTAGAAGTCTCTGGCTGGCACAGATGTTTAGATGCTCCACTGCTAGCTGAAAACTTGGCAGTTCAAACCCACCCAGAGGTGCCTCGGGAGACAGTTGTGACAGTCTGCTTCCAAAGATAATAGCCTTGAAAACTCTATGGAGCAGTTATATTCTGCATGTAAAGGGTCACCATGAGTTAGATTTAATGCAATGATGACTAACAACAACAACATTGCTTGGTTTGGATAGTATGTTCACAGGGATTGATTATATTCTTAAATGAAAAAAAATAAAAATATGAATAAATGAAAAGGTAATAAAATAAAATAAGCTTATATATCTGGACCAATCTTGATAGTTTGTCATGTACCAAAACATCAAATAATAAAATAAAATATAATCTAGGGAGATTAACCCATTTGTTTGTGATTCTGCCCTAAAGACCAATCTTAGCAACAGAAGGTGAATCATTTCATTGCTCAGTTGAACTGTTTTGGCAACACACCTTGTTCAGGCCTCATGTTTCTTCTCACCTTAATATCAAAAGAAAGGGTCTCAACCACTTACAAGGAGCTCTGGTAGCATAGTGCCTAAGGCACTTGACTGCTAACCAGGAGGCTGGCAGTTCAAACTCACCAGCCAGTCCTCAGAAGTGGAAGGTTGGGCAATCTACTTCCTTAGTGATACTCCCTTGGAAACCCAAGGAGGGGTTGCTGTGAGTTGGGTCCGACTCGACAGCACATAACAACAACAACCATTTACAAAGATTTGTAAATAATCTTTATTTTTTCCTACTTTCCTCTTCTATATTTTGAGAAGCAATGCAGAAACTGAGATGTAACCTGGCCTGTGGATGTTAGAAATGGATAAGAGTCTAAAATGCTAGTATTATTTCCTTGCTTTTTAAAAAAGGAAACCCTAGTTTGACTTTCCTGTTTCTCTAACATGAAAAATTGTGCAACCTTCCTTCCCAGGAATGGTTCCCAGGTGGGTTTGAACCACCAGCCTTCTGGTTGGCAGTTAAATGCCTTAGGCACTATGCTACAAGTGCTCCTTTAACTCAAATGAACGTGGGGAAGACATTGAAATTTTAAATAATCTGGACTCCAGCAGGCAATTTCCAATTTCAGTCTGATCTAGTGAAATTTGCCTGACATGAAGGTGTAGGGGTTGTCAGATATTTGTTAACAGCAGCTCTCTCTGGATAAAAAGATATAACTTACTCTCCCTGCAGTATGACTCCTCAGACAGAATACTGTGAGCATTTACTCTATGACGCTATAGTTTTCCTGTTAGCTTGAGTTTTCTTTATTGAACACAAGTGGCAAGTGGTGAGAGGATAAAGCTCAGGTTCCTGAGCAAGCACAATTTTGACAAGTAAATCAAATTCAGTCATTTCCAACTCTACATCTAGACTTGTCTAGAAACCCATATGCTACGTGCTCCGATTTCTGACTTTTCATTCTTTGAAGCCCATTGATAATTTGCAGACAGGCTGACAGTGATGTGAATACCAAAGAGCTTTCGGAGTTATTGTTTCCACAGTTGCTTTGTTCCTCTGTAAAGTGCATTTCCCTGAACTTCGATTGTAGTGCCAATCAGGTTGTCCCTGAACACATGCATGGCACAGCTTGTCATTTTGGCTACATAACATTTGAGGTGTCAGCTAGAATTTTTACAGAACCTTCCTCATTGAAATTACCCCAGTGAAAAAGCTTTTGCAATATAAGGATTTACACAAATGTTGCAATTTCCATGATAAAAGTCACTAGCATATTCTTCTTTGAAGAGGCATTACTTGCTAAGTGTTAAGTATTTTGACATAATTTTTTTTTTAATATAAAATTTTGTTCTATGGTTTGGGCCTTAAAAGAGAAAAAATGATTTTTGAGTAAGAAAAAAGTGTATGTTTCTCATTTAATTCTCCTAACAGAAGGAGAAAATGGGTGTGATCAATAGGTGTGATCACTTTACAAATGATGACTAAGCCTAGGTAACTTGAACAGTAAATAAGTCTAATCAGGTTATGAGTTTGGAATTCATTTTCTTTCTGATAAATTAGAATTTAACCATTTTTTTCCCCCAGGAGTGACACAGATTTTAAGAGGCATTCAAAACAAACAAACAAACAAAAATCAAGAACAGGATCTGGTTGCATGATAAAATATTTGCAAAGTCTAAGTTAACCCATATTACTCAAACATTATTGCTGCCATACCTTATAATATATTTCTACTACAATGTAGTTGATTGTAACCCATCACCCTTATAGGTGCATTTTCCCTTTCCTTTGGTAATGTGTAAATATCTAAATGTAAAGATTATTCCATGGAACAAAGTTTGAGAGTGTTACTACTGATTTATATATACTTCTATCTCACAGTCTAGTGGTTAAGGCATTCTGCTGCTAACCAGAAGGTCAGTTGCTCCACAGGAGGAATATGAGACAATCTGCTTTGAGAAAAATTTACAGCTTTGGAAAATTCATGTGGGTCAATATGAATTGTAATCAACTGGATGGCAGTGTGTGTGTGTGTGTGTATGTGTGAGTGTATGCATATGTATATATATGTACATATATGTGTATATATATATACACACACACACACATATATACTTCTCAATAGGAGCTCTGGTGGCACAGTGGATAAAGCCTTTGGCTGCGAATCAAAAGGTCAGTGGTTTGAACACACCAGCCACTGTGTGGGAGAAAGATGCTGCAATCTGCTTCCATAAAGATTTATACCTTTGGAAACCCTTTGGGGCAGTTCTTCTTTCACCTATAGCATAGTGCCTAAGGCACTTGACTGCTAACCAGAAGTCTGGAGGTTCAAACCCACCAGCCACTCCTCGGAAGGAAGGTTGGGCAATCTACTTCTGTATTGATACTGCTTCGGAAACCCAAGGAGGGGTCACTATGAGTTGGGTCCACTCGATGGTATACAACAGAAAAATAAATAGGGTCACTATGAGTCAGATTTTATACAAGAGCAATGACTTTGGTTTATTTGGGGGGTCATACTTCTCAATGAGATGGTCCTTGAAAAAATCTAGCTCATTTTCAAAAGCAGAATGTCACAAAGTCACTATTTCCACAAGGTAGAGAGGAAACATTTGTTTTGTAGTGAATTTAAGTATGTGCTGAAAGTTATATGTAGTTTGTTGTCAATATTTTTCTGATTTATTCATTCTTCTGGCATTCCATGATATCTTCAGTATTCTTTGCCAACACCACATTTCAAAGGAATCAACCCTTCTTCATTCATTCTTATTTTCTGTCTAGCTTTCATGTGCATATGAGGCAACTGGAAATACTATAGCTTGGGTTAGGCCCACCTTTAGTCTTCAAAGTGAAATCTTTACTCTTCAACACTTTGATGAAGTCTCTTGAAGCAGTGCAGTACAGTGTAGCACGATATCTGATATCTTTACTGCTGCTTCCATAGGAGGTGATTGTGGATCCAAGTAAAATGAAATCTTTGACATATTCAATCTTTTCTCCATTTATCATGATGTTGCTTATTGGTCCACTTATGAAGATTTTTGTTTTCTTTATAATGAGGTACACCTCATTACATCCATAATGAAGACTGTAGTTTTGACCTTCATCAATAAGTGCTTCCAGTCATCTTCACTTTCATGAAGCAAGGCTGTGTTATCTGCATATCACAGGTTGCTAATAAATCTTCCTCTAATCCTGATGCTTTGTTGTCCTTCATATAGATTGAATAAGTATGGTGCAAGGATAAAGTCCTGACACCCACATTTCCTGATTTTAAACCAATTCATTATCCCCTTGTTCTGTTTGAATGACTGCTTCTTGGTGTATGTATAAGTTCTGTTATTGTTGTTAGGTGTCATCAAGTAGTCTCTGACCCATAGCAACCCAATGCACAGCAGAATGAAACACCGTCTGATCCCACACCAGCTCCATGATCTTTGCTATACTTGAGCCCATTGTCACAGCCACTGTGTTACTCCATCTCATTGAAGTCCTTCCACTCTTTCACCCGCCTTACAAAGCATGGCATTCTTCTCCAGGGAGTGAGCACTTCTGACAACATGACCAAAGTAGGTGAGATGAAGTCTGGCCATTCTTGCTTCCAAGGAGCATTTTGGCTACAATTCCTCCAGGACAGATTTGTGAGTTCTTTTAGCAGTCCATGGTACTTTCAGCATTCTTCACCAGC
>NW_006921749.1:5421850-5423122 GCF_000298275.1 Orycteropus afer afer | reverse complement strand
AGCCAATTACTATAATGAAATGTGCAAAGACCTGGAGTTAGAAAACCAAAAGGGAAGAACATGCTTGGCATTTCTCAAGCTGAGAGAACTTAGGAAAATATTTAAGCCTTGAGTTGCAATATTGAAAGATTCTATGGGCAAAATATTGAATGATTCAGGAAGCATCAAAAGAAAATGGAAGGAATACACAGAGACACTGTATCAAAAACTCATTTATCTTCATCCATTTCAGGAGGTGGCATATGATCAAGAACGAGTGGTACTGAAGGAAGAAGTTGAAGCTACACTGAAAAAATTGGTGAAGAGCAAGGCTCCATGAATTGACAGAATACCCACTGAGATGTTCAACAAATGGATGCCCTGCTGGAGGCACTCGGTTATGCCAAGAGATTTGAAAGACAGCTACCTGGCCAACTGACTAGAAGAGATCCATACTTGCACCCATTCCAAACAACAGGGATCCCACAGAATGTGGAAATTATCTAACAATATCATTAATATCACATCCAAGTAAAATCTTACTGAAGAAAATTCAAAGACAGTTGCAGCAGTACATTGACACGGAATTTCCAGAAATACAAGCTGGATTCAGAAGAGGACATGGAATGAGGGATATCATTGCTGATGTCAGATGGATCTTGGCTCAAACCAAAGACTACCAGAAACATGTTTACTTGTGTTTTATTGACTATGGAAAAGCATTTGATTGTGTGGATCATAACAAATTGTGGATAACATTGGGAAGAATGGGAATTCCAGAACACTTAATTGTACTCATGAGGAACCTGTACATAGACCAAGAGGCTGTCATGCGAACAGAAAAAGGGAACACTGCATGGTTTAAAATCAAAAAGGGAGGGCATCAGGGTTATATCTTTTCACCATAGTTATTCAATCTGTATGCTGAGCAAATAATTCAAGAGACTGGACTGTATGAAGAAGAACATGGCTACAGGATTGGGGGAAGAATCACTAACAACCTGTGATATGCTGATGACACAACTTTGTTTGGTTCTACAATCGACACCAATGGAAGCAGCAGTCAGGACATCAGATGACATATAGCACTGGACAAATTGGCTGCAAACGACCTCTTTCAAGTGCTGATGAGCAAAGATGTCTCCTCGAGGACTAAGGTATGCCTGACACAGCCATGGTATTTCCAATCACCTCATATGCATGTGAGAGCTGGGCAGTGAATAAGGAGGACCGAAGAAGAGTTGATGCTTTTGAGCTGTGGTATTGGTGAAGAATATATATATATATATATAT